>NW_019154099.1:43102799-43188665 GCF_002288905.1 Enhydra lutris kenyoni | reverse complement strand
TTTTTTTTTTTTTTTTTTTTTCTTTTTCTTCTTTCTGAACCTCTTTTTATCCCCTTTCTCCCCCTCATGATTTGGGATCTCTTCTGATTTGGCTAAAGCATATTTTCCTGGGGTTGTTGCCACCCTTTTAGTATTTCACTTGCTCCTTCATCTACTCTTATCTGGACAAAATGACAAGGCGGAAAAATTCACCACAAAAAAAAGAACAAGAGGCAGTACCAAAGGCTAGGGACCTAATCAATACAGACGTTGGTAATATGTCAGATCTAGAGTTCAGAATGACGATTCTCAAGGTTCTAGCCGGGCTCGAAAAAGGCATGGAAAATATTAGAGAAACCCTCTCCGGAGAGATAAAAGCCCTTTCTGGAGAAATAAAAGAACTAAAATCTAACCAAGTTGAAATCAAAAAAGCTATTAATGAGGTGCAATCAAAAATGGAGGCTCTCACTGCTAGGATAAATGAGGCAGAAGAATTAGTGATATAGAAGACCAAATGACAGAGAATAAAGAAGCTGAGCAAAAGAGGGACAAACAGCTACTGGACCATGAGGGGAGAATTCGAGAGATAAGTGACACCATAAGACGAAACAACATTCGAATAATTGGGATTCCAGAAGAAGAGGAAACAGAGAGGGGAGCAGAAGGTATATTGGAGAGAATTATTGGAGAGAATTTCCCCAATATGGCAAAGGGAACAAGCATCAAAATCCAGGAGATTCAGAGAACCCCCCTCAAAATCAATAAGAATAGGTCCACACCCCGTCACCTAATAGTAAAATTTACAAGTCTTAGTGACAAAGAGAAGATCCTGAAAGCAGCCCGGGAAAAGAAGTCTGTAACGTACAATGGTAAAAATATTAGATTGGCATCAGACTTATCCACAGAGACCTGGCAGGCCAGAAAGAGCTGGCATGATATATTCAGAGTACTAAACGAGAAAAACATGCAGCCAAGAATACTATATCCAGCTAGGCTATCATTGAAAATAGAAGGAGAGATTAAAAGCTTCCAGGACAAACAAAAACTGAAAGAATTTACAAATACCAAACCAGCTCTACAGGAAATATTGAAAGGGGTCCTCTAAGCAAAGAGAGACCCTAAAAGTAGTAGATCAGAAAGGAACAGAGACAATATACAATAACAGTCACCTTACAGGCAATACAATGGCACTAAATTCATATCTGTCAATACTTACCCTGAATGTGAATGGGCTAAATGCCCCAATCAAAAGACACAGGGTATCAGAATGGATAAAAAAACAAAACCCATCTATATGTTGCCTACAAGAAACTCATCTTAAAACCGAAGACACCTCCAGATTTAAAGTGAGGGGGTGGAAAAGAATTTACCATGCTAATGGACATCAGAAGAAAGCAGGAGTGGCAATCCTTATATCAGATCAATTAGATTTTAAGCCAAAGACTATAATAAGAGATGAGGAAGGACACTATATCATACTCAAAGGAACTGTCCAACAAGAAGCTCTAACAATTTTAAATATCTATGCCCCTAACATGGGAGCAGCCAACTATATAAACCAATTAATAACAAAATCAAAGAAACACATCGACAATAATACAATAATCGTAGGGGACTTTAACACTCCCCTCACTGAAATGGACAGATCATCCAAGCAAAAGATCAACAAGGAAATCAAGGCCTTAAATGACACACTGGACCAGATGGACATCACAGATATATTCAGAACATTTCATCCCAAAGCAACAGAATACACATTCTTCTCTAGTGCACATGGAACATTCTCCAGAATAGATCATATTCTCGGTCCTAAATCAGGTCTCAACCGTTATCAAAAGATTGGGATCATTCCCTGCATATTTTCAGACCACAATGCTCTGAAGCTAGAACTCAATCACAAGAGGAAATTTGGAAAGAACCCAAATACATGGAGACTAAACAGCATCCTTCTAAAGAATGAATGGGTCAACCAGGAAATTAAAGAAGAATTGAAAAAATTCATGGAAACAAATGATAATGAAAACACAACGGTTCAAAATCTGTGGGACACAACAAAGGCAGTCCTGAGAGGAAAATATATAGCGGTACAAGCCTTTCTCAAGAAACAAGAAAGGTCTCAGGTACACAACCTAACCCTACACCTAAAGGAGCTGGAGAAAGAACAAGAAAGAAACCCTAAACCCAGCAGGAGAAGAGAAATCATAAAGATCAGAGCAGAAATCAATGAAATAGAAATCAAAAAAACAATAGAACAAATCAATGAAACTAGGAGCTGGTTCTTTGAAAGAATTAATAAGATCGATAAACCCCTGGCCAGACTTATCAAAAAGAAAAGAGAAAGGACCCAAATAAATAAAATCATGAATGAAAGAGGAGAGATCACAACTAACACCAAAGAAATACAGACAATTATAAGAACATACTATGAGCAACTCTACGCCAACAAATTTGACAATCTGGAAGAAATGGATGCATTCCTAGAGACATATAAACTACCACAACTGAACCAGGAAGAAATAGAAAGCCTGAACAGACCCATAACCAGTAAGGAGATTGAAAGAGTCATCAAAAATCTCCAAACAAACAAAAGCCCAGGGCCAGACGGCTTCCCGGGGGAATTCTACCAAACATTTAAAGAAGAACTAATTCCTATTCTCCTGAAACTGTTCCAAAAAATAGAAATGGAAGGAAAACTTCCAAACTCATTTTATGAGGCCAGCATCACCTTGATCCCAAAACCAGACAAGGATCCCATCAAAAAAGAGAACTACAGACCAATATCCTTGATGAACACAGATGCAAAAATTCTCGCCAAAATACTAGCCAATAGGATTCAACAGTACATTAAAAGGATTATTCACCACGACCAAGTGGGATTTATTCCAGGGCTGCAAGGTTGGTTCAACATCCGCAAATCAATCAATGTGATACAACACATTAATAAAAGAAAGAACAAGAACCATATGATACTCTCCATAGATGCTGAAAAAGCATTTGACAAAGTACAGCATCCCTTCCTGATCAAAACTCTTCAAAGTGTAGGGATAGAGGGCACATACCTCAATATTATCAAAGCCATCTATGAAAAACCCACCGCAAATATCATTCTCAATGGAGAAAAACTGAAAGCTTTTCCGCTAAGGTCAGGAACACGGCAGGGATGTCCGTTATCACCACTGCTATTCAACATAGTACTAGAAGTCCTAGCTTCAGCAATCAGACAACAAAAGGAAATTAAAGGCATCCAAATCGGCAAAGAAGAAGTCAAACTATCACTCTTCGCAGATGATATGATACTATATGTGGAAAAACCAAAAGACTCCACTCCAAAACTGCTAGAACTTGTACAGGAATTCAGTAAAGTGTCAGGATATAAAATCAATGCCCAGAAATCAGTTGCATTTCTCTACACCAACAAGACAGAAGAAAGAGAAATTAAGGAGTCCATCCCATTTACAATTGCACCCAAAACTATAAGATACCTAGGAATAAATCTAACCAAAGAGATTAAGAATCTATACACAGAAAACTATAAAGTACTCATGAAAGAAATTGAGGAAGACACAAAGAAATGGAAAAATGTTCCATGCTCCTGGATTGGAAGAATAAATATTGTGAAAATGTCTATGCTACCTAAAGCAATCTACACATTTAATGCAATTCCTATCAAAGTACCATCCATTTTTTTCAAAGAAATGGAACAAATAATCCTAAAATTTATATGGAACCAGAAAAGACCTCGAATAGCCAAAGCAATATTGAAAAAGAAAGCCAAGGTTGGTGGCATCACAATTCCAGACTTCAAGCTCTATTACAAAGCTGTCATCATCAAGACAGCATGGTACTGGCACAAAAACAGACACATAGATCAATGGAACAGAATAGAGAGCCCAGAAATAGACCCTCAACTCTATGGTCAACTAATCTTCGACAAAGCAGGAAAGAATATCCAATGGAAAAAAGACAGCCTCTTCAACAAATGGTGTTGGGAAAATTGGACAGCCACATGCAGAAAAATGAAATTGGATTATTTCCTTACACCACACACGAAAATAGACTCAAAATGGATGAAGGATCTCAATGTGAGAAAGGAATCCATCAAAATCCTTGAGGAGAACACAGGCAGCAACCTCTTCGACCTCAGCCGCAGCAACATCTTCCTAGGAACATCGCCAAAGGCAAGGGAAGCGAGGGCAAAAATGAACTATTGGGATTTTATCAAGATCAAAAGCTTTTGCACAGCAAAGGAAACAGTTAACAAAACCAAAAGACAACTGACAGAATGGGAGAAGATATTTGCAAATGACATATCAGATAAAGGGCTAGTGTCCAAAATTTATAAAGAACTTAGCAAACTCAACACCCAAAGAACAAATAATCCAATCAAGAAATGGGCAGAGGACATGAACAGACATTTCTGCAAAGAAGACATCCAGATGGCCAACAGACACATGAAAAAGTGCTCCATATCACTCGGCATCAGGGAAATACAAATCAAAACCACAATGAGATACCACCTCACACCAGTCAGAATGGCTAAAATTAACAAGTCAGGAAATGACAGATGCTGGCGAGGATGCGGAGAAAGGGGAACCCTCCTACACTGTTGGTGGGAATGCAAGCTGGTGCAACCACTCTGGAAAACAGCATGGAGGTTCCTCAAAATGTTGAAAATAGAACTACCCTATGACCCAGCAATTGCACTACTGGGTATTTACCCTAAAGATACAAACGTTGTGATCCGAAGGGGCACGTGCACCCGAATGTTTATAGCAGCAATGTCTACAATAGCCAAACTATGGAAAGAACCTAGATGTCCATCAACAGACGAATGGATAAAGAAGATGTGGTATATATACACAATGGAATACTATGCAGCCATCAAAAGAAATGAAATCTTGCCATTTGCAACAACGTGGATGGAACTAGAGGGTATCATGCTTAGCGAAATAAGTCAATCGGAGAAAGACAACTATCATATGATCTCCCTGATATGAGGGAGAGGAGATGCAACATGGGGGGTTAAGGGTGTAGGAGAAGAATAAATGAAACAAGATGGGATTGGGAGGGAGACAAACCATAAGTGACTCTTAATCTCACAAAACAAACTGAGGGTTGATGGGGGGAGGGGGGTTGGGGGGGTGGGGTTATGGACATTGGGGAGGGTATGTGCTATGGTGAGTGCTGTGAAGTGTGTAAACCTGGCGATTCACAGACCTGTACCCCTGGGGATAAAAAGATATTATATGTTTTAAAAAAATAAAACTTAATAAAAAAAAAAATAAAAAAAAAAAAATAAAATGGCAGAAAATATGTTTTCTGCAAGGAACAATTTATAAACAGAGTGCATAAACAGATACAATTGCAAGTTTTAGGAATTAGAATTAATTTTGGAGATAAAAAGAAAAAATAACCTTAAATGTTACATAAAATCAATGGTGCACATATTTAATGAATCAGTTAGTAAATATATAAGGTCTTTCTGCTGATTATTAGCATGGAATTGTTGTGTTGGTTAGTGGTCGAATTTACAACCAGGAATAGTGTATTTCCAAAGTCCACTACTCAAATGAAACACCAAATCTAGTGAGTTTATTTGTTTGATTTTGTTGTTGTTGTTGTTGTCTTTGTTGTTGTTTTATTTCTTTGTTTGGTTTGCTCCTGAGTATGGAGGTTTTAATATTTTTGCGAAGTATTGTTGTAACATCCTTCAAGGTTTACATAAATAATATTTTTGAATTGTTTATTTCAAGCAAATTTCAATAAAATAATTCCAATTAAAACTGAGGAAGAAAATTACATATCACCTTAAAGGAAACATCTGTGATAATCTGCATCACAAAATAAGAATCAATCCATATCTTAACATACCTGCCATTTCTCTAAAAACACCTTCTCTGCTAAGACTAGGCCATGTGTTCCTGATACACATTTTCTAAGCACCTTATATTGTCTTTTATAGGATTTATTATAAGACAGCTAGTTATTTAATTATTTACCCAATGTTTGTCTTTCATAGGAAACTATGGGTTACCATTTGAGGCAGCCATCAGGTTTCTTTCATTTATTGCTCTATTCTTATCAGCTATTCCTGTGCCTGGCATATTAGGATACTCAAGAAATACAATTATGTGAATAATTATTAGTCAAATGTACTATTTTAGTCAGCACTGCAATAATGAAACCTCCTCCAAGTCTCCAAGAGCTTCACCACTAGCAGAAGAAGGGAAAGATGCTTTTGTTCAGATTAATGAGTCTAAGGCTTCACTGAGATATGGATAAATTTGTTCTTATGATATAGACATTTCTCTTTCCTTCCATTGAACTCCTATACAAGCATGCTTAAATTGTGAAACAAATCAGTTTATTAAGTGTGAAAGCCTTTGAAAGTCAAATAGGATAGCAATATAACAGAAAATCACAGTGCTATGTGAAGAATACAGTCACTTTATTTTAAAGGCAGAGCTTGATAAAGAGAATTAACATGTACTTGTTTTTATCTACTTATGAATGTAAAAAACAATCATGTAGGTAAAGTTATGGATATAAAATTAAATAGGTTACTTCACAATTTGAAATGTTAGGTTGTTTGTAAAATGTACTAAATAACAGTTTGGCAGAATAATAATACTAGAATTTATATGGCATTATTTTTCCAAACTATGGATACTGCTATCAAAGACATCAGAGCCATGATCATGAGAAATGTGGGAAAATATATAAAATTAATTAGTTCTAAAACAGCCTTTTGAATCTCAGGCAAACATTTGAACAGATGCCAAGCAGGCATATTTTTTATAAATAACTATATTCAGAATTATGCCAGGCAATATAGTTGGTAAAAAGAAATTTTATATAGTATATAAGCTATATAGCATATAAGCATATATATACATATATAATTATATATATATATTTATTGTGTGCAATAAACAGGAAGATTTTAAAAATGTACTTTTTTAATTTCAAAGATCATCAAATTGAATATTTTTCCCAGTTTTTAGAGATTTAGGTTAATAAAGTAACTTTACACATAGGCCTGTAGGAACCCAGAGAAGGTAGAATAGAATTTTTAAAAATAAATATGAACTACATTTTAGAAATGTAGAAACTGAGACTCAGATGGCCATGTGATGCACCCAATGTCACACAGTTAATAATTATCAGAAGTGAAACAGTCTAAATTTATTTTTCTATTATTACATGATGATATATCTTCTCAGATGAACTCTCAGAGTAAAAATAGTAGCATTAATATGATAAGACAATCTTTACATATTTGAACATTAATTCCTATACTGTATACATCCAACCAATAAATATTAAATGCCTACCATGTTCTAGATCTTCTGGATATGCACAAAAATCCCTGCCCTTGACAGAGGTTATAGTTGTATTTGTTTTAAGCTATCACATGATCATTCCTAAACAGTTAACATTTTCAGAAACATAATATAGAAGGCAAGTTTGAATTCTAAAGAGCTAGATATGCCTCAGAGTGGTAAATATATTTCAAATTGCATCCCTTGCTGTATATAAAATACAAGAATATGTAAAATAGAGAAACTCAATATTTGCTATTTAGGGTGTTTCTATTTGCTGTTTACAATTAGCTTTGCAGATACTTTATGAAATAGATATTTGTCAAAAAATGTTTCAATTTCTGTTACTCTCATTTTTCCTTCGGATTCTTTTCCTGAGTAGCTATATTATTATGTATTTTACAACTACAACTCATTATTTTACCTTTCCCTTAGAATAAATTTTTAATGGAGACTACTCCTTTCTGATCATTTGAAATATAGACTATCAATATATTACTTGACAGAAAGCAAAACAATTGTGCATCATATATATTTCTTAGTATAAGCTATAATATATTTAGGGTAAATATATAAAGGTATTTATTCAAGACAGGTTTTGCTCAAATTAAGAATTCAAAAACCGATATATTCTGGAGCCACAAAATAAAACAGGACCCACAAAATGCCTACTCTACCAGGGAAAAAAATAATTGCCTCTTGGCTGAAAATAACTAGGTATTAAAGTTTTAAAAAATTGTATTATGCTCACCAGTGCAAGCTGATTGAATCTTTTCAGACTCAATTCACCAGGCACAAGGTCATTTATAATGCTCTCCATTAAGTATCCAAAGGGCAATTTTCTGATATTCCCCCATATGTTTTAGTCTTTCTAACATAACTGACCCTTTGGAAGACAACTCTTTCCATCTACATGTGAAAAGTGCTGAATGTTTCCTTTAGTGAGATTTAAATTGCTTTTAGCGGGTCAGGTCATCTCATTTAATAGTTTCACATTACTTTATTCAGCTTGCAACTCTTAGAAACACAAAAATGTCTCACTCCAATTTTTCTTTTCAGTGGTACTTAATATTGCGTTTATATGATTTAAAAAAATTACCCTCTGGTATATGTGTTTCTCTTTCTCATATTCTCCCCTGTCCCATACACTTAGTTTTAAATTGTGAATAAAATGTTAGAATTTTAGATTTTAAATATGATCGAGGTATGGAGAAGGAGAAACAATTTTCCCTCTACTTTTCTTAGTTCTTAGCTGAGACCACTGTACTAAACGACAGCTTAACACGAAAAAACAAAACCAAAACCAGAAACAAAAATCAGTAGTTTATTACCTTGTAACCTCGCATGGTAAGATACGCAGAGGAAATGACTAACTCCCCAGGTGACATAGAATTCAGGCTTAAATACCATTTTAACAGGGAAAGGGAGAGGGATGTGGGTCTTTTAAGGGAGAATGAATGATTTTCAGAGAAGATGAATGGGACTGAAGAAGAAAAGATAGGAGGTAGGGTGGGCTGGGACAATCTGTCCAGGTGTGGTGCAGATGTCTAGCCTTCTCTTCTGTGATAAAAGTCAATCTTCTCTGGCTAATGAAACTCCTGGGGAGGGGATTTATGACAACTAAGCTCCTTTTGGAATATCTGTTTTTAGGCAGACAAGGGGAGTTCAGAGAAAGCCTCTTCTTGCATTTCTTGTTTTTCAATTGATTATAGCTCCAAATAATCAACCTTGACAAAGTTGTATGTTTTAGCATTTCCTGAACTGACACAGGCTTACAGGGGTGGCATTTTGGGGTGGCATATTCTACTACCCTTCACTGGCCAGATAACCTCTTGCCTTTTTCCTGTTTCCATAGCCCACAAAGATGTTTTGGAATTCAATCGTTGCTATTTAATTAGAAGCCTATATTGAGCAATGATCAGGGCTAGATTGTTTTCAATAACTTTTAAAGTTTTAATTCTTGAGTTGCCTTCCACTATGTACCTGTGGCTTTCTTTTTTTTTTTTTTTAAAGATTTTATTTATTTGACAGAGAGAAATCACAAGTAGGCAGAGAGGCAGGCAGAGAGAGAGGAGGAAGCAGGCTCCCCGCGGAGCAGAGAGCCCAATGCGGGGCTCGATCCCAGGACCCTGAGATCATGACCCGAGCCGAAGGCAGAGGCTTTAACCCACTGAGCCACCCAGGCGCCCCTGTACCTGTGGCTTTCTTAAACCTCTCCCAGAATGGCTTAGGGGCATTTGAGTTAAATAACTACCACTTTAGGCTTTAAAAATGCTGTTACATTTCTCAGGGAATTCCTTTGGGAAGTATCTCAGGCGTGACATAAAAGCATACCTCTAGAGGCTCTCAACTCAGGCCTGCCTATATTAAATAACGTTTTCTGGAATCTCTCACTTCAGCTATTATTTGCACCTGGCCTCAGGCACTCTGTTTGCTATCCACTTCTCATTTTTATTGTCAACTTGCCTCTTGTTTGGCAGTCACAAGCCTGTAGATCTTCTGCTATTATAATCATTCTATTTCATTAAGCAAATAAAGTGACTAGTGATGTAACAATAATGAAATATAAATCACCTTTTGTAATTTCATGTAAACTGTGACATTTTAAAGCTTTTCAAATTTGAACAATTCCTTTACATTCTTTTTATAATGAAAATCTTTATCTGGTCTGTATTAAAGAAGATTTACCAAGCATCTATCACATGTATTCTGAACAATAACAATAACAATAACAAAATCACCTAAATTTCTTTTTTTTTTCCAAAGCTTTTTTTCTTTTTTAAAGATTTTATTTATTTATTTGACAGACAGAGATCACAAGTAGGCAGAGAGGCAGGCAGAGAGAGAGAGAGAGGAAGGGAAGCAGGCTCCCCACTGAGCAGAGAGCCCGATGCGGGGCTCGATCCCAGGACCCTGGGATCATAACCTGAGCCAAAGGCAGAGGCTTTAACCCACTGAGCCACCCAGGAGCCCCTTCATTGTTTACTTCTTACAAGCATTTTTACTCACCCGCTCAGAAATTCTAAGGATTTGTCTTAATATTTCTATTAAAATTATTCTGAGGGAATTTTAAAATAATGGCTTTACGGGTGGTTGTTGTGGGTTTTTTGTTTGTTTATATGGAATAAACATCGCTAGAAAGAACTAGGGGTGGAGGGGTAAAATGAAAGAGTGGTGTATAATTGGAGACTAGATGAAAAAAAAAAAATTAATGCTGAGACATTCTCTCCAGGAGTGGCCCTTAAGGAAAGGCTCTGTACTGGCTCAGTCTGAGGGTGGACCAAATTTCAGGGTTCCCAAGGGAAGGAGAAAAGCCTTAGCTGAACTTTGGCTTTGGTGCTGACTGATAACTAGGGACAAAACTATTCAGATAATAGTTTATAAGGTGACAAATGGGAATTAGGAGACCATGCCTGGCCTTGTCATAGTTAAGTTTTATCCAAGTCTTATGAGGACAGGTGTTTCTTTAAGGTGAGCCATTTTCCAGAACACAAAAGGGTGGTGGGAGGGAGACACTTTAACCATAACTGTTTTCCAAAATCACAGAGCTTGGGTAAAGTTTAACATTGTCAATAACTACAGTATAAGAAGAATCAAGAAAAATTGTGCAAACCAATAAAAAATAGATATTAGTATAAAATTCTCAACATGAGTTTTAAGCTTAAGACAAAGGTACTTTGTTGTAGTTGAACTAATGTTTTATTCAAATAAGAATTGAGGGAATAGCAAAACACAAATATAATATGATATCATGGAAACATTTTTATTTCTTATAAATTCTGAATCAAATGCTAAAACCAGCATTTTGTTAGACAGCTGTAATAAATGATATTAAAAAACAAAACAAAACCTTTTTCTCCTCATTGGCCAGATGAATTGATTTTACTCTAAATAGCAAAATGTGTTTTTAAGCTTTTATTTCTAGTTCATATTTATTTAATTTAGCAATGAGCATCCTGTAAGAGAATAAAAAAAGTTATTTTTATTGATTCATAGTTGCCATGGCATTTTTCATTCCATAAATGCTAAGTGACACAAAATTTAATTAAAAGCAAACATTTAAAATATTGCCGCTGAATGAATCCCTGTTCCCTCTAGCTAGCTTTCTTTGGGAGGCTTAGCATGGAAACTTTTTTGAAGTATTCTAAGAAATTGGGCTTGACTAATGTTACCATGCAAGTGGCTCATAACTAAGGACAAAAGGTATACCCATGTTTCACTGAAAAAAACAATCTCTTTGACTAGAACTTTGTACTCTCTGAAAGTAATTGACAAAATATAAAGACATGATTGGCAATTATTAGTAAAGTCAATATTACAATGAAGAAAAAGAGTAAATATGTTGCCTCTAAAATATTAACCATACATGTGTTTATTATGTCAAATATAACATAATATGGACAGCAAGGTTTAAAGGAAGAAACAGATGGTGTGTTAATTCATGTTCATTTTTTCTCAAAAACAAATATGGCTCGACTAGCTGGGCCCTCTTTCTTGTCTTTTATCTATGAGTAAGTTTTACACAGTTTATGAAAGTATTTTTCAGCTTCAATTCTAATAATATGCCACAGATTGGATTTATAGGACTTTCAAATATAGAAGTAACAGAAAAAGAAAATGAGGGTTGAGATAGAAAGCATGAAATTGAGATGGGGACGTTTTGGACTTAGGTTGTTCGGGAGCCTTAAGAAAGAATTGAAGAGATTGTTAGTGCCTCTGTGTGAGCTAAAAGCAGGGTAGGCCCCGGTCTTGTGGAACTTGAAGTTTACTCAATTACAGAGTTCTTTTCAAGAAAAATAATACAAAATTAGTCATGAAAGTAAACATTTATTTAGATAGAGAAAATAAATCACAACCAACCGTAAATTTAAATAAGCTGGAAATAACACATGTCAAAATCCAGAAAAGTAACATGTTATATTGATGAATTTGAATTTTATAAATAGATATGCATGCAAATATAATCTATATTTATAATATTTATAATTAACTGCCTGGTGCATCTCTATAATTTTTTTCTGTGCATTTTTTTAAGATTTTATTTATTTATTTGACAGAGAGAGATCACGGGTAGGCAGAGAGGCAGGCAGAGAGAGAGGAAGGGAAGCAGGCTCCTTGCTGAGCAGAGAGCCCGATGCGGGGCTCGATCCCAGGACTCTGGGATCAGGACCTGAGCCAAAGGCAGAGGCTTTAACCCACTGAGCCACCCAGGCGCCCCTTCTCTGCATTTTTTTGACTGTATACTCATTGTATATTGGATCGTATACTTCTGGCACACATTTTATTCTAATTATAGAATTTATGGAATTTTCTTGAAAGGTAGAAAAATAATTCAGTCTTTTCCCTGATATAGTTTGTCAAAATTCATTTTTGTTTTTAATTGCCAGTGTAGAAAAGTATTGGTTTTTTTGTTTGTTTGTTTCATAACACGTAATTGGTAGTGTCATCTAAATTGTGATTACTATTGATTATGGAAAACACCAAGTTTCTTTCCAATCATCTTCCTGTTCAAAGGAATAGCAAGGGTATAGGTACTGAGAAAAATGTTCACTTTGTATGATGAGGGGGGAAGGGAAGAGTATTCCTGTTGCATTCAAATTGCATGTTGAAGGCACTGCAATGTATCACCGGAGAAGAGTTAGAGATGTAGGAGGTCACATGGAGCCTTAGGCCACCACAGAGTTCTGGTTTTAACCTGAGTGAGTGGAGGATTGTGAGCCAAGGGCACTCTTACAATTTCACTTGACATTTTAACATTTCTGGCTGCTGTGTGTGAAAAGGACTACGAAGGACATGAGTGGAAAGGAAGATGAGTCTATAGGTTTTGTTGCAACAAAAACATAGTGTATACATTTAGACAAGTTATTTTGGGACAAAACAGGGAACATCTTAAGCACAAGAGCAAATAGCTAGGAAAAGGTATCTAGGCTTTGTCCTTTTTCTTATCCTAAGGAGGCAATTTCTATACTCTTACTGACTTGATACTTTGAATACCTTACATCCTATGGTAAGAATGGAAAACGCAATACTATTTTAATATGTCTGTAGAAATTTAGAACCAAATTGTCAAAATTGTAAAAGTTACAATTTTCTTACAGAGGGGGAAAAAAAATACCCATCTTGAAACAGCCAAATTAATATCCTATATTGAAATAAAGAATAAGTTATAATTTTACTTACCAAAAAATCTGAATTTAAATTTTGAAAAGTAAAAATTTTTGTATTAATTAGTGCTTAAGTGTTTATTCTATAATTTCTGACTTTGCTAGAATTATTTATCTGCTTTCTCCTATAGGCTGTGAAACCCTTAAGCAGAGAACCAAATTCATTCCACTCATTTCAACCTTTAGCATAGTTATCAGCATATAGAAAATGTCTCAAAATCATTTTAGATACAGTAAGGAAGGACTTAGACAATCATTCATTCAATCAGAAAGTACAAACTTATCAGAAAAATGGAAGGAATAGATTTACTGTGAGGTAGGCTGACATTAACCTCTCAGCAAACTGACAAATTTCCTAAACTTCTTATCCTTTAATCTTGCTGGAAGAATCCCTATAGAGATGGGACATCTAAGCAGAAAGGATAAAGTAAGAATCTTCCCCTACTTCTTACTACTCAAGAAGTAGAGTTAACAATCAAAGGTATTTAAGAAGTTCATCAAGCAAGTAGGTGATGCCTCAAGGTTTCTAATAAGCTGAGATAGTGCATTTAACATCCTTCAGAGATTGCACCAATAAAGCATTCCACTGGGAAGAACAAAACAAAAACAATTTAAGTTCCTTTACATGACTGCTGACAGGTTTTAGGGAATGATAATTTCAAGTATTGGCTTTGGATTTAGATTGACCATTATTTGAACCATGACTCTGCTACTGACAAAAGATTTACTAACTAATTGAAGTATTTGGAAGAAAAAATCTGTCATTCAATCAGTCAACCTTTATCTTATATATAGTAGACTTCTTAGGCACTAGAAACTCTAGGCATTAGGAAATCTCAGTGAACATTTCCTCTTCCTTTTAATAGGCAATCTTTAAAATTAAAAAAACTTTAAGTATGACTCATTCAGAAAACACATGATAAAGAACTTTTCTTCAATGGCTCTTGTATAGTCATCTCTCTACTCAGCTATTGTTTGATGAATAATTGTATAGCAATCAAACATGCAGTATTCCTTATCATCTATGCGTGTTGCTGATTTAGGTCCTTTGAAGATTCTGATTTTCTAGCAAGTATGCTCTAAATGTGCATGTATGAGTCAGATCAACGTACCATCACAAGGGCAGCCTTTATCACAGTAGTTCTGATGATGCATTAATATATCTTCAGAGCAGTGTCCCAGTAATGATTTATTAGGATGCTACATCATAGTAGTGATAGAGAATAGAAATTGGCCAAAGAATGACTTGGTCATTTGCAATATTAAAAATTATACATTATATATGGAGCTTGTCCCCATTTTTAGGAATGGAAACATTCATTTATGCCATTTATTTAAATAATGTATCATCCAAGGACAAGCAGTTAAACTATGTTAAATTGGAACCAGTATCACTTCATATTTTATTTTCCCTGCATGTATATTCCACAGCAATGTAAATAAAACATGACAAAAAATGCATATAATTTCTTACCAACATGAACTGACTGTAAAAAAAAAACATAAAGGAAGATAACACATCCTTATTAAACTAATTATTTATGCTTTGTAACTATGCAGACTGAATTCCTTTCTATCAAAAGGATAATTTGCAAAAATTATTGAAAAATACTCTTTTCCCTAAAGAAATCATTGTTTTGCATCTCAAGTTTATTGTTTTGTTTTATTTTTATGAATTGGAAGATTATCTACCTATAGTTACTACATCAATTACTCAGAAAGTAATAAAACATTTACTTATTGGATAACCTGAGTTTTTAGTTTGTTCAAGTAATTTAAAAAAATCAGTTATAACTAATAGAAATGTATTAGATCTACGGTTCTTCCCAAGGAGTTGTATTTTCTACCAGTGATAAAATTCCCATGATTACAATCCTGGTGTCTAACTCAAGGTCTTCTAGTAGTCTGTTTGTTGTATTCCCAAAACCATATTTTTAATTTTTTTTAATGGAATTTTGGCCTTCTGGCTAAATTTGGGATAAAATTTAAATGAAACAATACAGACAACTTCCATGAGATCTACAACTTAAAGTAAGTTCTTAGGTAAATAAGGGTGAAATAAATATCTTTAGAATATTGCCTCTCATTTGGTGGAGACAAAATCTTTTCATATGTAAATTTTCTTTTTTCTTTCTTTCTTTCTTTCCTTTTTTTTTTTTTTTTTTTGAGACCGTGAAAGAGAGCATGTGTGAGTGGGGGACGTGGGGCAGGGGGGTACATCGCAAGGAGGAATTGAGAGAAAGAGAAATTCCAGTTGGCTCAAGGTCCAGTGTAGAGCCCAGGCTCACAATTCTATGATCATGACCTGAGCAGAAACCAAGAGTTATATGCTTAACAGACTGAGCCACCCAGGTGTCCCTCTTTAATGTCTTTCAAAAAAACAAAATTTTCTCCATAAATTTCCTTCATAAATTGTTAATAATTTCTCTAAATATTTATATTTATGTTATTGTAAATATGTATTATTTTTACTGTATTCTCTAATTTCTCTTGAAAATGCAAAGAAAATAAATTATTTTTAAGATCACATTTCCAACTGACTAAATTCCTTATTAATTCTAGCAATTTGTTTGTAGTTTGTTTTTTTGGATAGATTTATTTTGGATTTTCTGTGAACAAAATTACATCATCTGGAATCAATGATAATTTTGTTGCTCTTTTTCCCTTCAATCCTTACATCATTATGTTTATTTACTTCTGGATCATCTAGAATATTGCCTTTGAAACTGGAATGTTGGAAATAAAAATCACGAAGGTTTATTTATAAATAATGACAAAAATATGTACATAATGACAAGTCTTAGGTTATGACCAAAGAAGTAAATGGATGAAGTATGAAAGGGGATGAGACTGTTATTATCTAGGTGTTCAAAGAACTGAGAGACTTGTTTATTGCAGGAATCTGGATACAAACTGAAATCACAAATGATATTGGTAGGCTTAGCAATTGAAAGAGTGACTACAAGTCAGAAGCTATAGGCTGGGGAATAGAAAGGAGAGGTTCTGGGGATGACAGATTACTTCACTTAGAAAATTTTAATACCATTGAATTCAAACCTAAAGTTTTTAGGGAAGAGAGAGAAAGAATGGCCTGGAAGTAGCAGTGAAGATGAAAGACACCAACCCTACTCCAAACTTAAAGTAGGCAGTTCATTAGATTCTAAAGGATACCTGAAGGTCAGCAGAGATGAAGTCATAGCCAGCTATTGGGAAAGCCAGAGGCCCATCCTGGCCACACTCCACAAGAAGCAAGATCAAATCAGACAGGCCCAAGAAGGCAGATGCCATGATAGGAACCCCCTGACCAAATAAGGAAGGGAAGGCTGGAAACCTTGCTTCCAAGAAATCCCCACCCCCAAATAAGGAATATTCTGCCCCCTATTTAACAACTATCAGTAAAAGATAGAAACACAAACCCAGGGCACATAGTTCTCTCACTTCTGTGTGCACTCCCTCCCTTTCTCTCTCTCTCTCTCTGCATCCTCTACCCCTGGCTAGCCTACTTTTATATCTTGTGAATGTAAGTTCACTTTAATAAACTTTCCTGCTTGAGTTGCTTGTCTGCTATGTTGTGTGTCTTCCTTGATTTTTTTCTCATAAGGAGACCAAGAACCTTCCTCAACATCTTTGGAACAGGCTGGGTCAAGTCCTCAGGGCATAGGGTCTCCAGGGTTCACCTGGCAACACAACTATATGAGTGTGTATGTAACAACATCCAACCCTGGTAAGACAATGGGGAAGAGTATCCAGGGAAAGCTACATTTCAGTTAAAACAAGAACGCAAAGGAAATTTTCAGAGATTTTCAGGTTATAAGGGAATTGACTAATTACCAACTCGATGTTCCAGAAACCACTGATAAGTTTTCAAAGTCATTTGGGGGTGGAAAATAGGTTAAGAGAAGGAAATGAGAATGACCTCATGATAACTAGAGTCTCAGCAATGAGGATACCAGTTTTATTGTGATCACTGACATTAAGAGGTTGGTACTAATAGTTGCAGTATTGATGTGCATGATAAGGGTACAGAGGAGAGGTGATCTTATCAGAGTCACTCAGTGTTTGGGAGTACCTATTTTTTTCTTCTAGTGATGAAGTCATGAAGGAGGGATGTGGTCTTATTTAGAAAGAGAGAGAGAGAGAGGGAGACCAGAGTGATATCCTGCAATGAATATTGATTATAAAAGAGGAGGAAAAACAAAGTATTCTAATTAGAGGATTTATTTCCTAGTTCTTTTTTCTATTATTAAATCCAGATATATTAGCCTGCTTTAAACCACCAACTAAATACAATAAGTAATGATAAGATACATTTCAATTACTTCTTTGGTCTACGTTATCATTTGGAGTACAAGTTATTCATAAATGTATGTTTTCGCATATAGTCCATGATTGATGTTTTAGGTCAGGTTCTTTAGAAAACAGAACCTGAGGAAGAACTTGCATGGAAAACTCTGTGGAGGTACTCAATTCCCTGGAAACCAGGGAAAAGGGAAGTGAAGAACACATGAGGAAAAAAGTGCTTTTGTCTTTTTACTTTTTGTAATGAATGATTGCTTGGTCTCAGACCACATTTCCACAGAAGCCAAGTCACCTTAGAACTGTCTATCTAAATGGAAGATGAGGGAAGAATTTAAGTCACAGATCCCTAGAATTTTTTTTTCCTGGACATTAAAGCCCAACCCTTGGAGAACTAACTCTTCCCTGCTTTTCAGCCACGTGCTCTTCCTCGATGCTTGCCCAATAAGTGAAAAAGCAGAGAGGTCTTCCCACAACAGATGGTAGAATGCTCAGATCCTGGGTTAGTAACTGAGTTGGAGGAAGCCACAGACACGTGGTGACTGTGAAGACCCTGAAGCTGAGTGAGCCCCAGGTAATGCCCTTTGGGAGATATCAGTCACCACGCATTCAGAACCAGAGAAGGCGCATCTCTTGAGTGAATCACGGTTTCTCCTTGGGCTTCTATCCACTCCCATCCTTTTATAATATATGAATGTCCTATGAGAACAAAAAAGCCCTCATTTCGTTCCTAAGAGGGTTCATAGAAGTGCAATCCTTCAACATCAAGACCAGTTGTATTCTCTTGAAAGACTGGAATGGATGAGTAAACTAATCTACAATCATTGCTATGGACTTAAAAGTTCCTCATCATCTCACCTCTGCTGGATGAACCAGACCTCTATCTGCCTGGTGCTTGTTAAGCCATGTTTGCTGCCATTACCTCCTCATCATTACTGTGAGGCATAAAAAGTACCAAACATACCCAAGAACATTGTGTATGCTCTGGAAATATTTCTCCCAACTCCTGCTGTTTATCAGCAAACTTAAACACTGGCAGTTTTATTTCTCCAGCATGTACTGTAATGCCTTTCTTTGCATCTTAGTCTTCTGGATGAAAGAATTTAAAGTGGCCTAGTTGTATTTGCCTCTTCTAGTTCAGTGAAATTTCTGTGCTTTCCTCTGGAAAGACAGTTTACCAAAGAAGAACCAGGAACTCTTCACCATAGGACTTAAGGTTGTAAAGATGAGAAGCACAAGTTTTCACAAACAATGCACTGGGAATGATGATGAGTCAGTCATACCCTTCGGTTTCCAAACTCTGAGTACTTCCAAACACAAACCGTACATTGGTAACTGCTCAGTGCTGGGGTATTGGTGTATATTGGAATGAATTTTTTAATTATATAGTCATTTCCATTACTACTTCTTTGCTCTAAAATGGGTCCATTTGCTTGATGCCAATTGTATGGGATACTAGGTCAATTTATTAGGCAGCCTACAAATAGTAGTGTAGGGTGGAAGCCTAGTGCACAAGGAAACCAAACCCCTGTCTACAGCATATATTGTTTTGTTAAGAAAAATTACTGCTCCCACCAACATGGAAGAAACCTGGTGTAATCAACCTGTTTCAGGTTCCTGGCAGTTTACTATGAAGAATGGGACCATAATGAGATGTTAGTTTTGGTTTCTGCCACTGACAAGTAGAGATTTTGAGCTGTTATTTTAGCTAAATAAGGTTTAGTGGGAAGAAATTGATACATCTGAGTTTACAAAGAGCCTTATTTCTGTTATCATGGGCACTTTCTTTGGAGGGAGGATGGTTGATTTGTTGGAAAGAGTTAATATGTCCACTGCATTGACAAGACTGCAGTAGATATTTTCTGGAAAGTACTAATGTGAAGTGCAAAAACGCATACTTTTTTCTCATTCCCACAGGTTCTTTCCACATGAAACTTCCCCAGATGGCCTTGACATTGAATTTTCTAGGCTTATTCCTTTCAGACTCCTGAACTATAGCCAATCTATTTCCTCCTGCACAAGAATCAGTGTATATCCCCAGGTCAGGCCACATGCCACTTACACAAATTGGATGGCACTTATACTACTTGCAGCTCTACCTACTGAGGAGAATTCCCTTTCATCACATCTCTTTAGGTTCACCTCAGAATGTAAATAAGCTATATTGTGGTTAACTGTGTAGTTTCAGCTACTGCTAATGAATTATACCACCTGCCTTTAAGCCATGCTCACTTTCTTTCCTCCTCCTTGTTGTCACAGAAAATCACCTGTGGGGCCATAGACTTGAGTTGAGAAAACAGTGCCAGTATAACATAGATAGGTGATGTGGGAATCTAGGCCATTTCCTCATACACTTTATTCATACCTTCTGGACCAGCTCAGGATGACATGAAATTGACCTGATTGGACTTCCTGACTCATGGTTAGCTCATCTTTTATCTCATTAATGTCTGGATGTAGTCACTTGTTATCCTACGACACTATGAAACTGGTTTTCTGATGGAGTGCAGTTCTCCACAGCAGAAGGCCTAGCACTGTTCTAGAGTCTTTGGGATTTATGTATATCTCTTCTGTAAGGACTTACTAGAAATTCCACAAAGAATTTTTTTTTTTTTCACAAAGAATTTTTACCCACCAGGGGCTCTTAAACAATTGTATATGTTAGGCTATGCAGCATAAATGGAAAAATCTCTTTTCCTTTAGCCTACATATGCTGCAAATCCTGCTTTTCAGACTTCAGTTGACAAATGGACTTCAGAACTATTTTCCAGTCCTATCATGTTGCTCCTAAAATAGTTACCCTTAGACAGTTGGGCATCCTTAGTGGTTGGAGGTACAAGATACAAAAACTCTTCCTTTACCCTTAAGGAAATGTCTTGGCACATTCCAGATCTGTTGATTCCTAAAAATTTCACCATTGTGGAAAGCCCCTGGCATACATGTGTCTTACTCGGAAATCTAATGTACCTGCTACTTTCTGGTCACCAAGTTCAATGAAAATGATAACATCGATATTGTGAACTGTACCTTGTTCAGCAGAACACCAAGAAAATCAAAGAGGTGGGAACCAGGCAAACTGTGAAACTCAGTAAACATGGTAGTAAAGATTTAGTGTTAAATTACCAAGTGGTAACTAAGATCAACATATTTTTTTTTTTAATTATTTCTCCAGATGATCTTGAGCTTACCTAAAGAAATAGGGGTAATTGAAAAAGACATGATTTTGTCAGTACAGTAATTCTCAAACCTGGGTGTCCATTGGAACCATCTGTGAAACTTTTGCTATCAGAGCCCTAAAACTTTATAGAGATTTTTACTGAATTGATCTGAAAGGAAGCAACGGTACTTTTTAAAGTTTCCCAGACATTTTTAATATACAGATAAGATGCAAGAACCACTTTAATTAGACTCTTGGAGAATACAGACTAAATTTCAAGACCAAGAATATAATTTATTAGTCATCCATAATTACTTCAGCTTCCACACTGGAAAATAATACATTTCTAGCAGTGATAGCCAATCATCTCCAAACCACCCTCCTCTAAGAGACAAGTCACTATTTAATTGTAAACTCTATTAATGTTGTAATAGGCTGGCTGTTAGGAAGTCAGGGACTTAGAAGCTGAGAGAGCTCCTATTTTGTTCCCTGTTACCCTATTCTCTCTCTGTGGTTTTGTAGTTGAACATGGGAAAGGGGCTAGAATAACCAGTGTACATTTATGTAAATAATTTGTAGTGTTTGTTGTATTACCAAGATTTTGTGGCATTTGGAGTTTGTTTTGGGTTTGTTTACTTAGTTTTCAATATTCCAGTAATATGTAAAATCAAGCTACAGTGAATAATTGAATTCAACAAATGCATACAGAGCATAATTAAGTTCAAACAATTTCCATACTCTAACAATGTTTTAGATACTTGGATAATAAAGATAAACTGGTTCCTATTTCAAGATGTTCACAATCTAGTAAAAGCCAATTGTAGTTTGATGAAATAGTATTGTTATAGTTACTATGCACAGGAGAGTTTTTTACATAATTTTATGTCACTTTAAGAGATACATGTTATTAACCCCAATTTACCAGAAGGCAAACTAAGTCTCAGTAAATTTAGGTAAACCAAAACTCTCATATCTATTTAACTTAAGAAATACGATTTGAATTCAAGTTCTTTTGGCTTCAAAGATCATTGTAATTTCCTGTGCTATGCTGCTTCTGATTGTAGGGCTTCCAGGGAAGTATTTCTGTTATTTATATTAATAGGACCTAGAAGATAGTAACTGACAATAATGTAAATGTAATAATAAAGTAAGAATTTTTGTTGGTTGAATACATTTAAATCACTAGAAATATTCAGGTAAGTGAATTTATTTTTCTTTAGCCTCCAGATTATTCAAAATTTTGCAAAAACATCTTAAATCATCTCCAATTTATTTAATTCAATTAAAAGAGAATTGTTTTGTAGACAAATTATGAGTTATCAATGCATTTGTCTGAGCTATTTAAGTCATGTGAGAATTCATGTATACTATTCTTAAATTCAAAATTGTTTTTTAATACTGTATCTCTGAAGCAGAATTTTATGGATTTTTTTTTCAGTTACCATGTTAAAACTTTTTCTTCCTCCAATTTCATTGTTGAAATATTAAGTTCAAGGACAAGTATTTTTTAGTGTCTCTCAAATATAGATTTTTCTTACAAAAGTCCCTTGCTTTAATGAAAAAGTTTTAAGAGAATATGACCTATGTCCATTTCTCCTTTATCATTTCCCCAGAGTCCCTTTAATTTGCTCAGAATTCACTCTTTCTCTATCCTTAGTGCTCACATAGAGAACAGTGATGAGCACTATCTATAGCTTGCCTTTAATTCAAATTTTACAGCAGTGACCCAATTGGTCATTCTGCATTGGTCTTTTTTTGTTGTTCCTTTTAAGGAATAAACTTCTGAAAGTGTTTATTACTTCAAAATATGCTAATAGTACTATGCTAACAGTAGGAAAAGGTAACGTGGTAAGTTTATTTAAACACTAATTTTGTTCTCCCCCAATCTTTGTTTTTCTCCCATTTTGCTTGATTTCTTATATGTGTTCTTTAAGAAGTCTTAAAACACATATATACATACACACTTACTGAGTCTCAAAGTCTGTGAAAGAAAAGTGTCAGTTTTATTAGCTCTCTTTTTTTCCTCATTTTAGAGACATAAAGTCTATGGCCACTACATTTTTGGCTGAAGAAATGTCCCCTGAGGCCTATAAAACTTGCCTATACTAGATCAGGAAACCTAGCTTTTATAAAGCATTTCCACTTTCATATGTCTCTCTTGGAATGTCTTTCTTCTTCTTTCCCCATTTACCTCCTTAACTTTTCTTAAAGTCTAGTAAAGATCTCTTGTCTGTGGATTCACCTTTGAAGAAAATTATTTTCAAAAATAAATTTTCTCGGGGTGCCTGGGTGGCTCAGTGGGTTAAAGCCTCTGCCTTCAGCTCAGGTCATGATCCCAGGGTCCTGGGATTGAGCCCCACATTGGGCTCTCTGCTCGGCGGGGAGCCTGCTTCCCCCTCTCTCTCTGCCTGCCTCTCTCCTACTTGTGATCTCTGTCTGTCAAATAAATAAATAAATAAATAAATCTTAAAATAAATAAATAAATAAATTTTCTCAACATAGCAGTAAGGAATTTTGTCATGAGAAACAAGATGGAATACACTAACATTTATGTAATTCTGATTCTTCTAAAAAAAATCTCAGGTACATTTTATATTTAACTGTATCAGTGAAACAGAAAGAATTAACATTTCATATTTCACCTCATGTTCAAATTTTCAATTCATTTTACATTGTGGCAGTAGAATCTGTCTTTTTCAAAGATGTTTTAACCTCTTTTATCATTTAAAAGCTGGAGATTTTAATGATTATATTTTTGACATACTCATTGCCTAACAGGAAAAATGAACACTCATAGTCTTAATATCACTAGAATAATGCATAATAATAAAATTATAGTTATATTTATAAAATTTATATGATATTCAAATTATTCAAATATATTTAGCTTCAAATTCCAACAATGAACATAATTACTGTTTGCTAAAAATAATTATTGCATAAATGATAGAGATATGTTAAAGCACTTTACCAGCTCTGGTTGATACATTTGAGGATGGTGATTGCTTCTCTTTCAAACTATGAAAATCTTTGCAACTGTGATTTATTTTACTGACAATTTTTGATTCCATTAAAAATCTATATATTCTGTACAATGAGTTATTCTTTATTTTATTTTTTTAAAGATTTATTTATTTGTCAGAGAGAGAGATAGCACTAGCAAGGGGGAGCAGCAGGCAGGCAGAGGGAGAAACAGACTCCCGTCTGAACAAGGAGCAGGATGCGGAACTTGATCCTAGGACCCTGGGAACATGACCTGGGCCAAAGCAGACGCTTAACAGACTTAACCACCCAGGTGTCCCAGTTATTCTTTATTTCAGTCAGTATCTTTTGCTGTGCTTAAAACACTTGTCCTGTGTGCACAGTGTAATGTTTTACTCTATAACCCACTAATTAATAATCAAATATCATTTTAAAGTTTGTATAACATTTTGAATTTCGTTTATTGACGTTTTTCATATTTGATACTTCAGTTCACAATAAAATTCTTTAGTGGGCTGTTATATGGATACTTTGTTAATTTCTAACAACTCTTAGAGACTTTATGAAGTATTAAAATTTTTCTTATTATAAGTGAACATCCATTAACAGCAAATATACAGAATCCCCTTTGCGGGTTTTTTAGGATTGCTTCTTTATTAAAAAGAAATCTATTATAAGATGTCTCACTGTTGCTCAGAATTTACCAACTATAATTGTTATAGATTGCTTAATCTAATATGTTTCAACAATAAATTTGAATATGCTTTCAATACTAATATACATTTGCAGGATGTTGAAATGAAGGATAAAAATAAGATTCTCTCAAGAGATGCAGAAATAGATTCAACACCCTTTCTTGAAAAAAAAAAACAAAACAAAACTCTAAACAAACTGAGTATGGAAGAAATATACCTCAATATAGCATAGGCCATGTATGGTAAACAGCACAGTTAACATCATTTTCTATACTGAAAAACTGAAAGCATTTCCTCTAAAATCAAGAATAAGAGAAGACTTCTCACTATCACCACTCTTATACAGTATAGTACTGAAAGTCTTAGCCAAAGGGATTCGGCAAGAAAAAGAAATAAACGGCATCGGAATCAGAAAGGAAGAAGTAAAATTGTCTCTGTGGGTGGCATGATCTTGTTTAAAGAAAATTCTAAAAATTCCCCCCTAAAAAATGTTAGAACTAAAATGAATTAAGTCAAGTTTCAGAATATAAAAATCAATATATGAAAATCAGTTGCATTTCTATACACTAATAACAAACCATCCAAGAAAGAGATAATCCCTTTAAAATAGCACCAACAACTATAAAATACTTAGGAATAAATTTAGCCAAGGAGGTGAAATATCTATACTGAAGGCAATAAAACATTGATAAAAGGAATTAAAGAAGACACAGATAAATGGAAAGATATCCTATGTTGACAGATTAGAATTAATATTGTTAAAATGCCCACCCATAGTACCCTAAATGACCTACAGATTCAGTGCAATCCATATTGAAATTCCAATGGCATTTTTTCACATAAATAGAAAAGAACAATATAGATATTCATACGGAATCATCAAAACCCTTGAGTAAACAAGGCAATCTTGAGAAAGAACAAGGCTGGAGGCATCATACTTCCTAATTTCAATCTATACTATAAAGATATTGTCATCAAAATAGCATGGTGTTGGCATAAAACCAGACACAAAGGTCATAGAGTAAAATAGAGAACCCAGAAATAAACTCCTACACATACAGTCAGCTAATGTTTTACAATGGAGCCAAGAATACTCAAGGGCAAAAGCTTAGTCACTTTAATAAAAGGTATTGGGAAAACAGGATAACTGTATACAGAAGACTGAAATTAGACCCCATCTTACACCACGCACAAAAATAAACTCAAAATGCAATTCATACATAAACATAAGAACTGAGACATTAAAATGTCAGGAGGAAAACAGAGGGAAAAGATCCCTGACATTCGGTCTTGGCAATGATTTTCTGGATATAATTCCAATAACACAAGCAACAAGAGCAAGAATAAACAAGTGGGACTACATCAAACTGAAATGTTTCTGCATGGGAAAGGAAACAATCAATAGAATAAAGAGGCAACCTACAGAATGGGAGAAAATATTTTCAAATTATGTATCAGATAAGAGGTTAATATCTAAGATAAATATAATAAATCATTACTATCAGCATTAGATCTAAACTGAGTATGAGTGTAAGTTTAATCATACAACTAAGTTCACTTTGAATACCTTTGATGTACTATAGGGTACAAATTAATTATTTAAAAATTTATGAACAAAGTCTTAGGGAACATTTTCCTTTTAGGTTATATCAAAACTTAATATTATAAATAGTATTTATTAAACAAATAACTATTAAAGTAAAAGAGCAGAAAGTTTATCCTAAATATTTTCTGGAGACCAATCTTGAGATTCTAAAGTTCTAGAATATATTTTTAGGATATAATTTTTTATGAAGACTTCAAAAAATAACTGAATGACTCATTAATAAAAAAGTCATTAAATAAATAATAATGTGAAAAAATTAAATAAAATTTCCCCCATATTTCCCATTACCATTCAGAATTTTTGTTTACTTAAGGGAAAATAGGGAGA
Organism: Enhydra lutris kenyoni; assembly: GCF_002288905.1. NCBI lineage: Eukaryota > Metazoa > Chordata > Mammalia > Carnivora > Mustelidae > Enhydra > Enhydra lutris. The sequence continues at coordinate 43,162,137 of NW_019154099.1, read as the reverse complement.
TAAATATTTCATGCAGAAAGAACTTGTGATCAAGATGGATAGGGCAATAAAATAAACCTCTCCTAAACTTTCTTCTCATGTATTTATTCAATTGAACCACATCCTTTTTAAAACCATAGTACTAATAAGAAACAAAACAAAAAAAATCAATGACACATCTTCCCAGACTAATGTTAGAGAAATATATACCCAAGGATTTATTTCTCCTAAGTGTTTTGTTTAAAAGAGTATAAAAATATTCTCCACTGATTTACTTCCTGTGAATAAATACAGTAATAACATTATAGAATGAGATATAAACCAATAACTCTGGCTGAGAAGTTATGAACTTAATTCAGTAAAGATAGCTCATAATTTATTTTTTTTTTCAGCAGAAACCTTGAGAATTTGAAATTCAACTTGCTTCTGTGAATTCTAAATTATTAAAAAAACCCCAGTAATTTGTGCTATTAGAATACCGATTAGTAACACTTTCAAACAGGTCATAAGTAGTTAAGTTTTTACAGATTAGAAATATTTTGGAGGGGCACCTGCGTGGCTCAATTGGTTTGGCATCTGTCTTCAGCTCAGGTCATGATCCCAGGGTCCTGGGATCAAGTCCCACATCCGGCTCCTTGCTCAGCAGTGAGCCTGGTTCTCCTTCTCCCTCTGCCTGCTGCTCTCCCTGCTTGTACTCTCTCTCTCTGTGTCAAATAAATAAATAAAATTTGAAAAAAAAAAAGAAATATTTTGGAAAGGGCCAATTAATTGATCTATACAAATCATTGTCAGCATAAATGATAGTAATTAAGTTAAAAATTACAAACTTTGTGAAACTTTAAGCTATATATAAATCAAATAAGGCAACCTGTTTGAAATTAGAAAGTGTGCTATATAGGAAAAATGTATTTCGAACACACACACACACACACACACACACACACACACACACAGAAATAATCAGTAAATCATGGGATCTCATCATATGGTTTAAGTGACTCTGAAACTTCCTGAGACACTTGCAGGTTTTAAAAGGTCAAGATCATTCTCATACTAACGATAAGACAATATTTGCCTTTTCACTATGTTGTCTCTTGTAAAACTGTCATGAAATTGTCTGGGGCGCCTGGGTGGCTCAGTGGGTTAAGCCGCTGCCTTCGGCTCAGGTCATGATCTCAGGGTCCTAGGATCGAGTCACGCATCCGGCTCTCTGCTCAGCAGGGAGCCCGCTTCCCTCTCTCTCTCTCTCTCTCTCTGCCTGCCTCTCCATCTACTTGTGATCTCTCTCTGTCAAATAAATAAATAAAAAATCTTAAAAAAAAAAAAACTGTCATGAAATTGTGTATAAAACTGCTTCTATCTTGACATTAATAAAGGAAGTCTTTCCAAACTGAATTAATAGTTTATATTCTGTACTACCATACAGTCGCTGGTGGAAGGGTGGGGAGGAGTTAGTTTCATAGGAGTCTTTCTCTGATGAAACAGTGAAATAATTTATTTTCTCACATCTTGATTCTGAAGTACTTTACAAAAATATTCTGTGTGACAAAAGATAAGTACTTATAAAATTGCAATGATTGTGTTCAGGAAAAGCATTTTTTGTGATTGAGTTATAAGCTCAAGTAGCTGCTTTTTTCACAAAATACCAGTTTTATTTGAAAGAATGAGTGACAAATATAGCTATCAGTTTTGGGTTTTAGGGAGTTTCTTAAAAATAAACAAAGTAAGCCATCCACTTCAAGAAAGCTGATGGTATTTGCTGCCAATTGTAAAAACCAATCTTTGAGGAATAATAGAATTCCATAAAGCTTGCATCTGCCACTGTAACTTTCACGGATTCGTAATACTTAAGAAACTTCTAATGAGACTGACAATATTTTTGTATTAAATAATTAATTATTAAATAATTATTATTTAATAATGTCAAATTTGAGAACATCTCCATAACTCAGTGAACCAATATGTTCCAAATGACCAATGCATGAAGATACAAAAGTATGTACGGGGAAAATATCCTTTCAAAGTTAAAATTAGTCCAGTGAATTTTAATGTTTAAGAAGAGAAAAAAGTTCAGGGGTGCCTGGGTGGCTCAGTGGGTTAAGCCTCTGCCTTCAGCTCGGGTCATGATCTCAGGGTTCTGGGATCGAGCCCCACATTGAGCTCTCTGATCCGCAGGGAGCCTGCTTCCCCCTCTCTCTGCCTGCCTCTCTGCCTACTTGTGATCTCTTTCTCTCTCTCTGTCAAATAAATAAATAAAATCTTAAAAAAAAAAAAAGAATAGAAAAAGTTCATTGTCCTATTCTCAGATTCTACATTATAGCTAAACTTTAAGAAACTACCATCTGTCACCTTATGGTGTAGTACCAAAAATATTAACAATTACCTGAAAATTATTACAATATTCTTCTTTTTTATCTAGCTTCCTTCTATTTGTCAGCCATTAAAAAGATCAGCAAAAATGTGGAGCAATGTCCCTCTTCTCATTAATTCCTTTTGTTGTTTTAAAAAAATGCAGTTATTTTCCCTAAAAATACATTTTATATTGACATCTAATGGATTTATTTTTAATATTCTTACATGAATAATATATTTAAAAATTTTTAGTTTTATTTTTAGTATAGTAAACTCAGAAACAGTAACTCACACATTGAAACTTAACACGTTCAAAAGTTGTTTTTTAAAGATTTTATTTATTTATTTGTGAGAGGGAGAGCATAGAGGGAGATCAAGAAGAAGAAGCAGACTCCCTGCTAAGCAGAAAGCCCTATGGTATCTCAGGGCTCTAAGATCACCACCAGAGCCCAAGGCAGATGCTCAAGTGACTGAGGCATCCAGGTGCCCAGGTTCAAAACTTTTTGGACCCTGATGCATGTAAGGGAGCAAACATTTGAGAATTGCTGCATATATACATTTTTAAATAGTTGCATACATATATGCATATTAAAGTAGATTATCAATCAATTGATCAAAAATATTGTCCATCAATATTTAAACTGTTATCTATTTTCTGGTGGAATCTTTAAGGATATGGACCTAAGTGGCTCAGTCAGTTAGGTGTCCAACTCTTGATTTTGCCTCAGGTCATGATCTCAGGGCTGTGAGATTGAGCCTCAAATCACGGTCTGCCCTGGGCATGGAGCCTGCTTAAGATTCTCTCTCTCTCTCTTCCCCTCTCTCTCTTTTTCTGTCTCTCTTAAAAAGGAAGAAAACTTCGGGGGCACCTGGGGTTCATTCAGTTGAAACTCCAACTCTTGATTTTGGCTAAGGTTATGATTTCAGGGTCAGTAAGACTGAGCCCCTTTTTGGGCTCTGTGCTGGGCATGCAGCCTGCTTAAGACACACTCTCTCTCTCTTTGTTCTGCTCTCCCCCCTCACTCCCCCACAGCTCATTCTCTCTCTCTTTAAAAAAATAAACCTTCAGACTAGTCATCTTATAGGTTTAGATATGAAAGTAGTAGTGATTGTAACCTTCACAATATGTAATTACAAAAATGGGATTTTATAGTGTTAGCTCATGGCAAGCCATGGCAAAATATTTACTTATTTCATCACCTATTAATCCCCTTTAGAAAAAAGATGTATTTCTAAGTATATAGTTATATAGATATGGATGTTCTAATCTTACAACATAACATGTGCATGTACATATGTACATACAATTATTTATATATATATTTTAAATTAAAAAAATAAATATTAAAGTATAATAGTAATATATGGTATTAGTAGTGCAATATTAATTTTATTCATTTTATTGTTTCATGATTGTTTTTCAAGTAAGCTCTACACCCAGTGTGGGGTTTGAAGTCATGAACCTGAGACCAAGAGCCACATGCTGCACCAACTGAACCAGCCAGCTGCCCCTACAGGATTAATTTTAAAATAAATAATTAAAAATCATATTTTAAAATGTTTTAAATAATTAATTTTTTTCATTTAGGTCATCAAAATATAGAAAAGCAAACCAAAGCCTAATCAGATGATTCCCTAATGGTGTTGAACTCAATGGAGAAAATAGGAATATGAGTAAGACTTCTAAATTTTTTTTAACAAAGCTTTGATTTGGATCCATGCAAATAACTTATTAAACATTAATTAAGAACAAAATCTAATCCTAAAACTGTACATAGAAGTAAATATACCTAACTCTAAATCAAGTAGAAAATATTTTTCAAATAACTTTTGAGTATAGTATTTTTTTTTAACCAGGATATTTTATACACACAAAAGCAACTGCAAAGAAATACTGAATTTCACCAAGGAACTTTATTTCTAGAATCAAGAAATACTAGTATTACACGTTTTGAAAATGTTTATGCTTATTATAAACAAATATGAGTTAAAGTTTTTAAGATATGTCTCTTTTTGAAACTTGATTTTTAAGGTAATAGAAACAAACTGCAAAAACAGAATTTTGAAAGCTCAAGAAAAGTCTTAGGATGTTAATTCTGAAATGGAAATATCAACTTGAAATTGAGAGTACTCATGATTCTACTCAAAAAGAAGGATAAAAGGCAAGCTGAAGATTTTGTCTCTGTTCTCTGCTTTTTCTCTTATTCTCTAAGTCATCCTTTAATAAGAAAAATTCTTATCTCTTTCTTTCTTTCTTTCTTTCTTTCTTTCTGGCTTTCTTTTTCTTTTGCAGATACATAATATTTCAATTTGCATTTTAACTGTAATAGGTTGTAGGTACAAAGGCTCTTTCAATTTCAAACCTTTATCATTTTCAGTCCAATTTTATTATGTACTGGCTTCAAAATATTAGTAATTCCTATATATCAAACTATAATGGACTCTATTAGAAAAAAGCCAAACACACAAATCAATTCAAACAAAACCTTTCTGTGCCTCTGGTACCCTAAAAATCTATGATGATATGACACCTTTAAGATTCCTAGAAGTTTTATTATTAACAGAGCTAGTCCATAAGTTTTCACTCTTATGATACTTAGAAAGCTTCATGTAACTCAGATGGTAAATGGAATTCCATCTGAAATCTTCTGTAGTTTGAGCACCGTTTTGTATTACACTCTTAATTTCTTTACCTTTAAACTAAATCTTTATGATCTGGAACTGGTGTTTGCCTGAAGTGCCTACTTTCTTCGAGGACAGCTTGCTCTCTGGCCAGGTTGTTTTAGACTCTGTATTGCCAATTAATCCTGTTTAAAAACTAAACATTTCTTTACAAGGTTCATCTTCTCTTCTCTTATTTTATTATAGGCAGTGAGAGGAATCCAGTAGGTGCTTTCAACAGCCTGACCAGATTTAACATTTCCCCAAGCCAATTAGGTCTCTTATCTTTCAATTAAAATGTTGTGCTACTATAAGCGTCTTCCATCTCCAACCTATAGTAACATTTGGATCACCGTCCTTCAAGCATTTACTAATCATCTCCTCAAAGCCCTTCCTACTTCTGCCTGCTATCTCATCCTGACGTCAGTTCCATATGTTTTGTTACTGGTATGGAATTACTTCACTTCCAGGTAGAAAATTCTGCTGAAAACATCTATTGTTGCAAAACAAACCATCCAAAAGCTTAGGGCTTAAAACAACTATTCTATTTTGCTCACAATTTTGGGGGCAGAAATTCAGGAAGCCTCAGCTCAGTAGTTCATCTGTGACTCACACATCATCAGCGTCATGCACCTTATTGAACTAAAAGATTGTCTTAGTTTCCTAAGGCTGCCATAGCAAATTACCACCAAGTTGATGACCTTATACATCAGAAACTTATTTTCTCATAGTTCTGGAGGCTAGAAGTCCAAAATCACACTATCCATCTGCTCCTTCTGAAGACTCTGGGGAAGAGTCCCCCACTTTCTCTTCCTATCTGTGAGAGTGGCTCCTGGAAATCCTTGGCAGGCTGTGGCTTAGAGCTCTTTCACTGCAATTTGTCTCTTTCTGTGTCTCCATGCCTCTATCTTCACCATGGTATTTTCTCTTCTTCTTATGATGTCAGTCATTGCATTTAAGGCTCACATTCATCTAGGATTTAATCTTGCCATCCTTAACTAATTATATCTTCAGACTCTATAAAGGTCACATTCTGGAATTCTAAGTATGCATGAATCTTGGGGCGATACTGTCCAATCCATGACAATGATTCTCTTCTAAGATGGTCTCCCCAGTGACATGTTTGACACTTTGGTGTTCCTTTGACTTTCCCTCTTCTTCTCTTTCCCTCCCCTTCCCCACCACTCTTTCTCTTTTCACATAGTGTCTCTTAATCCTGGGCTTCTCCTTATGATTTTTAAGCTTCTCACTGTCTGGTAGCCTCAGGGTGGACACATTTCTTACATGTCAGCTGTCACAGACAGAAGAATTTGAAGTTTCCAGTCTCTTAATGCTTGGGAAGAGAAGCTAACACTAAATCTTTATACAGTAAAATATTATTTAAAGTAGTTACAACATCTGCCCAGATCTATCTGCACTGATAGGAGGATCACAAAAGATTAGTGGACATTTTAATCCACCATACTACTTAACAGTAGGCGAATCATGCCATATGAAGTATGAATATCATCTGTGAAATATTCTTACTCCAAAATGTTTAACTACATTTTAATCTAATCAAGCCTCTAATCTCTAAAATCTACATTAGAGAAAATATAGAGGTTATGATGAGTAAGTCACATGTTTTTAAAATAAAGTAATGAGATACATACAAAACACAGAAGAGAGCTGACCTGGATTACTCAAAGTATTGCCATTAGAAAAAAATAAATGAGAGAACCCAACCCTTCCACACTAAAAGATACACAAGAAGTAAAATAATTGCAAAGCATGAACCTACAATGATTCATAATATTGAAGTTATTCTTATAAAAATTAGAAAATTTTCTGAATGAACTAGGTATCAGATAATTATGTTATACTAGATAATTATATTATTATATGATATAAGGAGAACATAAATGGATAGATGAACAAAAATAGTAATGTGGTTATGCAAAATAGTTTATTTTTGGCATAACCATTCTGAGGTATTTAGCAGTGAACTATCATAATATCTATATCTTACTTTCACATGATTTTGCAACACCAATAAAATTTAAAAAAAAAACAAATATACAATTATATATAGTTGATTTATTAAACATAATGTAAAGAGAGCAAAAATTGTTAAATCAGCTGAACCTATTTAGTGAATATATCATTATTCATTGTACTCAAATTTCAAATTCTATATGGTTAAAAATTTTATTGGGAAAATATTGGAAAATAACTAAAATTTAAAAGTAAATTAGCACAACTTATTTGCATGATGCAAGACCAAATGACTGTTGCAATACAATGTTATGGTAGAAATAAATAGTATTAAGCTTTATGTGTAAATTGGCTGCTCACAGAAAGAAAAGAAAAAAATATAAGCCTTCAAAATGTTTGGTGAAGGTATAGATTGCCCTAAAACTACCTTTTAAGTAATCCCTGGAAGGCCATTTTATCAATAAAACTAAACTTGTGTTTAATCCTATAACTTGAGAAATAACCATTCATTTAATTCATAGCCTCATTTTTCCTCCTTTGTGAAAGCCAACATTCAAAAATGGAGATGAAATAAAGACATCATCAGGATAACAAAAGCTGAGAGATTCTGTTGCCAATAGAACCATAATAAAGGAAACACTAAAGGTTATTCTTTAAGCCAAAGAAAAATGTATCCAAAATGGAATATCAGAGATACAGGAAGTGACAAAGAGCTATGAAACATTTAACAAATTTGGGTAAATCTAAGTCAATGTCCACAGTATAATAAACTTAATTTTCTGTAGTGTGTGTGCGGTGATTTTCATTTGTAACCATCGCAGGATAAGTGGCTATACATAATGTAAATACTGGAAAATCAAACAGAGTAACTATTTTCAAATCTGAAAAACAGGAAGCAGAAAATTACGATCCCTGAGAGCAAATGGAAACAGGCAATGCAAGATCCATCACTGCCTCAGTTTTCTTACAGGAAGCTCTCCTGGCAGCAATGCAGAGAGAAGAAGCCCAAGGATAGGGTTTCATTGAGGTAAGGAAACAAAGATTGACATTTGAAGTACTAAAGTGATGAGAATTTGTGTGGTGGGCTGGGTTTAAGAGAAGAGGGAACTATGTAGCAAAGAAGCTGCAGAAATCCGCATATGGGTTCCTTCCAGTCTTTAGCCAACTATTAAACTGAACGTGTTCTACGAGAAATGCCATGAGACCTGACAAAAACAACTATGGGAAAGGGAACAAATACTAGAGCATGAGAGCAAAAACAAAACAAAACAAAACAAAACAACAACAACAACAAAACTACAGGAGCTGGCATAGGACCAATGGGTCCAAAAGCCACATATGAGAAACATTATTGAATAAGCTGGGCATTCAGTAAATTTAAAGACAAGCTGTGTTTTAGGGGCAGTACTAATCTAGGCTTATAAGATGCTCAAGACATGTATGAACAAAGTTTCAAAATATGCTATAAAATATGGTCCATAAGGCTTTAACTATCTGCTAGAACAAAATCAAACACTCTATTAAGGAAGACAATAAAGTCCAAACATTCAACAGCGTAATGTTCATAGTGTCCACCATTCAGTCATAAATTATTGACAATGCAAATATGTAAAACCCAAGACAATAAACAAGGGAGAAAATGAGTTTATAGGAAAAACTAAGAAGTGACAGAGACAATGGAATGAAATGACCAGGACTTTCACTCTTCTAACCTCTATTAAATGTGTTCGATAATATAAAGACAAAGAAAGAAAGAGAATATCACAAAAAAGTGGAAATTATATTTTAAAAGAACCAAGTAGGAGTTCTAGACTAAAAGGAAAAAGATACTTGAAATTATAAACTCACCGCAAGAGCTTAAGAACATATTAGATAAATCCTGAAATGTAAAAGAAAAGTGAACTTGAATTAGACATTGGGGAATATGAAAAGTAAGTTAAGAATGAGAAAATAGATTGAACAAGAATGAAATATTAGAATGTGTCATAGGTTTAAGAATGTTGAAGTAGAATATATGACAAAATAGGACAAAGCATGGAAAGAACACAAATGGAGGTCTTGTTATATACGAAGTGTTATAATATCATTTGTAATAAGGTAAAAATGTATATTTTAAATTCAGGATGTATTCATTTTCTATTGTCCCCATAACAAATTACAAACTACAAAACAACACACATTTATTGTATTACATGTCTAATCTAGGAGGCTGGGATGGTATCACTGCACTAATGTCAAGGTGTCAACAAGACTGCATTCTTTTCTGCAGTTCTAAGGGAGAATTCATTTCCTAGTCATTTAGGTTATTGGCAGAATTTAGTTTTTTGTGGTTGTAGAATAGAAGTTCCCATGTTCTTGCTGACAACTGAGGGTCTTTCCTAGTTTCTAGAGACCACCACATTCCTTGGCTCACACTCTCCTCCTACATTCTTTTTTTTTTTTTAATCTTTTTTTTTTAAGATTTTATTTATTTATTTGACAGAGATCACAAGTAGGCAGAGAGGCAGGCAGAGAGAGAGAGAGGAGGAAGCAGGCTCCCTGCTGAGCAGAGAGCCCTATGCGGTGCTTGACCCCAGGACCCTGGGATCATGACCCGAGTCGAAGGCAGAGGTTTTAACCCACTGAGCCACCCAGGTGCCCCTCTCCTCCTACATTCTTGAGGCCCAAAGGTGAGTCCTTCTCAGGCCACAATTACAATTACTCTTACTCTTCTTCCATTTTTGCAGCTTTCCGACCAGCTGGGAAATTTCTCAATAGTGAGGACTCAGGCGATTATACTGGACCCATCAGCATAATCCAGGCTAATTTCCTCATATCTAGGTCCTTAACCTTAATCACATCCACAAAATACCTTTTTTCCATGTAAATTAAAATATTCATAGGTTTTAGGGATGAGCGTATGGGTATCTTTGAGAGGCCAGTATTCTATTGGCCAGAATAATTATTAAAACTATAAGAAAATAGGGTGTCTGGGTGGCTCAGTTGGTTAAGCTCCTGGCTTCAGGTCAGCTCAAGATCCTGGGTTCCTGAGATCAAGACCTGCACAGGGCTCCTTGCTCAATAGGGAGCCTGCTTTTCCCTCTCCCTCTGCTGCTCCCCTCTCTTTGTGCTCTCTCTCTCTCTCTCAAATAAATGAAAAAAAAAATCTTAAAAAAATCTGTAAGAAAATAATTACAGTAATTAAACAAATGATATGGACATGATCGTGGTTGTTGCTTCAAAATATATGAAGCAAAAACAGACAGAAGGGGTGTCTGGGTGGCTCAGTGGTTTAAGCCTCTGCCTTCAGCTCAGGTCATGATCTCAGTGTCCTGGGATCCAGCCCTGCATCAGGCTCTCTGCTCAGCGGGGAGCCTGCTTCCCCCTCTCTCTCGACCTGCCTCTCTGCCTACTTGTGATCTCTGTCTGTCAAATAAATAATAATAATAATAATAATAAACAGACAGAAATGAGGGACACTAGATAAACTCACAATTATAGTTGGAAATATCACTACTGTCCTCTCAGCAGGCAATAGAACAAGTAGACAGAAAATCAGTAAGATATTGAAGACATAAATAATACTACACTGCACTCAGGAAGAGCAAAATGCACATAATTTTCAAGTGCATTGTGCTAAGTTTTAAGTGTACTAAATAGGCCATATGATGGGGTCGTAAAACAAAGAAGCCCAATGCATCTCAAAGTTTGGAAATATGAAGAGTGTATACTCTGACCACACTGGAATTGAATGAGAAATCTATAATCAGAAGGTGTCTAAAAAAAATCTTCAAATAATTCAAAATGAAACAACAAAAAATGAGGAAACTACAAATAGAATTAGAAAATATTTTAAACAGAAATTAATAGCAAAAGTTCAAAATTTGTAGGATGGAGCTAAAAAATGTTTAAAATAAGTTATAGCTATAAATGCTTATATTACAAAAGACGAAAGAAAGGCTTAAGATAATGACCAAGAGTTCCTTAAGAAATTAGAGAAAAATGAGCATATTAAACTAAACTCAGCAGAAAGTAGGCAATAATTACAGAAGCAGAAATAAATAAACTGGAAAACAAACAAAAAGAATTTAAAATAGACACACACAAAAACACACAGAGCAATGAAAAGTTAGTTTTTGAAAGGTACAATTAAATTGACAAATTTTCACTATACTAACCACAGAAGAAGAAAAGACAACTGAAGCTAAGACCATGAAGAATTAGAAAATCTGAATACCACTATATTGATTGAAGAAATTGAATTAAAGAAATTGAAAAATTGAATACCACTATATTGACTGAAGAATTGAATTGAATTGAATTAAGAACAACTTTTCAAAGAAAACTCCAGGTTCACTGGTGAGTTTTAGAAAACACCGAAGAAAGAAATAATATAAAACTTTTTTAGAAAAACAGAGATAAAGAGAGCAATGCTAGACTTACTTTATTAGGCCAACATAACCCTGACATAGAACCACACAAAAATGGTAAGATATAACACATTAATTACAGCTATATATAGGAAATATGATGCTACTTTCCAAGTAGGTTTATCTCTTAGATGCAAAGATTGTTTTCTATATTTGAGAATCCTTCAATATAATTTATCACTTAGTAAATAAAAGAGAAAAAATGTATATGATACCAATTTCTCAAAGGAACAGAAAAAAGTATTTAACAAAATTCAAAACCCATTCATAATTAGAAAAAAACAAAACAATACAAAGCAACCCTCAGAAACCTAAGGATAGAAGGAAAACCCTCCACCTGATACAGACTACAAACAAAAATTTAGTACTAATACCATAAGGAACTCTACAACAACAAAAAATACTAATCCAAAAAAATACAGAGGAGATAGAAATATCAAACTGTTAAACCAAGAAGAAATCAGTTAGTAAAAATGTAGTTGAAACCAAATACGCTGATTTTTTATCATCTGAACCCTTATTCAAAGTCTGGCTATGAAATCTCAGAACTAAAAAAAAAAAGAAAAAAAAAAGTCAGATGAACTTTTAAGATATCTCCTGCCATCTTCATTGTCACCCTCTCAGCTATCTCCATTTATTACTTAAACTAAGTAGTTAATGCATTGAGATACCAATGGATACTTGTATACAGCATTAAAAAATGCTGTAAATTCTCTATAAAAAGACATTTTTAGACTGGATATACACTTCCAACTATATGTTCATCTCTGACAAAAGGATATATATTGACTGTAAGTAACAATTGGAAAAAATATATTACATAGAAACATTAAGAGAAACTGTTATAGTAAAATTCATAAAATAAGAAAAATTTCTGAAGTATAAGTCCTTAGAAATACATTGTTAGAAGGTAAATTTCTAAATAAATTCAAGAAATTTATACCTCAGCATAATAAAAGCTTAATATGAAAATTTCATAACTAAAATCATACTCAAAGGTGAAAAGCCAAAATTGCTTTTCCTCTAGGGTGAGAAACGCGGCCAGGATGTCCACTCTGGCCACTTTTATTTAACGTGGTATTGGAGTCCTAGTCCAAGAAATTAGGCAAGAAAACAAAATAAAAAGCATCCAAATTGGAAAGAAGTAAAATTGTCACTATTTACAGATGACACGCTATTATACACAGAAATCCCTAAAGGCTCCATCAAAAAACTGTTAGGATTTGTCAATGAATCCAGCAAAGTTGCAGGATATAAAAGCAATACACAAAAATCTATTGTGCTTTTATACACTAATAATGAACTATCAGAAAGAGAAATCAAGAAAATCATCCTATTTAAAATTGCACCAAAAAGAACAAAATATCTAAGAATAAATTTAGCCAAGGAGGTGAAAAACCTTTATAATTGAAACCTATAGGACATCAAGGAAAGAAATTGAAGAAAACACAAATAAATGGAAAGATATTCCATGCTTACAGATAGGAAAAATTAATATCGTTAAAATGTCCAAACAGGCACCTGGGTGGCTCCGTCGATTAAGTCTCTGCCTTCGGCTCAAGTCATGATCTAAGGTCCTGGGATCAAGCCCCACATGGGGCTCCCTGCTCAGTAAGGGGCCTGCTTCTCCCTCTTCCTCTGCCTGCCATTCCCCTGCTTGTGTGCTCTGTGTATGTGTGTGTGTATGCATGTGTGCATGTGGGTGTGTGTGGGTGTGTGTGTGTGTGTGAAATAAATAAATAAATAAATAAATAATATATATTTTTTAAATGCCCATATTACCCAAAACAATGTACAGATTCATGTAATCTCTATCAAAATTCCTTTCTGTTTATTCTGTTCTGTGCTGTTATTTCCTCTTATTATTATTGAAATCCAGCCCCCAAGGTATTCCCTATTTTTTTCTAGAGGTGGTTCATACTTCATTCTCGGACTTTTGCTTGTGTTAATTTGACTGAAGTTGAGATCAACTTTCCTTTCTATCCCCTATGTCACAATGGTCCTTTTAAAGACAAGCTCTACATTCAGAATGCCAGAAATACAGTAGAAACGCAACTTGCCCTTGTGGCCTTACCTCTCGTTCTACATCTTGGTCCCTGTTCCTCACACCATTGCCTTTCCATATTCTGCACAAACTTAAGTTACCTTTTAGTACAAATAAGGTAGGTGTGAAAAGGTAAAATAATACAGATTTTTAGTGGCTGTAGAGAGAAATGGAGAAAAAACAGAGAATAATAGCTAGGAGGATAGAGTCTATAACCAGACCACATTCTCTGTCATTAGTCATGGTGAGGATGAGAAATTTACTTAAACCCTTTATATTTCAGTTTCCATATTTGTATAGAGGGTTAGTAGCATTTTATAATTTATAATAAATTTATAAAGGTTAAATGAATCCATCTTTGTATAGTCTTTAGAAGTACATAGTAAGTTCTATACAGGTATTAACAAATACTTAAATAAATGGGATAAAGAGTGTCCTGATGACAGCAGACCACGTCTTTAAGAAGGTTTCCTAAAGGCAACTAAATATTCTATTAGAATTTATCTTTAGAAAGTGATGATCTTGGACAGTATGTGAGGAATTGAAGGACACATTCTTTACATGAAATCAGAGGAAAGCTCTCTAGACCAGGGATTACTCTTTTTTTTTCCTTTAAGATTTCTCAGAAATAGGGTCAGTTACATTTAGAAATGGGATCAGCAACCCCTGTACAATTTAAAGACAGATAAAAATGAGAGAACAAGATCTTTTAAGAGACATGAGGTTATGGCTTAGTTTGGGCAGTTCTATAGATCTCTGTTATTCACAGTGAGGTCTTTGGACTAGAATTATCATCATTACCTGGAAGCTTATTAGAAATGCAATACATTGGAGTCCACTCCAGCCCCACTGAACCAAAATTCCTGGGAGAGGGGTCTGGACATGTTCGTTTTAGTGAACTCTCCAGGCAATTCTTATGCAAGCTGACCTTGAACTGCTGGTCCTTATTGCACTGTGCCTCATTATTGTTGGACTGTGAGAAAATACTCATTAAAATTTATAGGCAGTTATCAGTTTGTGCTTTGGAGAATTAGGAGAGACTTCTGATTGTACTGAGAAGTACAGAAGAGGGCAGTGTCCCCTCTGGTTTCTGGCAAACAGAAGCTGTAGTTACAGAGATGAGGTGGCTGGGATTAGGCTGTTGGCTAACAACAAAAACGTCAGGTTGATGGACAATGAGAAAGCCTGAAATAACCTGAAAGGTTCCCCCGCCCCAAACACATATATGAGGCTATATCTTGCTGGATAAAAGTGTTGTTGAAATTATTTTTGACAAGTAGCTTGGCTGAGGCTCAAGTATTTATATCTTGGTTATGGAAGGAAATGGGACCTTGTTTTTCTCACCACAGAGGATTGAAGTCTCTGTATAGGCAGCGTCTGTCCATCTGTCAATCATCCATCTATCAGTCACCTACCTATCTCTCTATCTCTCATGTACTGGCATCTGCCCTAAATGCCATTTTAAGATGGTAACTATATACTCTTTGCTCTGCTACTCAATCCTATTCCTCTTCAGTTGATCTTTCACACGTCAGTCCCAGCAACCTTTCTAAAAACCCTACCTTACCTACTACTCTCCCTTGTGTTGCATTAGACTGAAAACTAACTTGTGTGGTATATATGGCATTTTTGGATTCTTGATCATTTTTTAGCCTCGTATTTTACCAGTTTCCATACTTTGATCATTAGCAGACCATTATCTAGTCTCAGTGCACATCTGAGAATTCCCTAATAAGTACATTCTTTGATTTTTTAGGTGTTTTCAAAGGTTGCATTCTCTAGTCCTTTCAAGTAGAAAACTGATAATTTATTCTCAAGACAAGTTAAGCCTCATCCTCTCCAAATAACATTGCCATACTGAATGCTGGATTAAGTAATTTTCCTCTGTGTTTTCCCAAAAACAGGTATTTAAATACATCATACTATATTGTAATAGTTTGTTTATTTCTCTGAATACCTCATTAAATAATAAGCTTCTTGAGAGCAAGTATGGCATTTAATTCATTTATAAGTTCCTGGTGTGTCAACCAATGCCTGACTGGAAGAAGTTGTTCAACACATATTTATAAATAAATAGTGTGTAAATGAATGAGAAAATAATGAATGAATAGTAGACCCTCTATTTGGTTAATATGGTATAAACACAAAGAAAAGAAGTTCTGTGGGTAGGCTCAGATTTCAGGCCAAACAGTGGCTCAGGGAAGGGTAAATCAAGGAACTTGAGCTAGAGCCATATCTGTTCAAGTCACAGGATGTCCATCTTATGCCCTGAGTCTGTCGATGTATTTAGGCCTCATTTGCCCATGTTCATGCTCCTTTCTTCATGTGGGTGAAGTGCTCTAGTTGTTTATTTCTAGTACTTCCTAAATTCAAGCTATTCTCCCTCAAAAATATGGAGAGTGTCTTCCACCATATAGTATGATCTCTGCTAACATCTAAAGGACTTTCCTAAACTCCAAATGCATAGTTGTCATTTTGGATCTCTGATTTTAAAATGGTCCTGGGAGTCCCATCACCCGCTGGGTGACTCATCTGTCAGGGAACACACTATCTTCTGTTTGATCCTTCTATTTTCCTCAACCCCTTTCCCTTTCTTCTTTCTACTGTCACTATCCTGTTTTTAAACATTATGCCCTGTGTAGGGATCTCGTTTCCATGTTTCTATCTCCGGTGCCCACACCGTCACTGGAACTAAGTCTCTTTCCAGTTACTGCTCCTTTGACTCCACGAATCCTCCTCAGTAAAGAAGCAAACAACTTGATTGTGTTTGTATTCTCTGTAACACTCAGAACTCAAAACATGGTCCATGCCTGATAATATATTGGCATATATCGCATGATGATACATATATATTTTTTTCTTAATCTTCCAACTGTTATTTACTTCAAAATAGTTAAAAATTCTTCACGAGGCAGCAATAGCATGATATTTTTAATACAATATGGTTTTTAAAATCAGCTTTGTTACTTAATACCTGTATAACATGAGGTAGTCACTTTACCTCTCTAGCTCCATTTGTGAAATGGTAATAATAGCACATAGTAACAAATACCTCTAAGGGTAACATTAACATGGGACTGGATAGTATATGTCAACTTATTGCCTCATAGATGGTACTATAAAATGATTACTCTCATCAGCCCTATCATCAATATCAGATAAGTGGTATTGAGAACTTAGGTAGCATATAAGTAGATTCTTAATGTTACAATACATTAATTTTAATATGCAATGTATTAAATGTATATTAATCATTAATTGTGTGGGCATAGTGTATACTCTCTCTATATTTTTACAATATTCCTTCCAGCAACCTTGAGTTAGAATCTGTAATTATTCCTATTTTATAGAACTTTAAATTCTATAGGAAAAAAGTCACTTTTCCAAGTTTGCACAGGTAAGAATTGGTGGAGAAAAGACTGCAGCTCAGGACTGTCTGAATCAATGCCTATGCTAATACTGGCTAATTTTTAAGTGCTAAGAGATTAAAAACAATGGATAAGAAAAACAGAGAAATATGAAAATTAAGAGGAGACTGAGAAAGAGGAGGAAAAAAAGGGGGATTTCATCTTATATTAAGAAAATTAAATCCATTAAAAAGCATGCAGAAGTAGTTTTAATGTTATCTCATCATTTTATATATGTATAATATGCATGGATATGCATAATTCCTGATTCAAATTATGTATCAAATTATATTACCTCATTCATAAAAGGCAATTAGTGATTAATAAAGAAGTCTTAACTTGTAGTAAAATTACATCTTAATATGAACTTTCAGAAGTTAATCAGGCAATGAAGCACATTAAGCTTTTCCAAAGGCTTTCCTGGTCTCACCGAAATACAATTTAAGAATTTAAGTAACATGAAATGCATCAAGGGAAGTAAGTCGATGAACATAACAAGGTGATATGTTTGATTTAGTTTATTTAAAAGCTAATACCAGAAAACTAAACATCTTGAAAATATGATAATATGATTTGCATCAAAATATGCAAGTATCATTTGCGCATGAACAAATGCAAAATGCAAAATTGCTTTGATAGGAAATAAAAATGAATTTTTATTGCTTATGGTACATTAGGATTTATAATCCAAAACTATATTCAAAGACAAATACTTTAAATTAATATTTATGAAGAATCATTTAGGTCATGAGTGGTGTAAGTCAATATAACTAAGCAACAAACATAAATGATCTTTACTGAAGTTTTTCTTCACTTATTTACTTTCTTAGCTCAAAATATGAAAGTTATTTTTAACTTAATGTGAAGATTTAATCTTTGTTAAGTCATATTAGCTGTCAGAGCTTTGAGTTATTCAATTATATGGGGAAAATCCTTAGTTAATAAAAGTTTAATACAATTTAAGCTTCCCAAGACTATTAAATCTCACACCCATAATGTATCAAAAGCACATGTCACTGTTAGATATTCAAAGGTAATCTGTAGGCCTTCTACAATAATAATAAATGCAAATCTCTGTAGGCATAAAAGGTAATACAAAAATCAGGT
The DNA here is from genome assembly GCF_002288905.1 of Enhydra lutris kenyoni. Lineage (NCBI taxonomy): Eukaryota > Metazoa > Chordata > Mammalia > Carnivora > Mustelidae > Enhydra > Enhydra lutris. The sequence continues at coordinate 43,144,204 of NW_019154099.1, read as the reverse complement.
AGAGCACATTATAAGCCAGGATGTCCAATGTTTATCTTCACAGAGCAGCTTCACTGCAACTAAAATAATACCCCAAAATAAATTACACACACATAATGTCTGAGCACTTGCTTCTAATAATGGGTGGAGTGAACTTAGCCGGATAAAATAGAAGTCTGCTAAATGTACACTCTGGCCAATTTAAATATTTGGCCAACTGCTTCTACTGTAATTTTAAGTGTGTTTGAAGATAAATTTGATTGTTTATATTTGAATATGGGTTGACCATGGCATAATAGAAATTTGGAAAATTATACTCAATGTTGTTAAATAAAATGAGTGTAACTTACTTAAATGAGATGATGATTTTATCATTCATTAACATTTCGGAAGAAACATCCATTCATCTTACAAGACATTTACATTCTTTAGAAGATGGGGTGTTGATAAAGTGAAAAAATTAAATATTGGGCTTCTTAAAATGTGAATGTTGGTTCTCGGAAAGACATGTAGGAATTCAAAACATAACCTATGGCAGAGTCACATAATACAGACGCACTAACATTTACTCAAATAACAAATTTGTAAGAATTGGTAATATATTACTTGAAAACGTGATTGAGGTGGTGATGAACTGATGAACCAATAACTTTCTACATAATGAAATAATTTCATTATTTCATTTGAATATGAAATATTCATTATGTAGAAAGTATTGGTGAAAGTCATTTGACAAAAGCAGAGGGGAAACAAAACATCCATTTTGACTAAATACAAAAACATTGAGGAAAGTTTCAGTACTGAAGCTTATCTGCAGGGCTAGAGATTGTAGTTCAGGACTGAGACAGAAGTAGAGAGTGAAGAGTAAAGGGAGGGATAAGGAAGGAAGGAAAGATGGAGGAAAGGAAGGAAGGAAGGAGGGAGGGTGGGAGGAAAAAAGGGTGGAAAGGAGGGAGGGAGAATGGGAAGAATGACAAAGGAGACTCTAATGTTGGAATGTAGCATTGTTTGACAATAAAGACTTTGAAAAAATATAAACTCTAATATGAATTATGGATCAACATTAAACTATGTGACTTAACAAAAAACAAAAAATATTTCCTCATCTGAAAGTAGTTCGTAGGTGTTGTGTGAATTTTAAAAGTCTGTATGGGGTGCATGGGTGGCCCAGTCAGTTGAGCCACTGTCTTTGGCTCATGTCATGATCTCAGGGTCCTGGGATCCAGCCCCAGCAGGCTTTCTGCTGAGCAGGGAGCCTGCTTATCCCTCTCCCTCTGCCTGCAGCTCCCACCGCTTGTGCTCTCTCACTCTCTCTGTGTCAAAAAAAAAAAAAAAAAAAAGTCTGTATCAATAAATTCATGGTATATTATCTCAAGAAGTGAAGGCTATGTAATAACAACAATACAGTCCATACTAGAAAGTTCTGTCTCCGCAATGAAAAAAAGATAAAAATCTTCGCCCTCAAGGATCTTATACCATAGTATTAGTTTATTAGGTCTACTGGAACAAAGTAACAGAATTTGAGTAACTTAAAATAATAAAAATATATTCTTTCCCCTGACCCCAGGTGGTGGGTATTATGGAGGGCACGTATTGCATGGAGCACTGGGTGTGGTGCATAAACAATGAATTCTGTTACACTGAAAAGAAATTAAAAAAAAATATATATATATATGTATGTGTGTGTGTGTGTGTATATATATATATATATACATATATATATATATATATGTATGTATATGTATGTGTGTATATATATATTCTTTCACAGTTCTCAGGACAGAAGTGAGAAATCAAGATGCTGGCAAGGTTCATTCCTTCTTGGGGTCTCAGAAGAATAAAGTGCTCCATGCCGCTCTCCCAGCTTCCAGTGGTTGCTGGCAAGCCTCAGCATGCCTTGGCTTATGGTAGTAGGACTCTAATATCTGCTTTCTTCTTTACTTGGCATTTTACCTGTGTCTTTTCTCCTGTCTCTCTGAGAATGTTGAATTAAAAATCCACTCTATGCTAGCACAACCTAATCTTGCTTAACTAATTATATCTGTAGTGACTCCATTTCTAAGTAAGTCCACATTCTAAAGTTCCAGGAAGGACATGAATTTTGCCAGGCACTAACACAACCCAACAAAAACTCTGGAATGGATGAAAAGAAGTAATATACAAAATAGGTGAAATATATGGTGTATTAGATAATGCTAATTGCCGTGAAGAGAATAAAGCACAGAAGGGAAAAGGCTGTCATCTTAAATAGGGTGGTCAGGCAAGTTACACTTAAGGAAAACATTATAGGATATAGGACAGAGGTGATTTCTGAATCAATATACAACTGAGGGATATGTCAACTAATAAATGTGCAAATAATCCTTGGAAATTGAACTATTACTTCCACGTTCACAATAGCAAAACCCTAGCTATCTTAACTATTCTAGACTTTGTAAACTTTCTGTCTTTGCAATCTAATCAGCTAACTCTTTGAAGGGGAAAACTGATACTGAGTATCAGACCTGCTTCTCTGCATCCCCTTACCTCCTATATCTTGGTCAATTAGGACTTGGCTGCTTTGATAACCTTAAACTGCAGCTTGTATCTCCCATTGGATTGCTTAAACAATTCTAGCTTCTGTCTCCCAGAAGCCTTTATCTGTCCAGATTCTCATCAGTTTCTTTCTCCATAGAAAAACTAGTAAATGACCAAGAGGAGAAGTGGCGTGCAAAAAAATTACACTTAGCTCGATGAGCTTCTGTTCTCATTAACATCTGACTGCCTTGGAAGCTATCTGTTGTATTCAAACAATTATTGTTTCTACTTAAATCTGCTTCAACAATAGATATTTTAGTCTTCTCAGACTTTTTCCTATTAAGGAACAGCTGAAGTGCTACTGAATGTTGCAAAAATGCGTACGATGGTTTTAACATCCGATTCTCTCTGCTTTGTGATCGTTTTCTCGGTAACCCAACTTTTGCAATGGTCTCCTTAGCTTATTGTTCTCTAGCTTGATCCTCTTGAAGTTCTTTGAACATAGAAGGTTTTTCTCATATTGGGACGTTTATCCATGTGAGGCTGGAAACGACTCCATACCTGCCTCTTCCTGTAGCTTTTTTTCCTTTAGATGTCTGCTGAATTATGAAATTTCATTGGGAGAATTTTCCTGGCATATGTTTTAAGTAAAGTAGACTCTCACTCACCAGTTATCTTTCTCAGATACTTAGTTACCTTTAAAATAAAAAGTACCATGACTTTTATGACTTTATTGATGTTGTCTTACTACCATGAAATGAGAAAATTTGTTTTCCTTATTTTCCATTTTAACAGCAGTTCCTGTATCAATAAATATTGATATATATCAATATGAGTATATGATATGCTTGATATGAGTATAAACAAATATTGGTTGAATTAGTTTTTAAAGACCACTGAACAAATGAAACATGAGCTGATTCAGATATGCAAGTGCATCATGGTTTTGCATAAAATTAAGTTGGATGCACTTCATCAAATAAGAAATGGAAGTGCTTGACTCAAACAATATTAAAACCACCATTTTAAAGTCAATCAGAGAAAGACAATTATCATATCATCTCCCTGATATGAGGAAACTGACAGGCAAAGTGGGGAGTTTGCAGGGTAGGAAAGGAAAAACATGAAAAAAGATGGGATTGGGAGGGAGACAAACCATAAGAGACTCTCAATCTCACAAAACAGAGGGTTGTCAGGGGGGAGAAGACTAGGGAGAGGGTGGTTGGGTTATGGACATTGGGGAGGGTATGTGCTATGGTGAGTGCTGTGAAGTGTGTAAACCTGGTGATTCACAGACCTGTACCCTTGGGGCTAATAATACATTATATGTTAATAAAGAAATAAAAATTAATTAAAAAAATAAAAATTAAAAAAAAAATAAAACCCTCCATTTTAGAAGTCCAAACAAGTCTTCCTCCTTGGGTTACTCTATGGAATCACACAATCACTAAAATACTGTGAAACTATTAAGGAATTCTGAGGCAATAATAATTAGAGAATTTTTATAGTGAGGTGAGTGTAGATTAATGATTTTAATTTACTACTAATTTTTTTGGAAAAACAGGGTTATAAAATAATACAGATAGCATATACGTATTACATTCAAAACAAAAACTAAATATTGTTTTAAGCCCTCATTTTCTACACAGTCTCCTAATTTTAGTTTTTAGTCATCATGTCAATATCTTTTAGAGGTTCTGAACTCTATAGGTTCTTCTAGAGTTCAACCCAGTACATGAAAGACACATATCTTTACTTTCACTCTTCTCTCCATCTGAGTGGTTTTCCATCCTCGGCAAACCTCCATACTATGTGTATTCATTCACTGAATACGTAGTTCCAAAGCAACTGCAATGTAACAGCAAGGTGCTAAATTCTGGTGCTAATATAGTTGGGATGGGTATTAATAAAAAAAAAAAATATGACTAAGGGCGCCTGGGTGTCTCAGTCAGTTAAGCATTTGCTTTCAGCTCACGTCATGATCCCAGGGGCCTGGGATGGATGCTCAGACTGGGCTCCCTGCTCAGCAAAGTCCGTTTCTTCCTTTTTCTCTCCCTCTGCTTCTCCCCCTGCTTGTACTCACGCTCTCTCTCTCTCTCAAATAAATAAATCTTTCAAAAAAAGAAAGAAAATGTGACTTAAAATAGGAAATTTAATTATAAAAGATAATATGAAGTGTATATGTACATTATTCATATATGCACATTATTATTTATTTAACAGGTAATTTCACATTATCAAGGATATTGAGAAAACCTTCTTTAGGTATTTAACATATTAGTTTATGCAGCATTTAGTCAAATCCAAGATGATATAAATATTAAAAATTAACATTATTTTATACATCAAGAAAGAAATGTCTATAAATTAAACTTTAATGCTATCCTTTATTACTTAAAATTTATTTTATACTTATTGAAAGTGTTTAACTTTTTTTTTTTTAAAGATTTTATTTATTTATTTATTTGACAGAGAGAGAGAGAGATCACAAGTAGGCAGAGAGACAGGCAGAGAGAGGGGGAAGCAGGCTCCCTGCTGAGCAGAGAGCTTGATGCGGGGCTCTATCCCAGGACCCTGGGATCATGACCTGAGCCTAAGGCAGAGGCTTTAACCCACAGAGCCACAGGAGAACAGGTGCTCCTGTTTCTTATTTCTAAAATCACCTTTTCATCTGTCCCTCAATAGATTCACATTTATCTAAATTTTAAATCCCTTTTGTGTAAGGGACAAGAAGCCACTGACAAATTTGATATTCATGTTTTAATGACAGTCCTAAGCAAATGTGATCAGCCTCATATTACTTTAAAATATCTATCATCTCTTCTGTGGGATTTGACTAATTCTCCTGTCTTGACTTTCTTTGCTCAGTTTGTAATAGTCCATATTTTTCACATATCTCAGTAACAAAATAAAGTTTTTCTTGCTTGTGGGCATTACTTGGATTTCCTTTCCTTTCCTTTCCTTTCCTTTCCTTTCCTTTCCTATCCCTCCCTTTCCCTTCCCCTTTCTTTTCTTTTCTTTTTCCTTTTTTTTTTTTTTTTTTTAAGATTTATTTATTTGAGAGAGAGAGACAGAGCATGAGGAGGCAGGGCAAGGAAGAGAGAAACTCAAGCCAAGTTAGGAACCCAATGCTGAGTGTGGAGCTCAGTGCGGGGCTTGATCTCAAAACCTGAGATCACAACCAGAACCAAAACCAAGTCAGATGCTTAACTGATGGTACCACCAGTGGGCACCCAATGGCGCCCTTGTCCTTGGTTTTCATTAAGTATTTGTTTTTTTTTCTTGAAATAAATTACCAAACTGTAATCATTATTCTGACGATGATTATTTGCTTCACTAGTAAAAGTTGTTGCCCCTACTCTGTTTTAGTACCTTTCTGAATTAAAATGACTTAGTATTTCAATCCAGTTTATAATGTCATCTTTCAAAGACATTTGAGAAGCAATTAAATACAGCAGACATATAACATCAATAACAGTTCAATTGAAATGTCAAGAATATGAAAAGCTATGGCCAAGTTTGTATATCCATATACACGCATGGCTGATATAATTATGTTTGAATGATAACCAACCGTAGTGCAATATCAAGGATTCAGATGTATTCCGTTGTTAGAGATGTTAAAATATGAGAAAAAATGGACATTAGAAAACTAAAGAGAATGTTTGCTTCTGTTTAGGATGTGGAAATTTACACCAGACCCCTGCCCACAGTGAAAGCAATAGCTATTTTCCCGTTGATGTACATGTATGATTCTGAACACTCGTAGAAGGTCAGGATTGCCATCTGTAAGAGGACTCTGCTGGTGAAAATAAAAGAAAGGAAGCTTTTAATGGCCTTGTGACCAGATTAGAACACATGACTGATTTCCCCATCTGATGTTCTGACCCTTGAGCATGTTGAGGGCTTAGGTGACACTTGTGGATGGGGTATTGGGCTGAAGAAGCAGAGACAATTATCCAACAGTTCTTTCATCAAGACATTTAAAGCCACAAGTGAACTTGGGTCAACAAAACATACAGCCCAGCCCTGACCTAGTTCAATTCTAAATGGATATAACTATTCAGTTCTCTTAGGCTATTTTTCTAATAGGAAACAATGCTTGCTTTCTCTGTTGAAAGAAATAACATAACTTTCATGCCAGTGTTCTTTTATATGGAAAAGCTAACATATAGACAATAAAATAAATGAGATTAAAAATCAACAGAAATAAATGTGACAACACAAGTAGGCTCAAAGATAGCCAAATCAAAATTAGTAAAAAAAAAAAAAAAAAAAAAAAAAATTAAATGATATAAGAAAGAGTGAATAAAAGGATACGTTTCAACAAAGAAAATACCTCTGGAAAAAAAGGACATTACATAATTAAAAATTAAAAATTTGACACCAAGAAATCATTGTTAGGACTTAAAAAAAAAAAAAAAAAGAAATGGGAAAGCTTCTGAGAAATGCACAAATTACCCAAACTGGCTTTTTTTTTTTTTTAAAGATTTTATTTATTTATTTGACAGACAGAGATCACAGGTAGGCAGAGAGGCAGGCAGAGAGAGGAAGGGAAGCAGGCTCCGTGCTGAGCAGAGAGCCCGATGCGGGGCTCAATCCCAGGACCCTGGGATCATGACCTGAGCCGAAGGCAGAGGCTTTAACCCACTGAACCACCCAGGCTCCCCTACCCAAACTGGCTTAAGAGGAAGTGGAAATTTCAACAGACCTAAAATAAGTAAACAGATTGAATCACTAACCAAAAATTCCCAACAAAGAGAAGTCCAGGACCCTATGGCTTCACTGGTAAATTCTATTCAACATTTAAAGAAAAATTAACAGAAATCCTTCTCAAACTTTTCCAAAAACATGTGAAGAGAAGGAAATACATAATTCTATAAGGCTAACATTATCCAGAAAAAGAAATGTACAGATCTTTTCCCTTATAAATACAGTCAAAAATGATAAAAAAAAATACTAGCAAACCAAATCTAAAATGATACAAAAAATTATTATATACCATGGCTAAGTGGAATTTATCCCAAGAATGCAGGGGTGAGGGGTACCTGGGTGGCTCAGTGGGTTAAAGCCTCTGCTTTTGGCTCAAGTCATGATCCCAGAGTCCTGGGATCGAGCCCCACATCAGGCTCCCTGCTCCACAGGGAGCCTGCTTCCCTTCCTCTCTCTCTGCCTGCCTCTCTGCCTACTTGCAATCTCTGTCTGTCCAATAAAGAAATAAAAAATCCTTTAAAAAAATAAAAAAGAATGCAGGGGTGATTTGATGTATGATAATTAATACCATATGATATATCACATTAATGGAAGAAGGGGGGAAGAGTCTCAACTTTTGATCATCTCAACTGATGAAGTAACTTGAAAAAATGATTCAACAATACTTCATAATACAAACACTCAGAAGCTTAAGAAAAAAAGAACCTCCAAATCATGAAGGACATTTATGAGAAACCCATAGCTAGCATCATACTCAACACTGAAAAACTAAAAAATTTCCCCTTAATATCAAGAATATGACAAGAATATCCCCTTCCACCACCTGCTATTCAACATATTACTGGAAATTCTAGCCAGAGCAATTGGACAAGCAAGAGATAGAAAAGGTTTCCAAATTGTAAAGGAAGAAATTTTTAAAAATCTCTACTCACAGATGGCATGGTCCTATATATAGAAAGTGGAAAAGAATCCACAAGAAAGCTCTAGGGCTAATAAATCCATTTAAAAAGTTTGCAGGGCACAAGATAAACATATACTGTTTTGGGTAGTATAGACAAGCAAAGATCGTTCTTCCAATCCATGAACATGGGGTGTTTTTCCATTTCTTGGTGTCATCTACAATTTCATCAGTGCTTTATAGTATTCAGAGCACAGATTCTTTACCTCTTCGGTTAGGTTTATTCTTAAATATCTTATCATTTTTGTTACAATTGTGAATAGGATCAATTCCTCAATTTCTCTTTCTGCTGCCTTATTATGGGTGTACAGAAATGCAGCAGATTTCTGTACATTGATCTTGCATCCTGTGATTTACTGAGTTCATATGTCAGTTCTAGGAATCTTTCAGTGAAGTGTTTGGGGTTTTCTATATAAAGTATCATGTGATCTGTCAATAGTGAAAGTTTGATTTCTTCCTTACTGATTTAGATGCCTATTATTTATTTATTTATTTTTTAAAATTTCTTTTTCTTGTGTGATTGCCGAGGCTAGGATTTCCAGTACCTGTTAAATAACAATGATGAGAGTAGACATCCTTGTCTTTTTGACTGTGGAGGAAATGTTCTCACTTTTACCCCATTGAGGATGATATTAACTGTGGGTTTTTCATATATGGGCTTTATTATGTTGAAGTATATTCTCTCTATCCTTAGTTGGTAGAGGGTTTTTATCAAGCATAGATGTACTTTGTCAAATGCTTTTTTTGCATCTATTGAGAGGATCAGATGGTTCTTATCCTTTCTTTTATAAATGTAGTATATTATGCTGATTGATTTGTGAGTATTGGCCCACTCTTATAGCCCAGTAATACATATAATTTGATCATGGTGAATGATTCTCATACTATACTATTGGATTCGATTTGCTAGTACTTTGTTGAGAATTTTTGCATCCACGTTCATCAGAGATATGGTCTATAGTTTTCTTTTTTCGTGGAGTCCTTGTCTGATTTAGATTTGTCTGATTTAGCTCATACTATCATAGATTGTTACAAAATTCTTTAAAAAATTTAGAGATGAGAACAAAGTTTTCTATGTCTTTTGAAATAGAAATTAGCCTTTGAGGACTCTCTTTTCTATAAATTGGCTTTCATGAGTTTTTATTTTTATTTCTGTAATGAAGAAGATATAAACATTTTGAAGAGAAACTGCAGGTTGAAAAATGTAGAATTGTGTTAATAGTGAATAAAATACTCATATTGCATAATAGTATATGTTTATTAAATCTGAATATATTTTCTGTGCTTCTCCTTTTAAACACTGTACATAGAAGTGATATTCTTCAATAATATTTATCTGAGTAGTGGGCTTATGGATAAGTTTTCTTTCTTCTTTGTAGATCTTGGTATTATTATTGTGTTTTTATGTTTGTGATAAAGAACAATGTTTACAGAATTCATTAAATAGGGTTTTATAAGTCTTTCTAAAAGGATGATATTGAAGAACCAGAGAGCAAAGATGAGAAATTTTTATTCAAATAACATGAAGTTGAGAAAAAGTTTTAGGTGGAAAGAATAAAATGTAAGAAGTCCTAAGATGACACAAACAAAGATACGTCTAAAAAACTAATTTAAATCCTATGTAAGTGAAAACTAATGAGCAAGGGGCAATTTTCCAAGCAAATTCCTAGAGATAGTGTCAGATTATGTAACACATTAAGGCTATGGTGAAAAAGTTTGTTTTTTTTTTTTCCCGTAAGTGTGCTGGCAATACATAATTCAATTTATATTTTAAGAAGCCAATTCAGGGGCACCTGGGTGGCTCAGTCGGTTAAGTGACTGCCTTCGGTTCGGGTCATGATCCCAGGTTCCTGGGATCAAGTCCTGCATCAGGCTCCCTGATCTGTATCTCTGCAGATCTCTGCCTGCTTCTCCCTCTCCCTCTGCCTCCTGCTCTACCTACGTGTGCTCTCTACCTCTCTGTCAAATAAATTAATAAAATCTTTAAAAAAAAAAGAGAGAGAGAAGCAAATTCAGACTTATGAGTGATAAATGGATTGTATTAGGAATCAGGATTGTATTAGGAATCAGGAGGAATCAGTAAGATGTAAAATTTGGGAAATCTGGTATGTGGGCCCAGCCTAGGATGGTCACAATGCAGACAGATTATCTAAGTTTAGATATTTTTTCAAACAGGCTTTGAGTGGATAATTAGGGAAATGGAGAAATCAAAGATAGTTCCTGGATTTATGTCTTAGACAGAAGAGTAAAGTAGGATGCACTTATTAAAATGGAAGAAGAAATGGGTGGGTGGGTGGATGGTGGATAAATCCTGTAAGCAAATATTTGCATTTTGGGACACCTACTGTTTGAGATTCTCATATGTGCAAGTGGAGGTTTTAAGAAGGCAGCAGGAATTTGAGTTTAGAGTTCGGAGAAGATTTAATTAGATGAATTTAATTAGCACCATGTTGCAAAAGTCTTTGACTTCCAAGATAACATGATTCTTTAAAAGAAAGATAACACTTTAACATGATAGGAATATTAAGCAGTAATATTTTAAGAAGCAGGTATCCTACAAAGATTGAAAACAAACAAACTGCATTTGACTCTATTAAGATAGAGTTAAATAGTGAGTCTTGATTTGCATTTCTCTAAAATTAACATAACAGCTCCCTATTTATTAAGTTTGTTATAAAAGTTGAATAAATGAATGTACTTAAATAAATGTATTTAAAGTATTTTTAGACATTATTAAGCCTTATACAGTTAAGGATTACAATAAATAGGGTACATAAAGAAGTGTAAGAAAATGAGAATGATTTATAGAAACAGCTTAGGTCTCTCTCCAAAAACATCAAATTTTCCTAAATAGATGCTGGAATATTTATTGTATGCTCCTACAGCCTGTTCTTTGTAGCTTCTTCAGTCACATGGTCAGTTGATCCAAAACCCTTGGGTTTTAATTCCTTGACCACCTCGCACTATCTATTTCTTCAATGGACGTCAGCCAACAAATTATACTCTAGACCCTATCGACATCAACTACTGCATTGTTATTGATACTGAGATTATAGTAACATTTTCTTTGAACCCCAGATCTCTGCCATCATTAACACTTCTCCAAAGATTCTTTGACCTTACTTGGATATCCTATCAATTGACTTTCCACCCTCCCTTGCTCTACTTCTATCTCTCTTCTTCTTACCCATGTTAGATTACAAAGCCCAGTGTTATATAATCACTCCAGCGCATGTTCAAAACTCTTGTCATTGTCTTCCATATGCTTACCTGGTCAAGACCCTGGCCATGATTATACCCAAATTTCTACCTGCATATAGCTAAAAATGGCTGGGAAAAGTTAACTATGCTCTCCTGTTGTCGTTGTTGTTGATGTTTCAAATTATGATCATATTCACTCTCCTACTCATTTAATAAACTAAAGAATCTCTAACTCCTTATACCACCATAAAATTCTCTCTTCTTCACTTTCAGGGAATTATCTTTCTTACTTCACTTAGAAAAGGAAAGTGGAGTAGTGCTTATCATCATTATCATCATCATGCTTATCAGTTTTATGAATTTATGAGGCTACTTGAATTTCAATGTGTCCATATACACTAACCTGTGTGTGTGTGTGTATATATATATATATGTATACCCCCTTTATAAATTCATTCACCTGTCAGTGTTTCTAGTCAAAGACAACCTTTCTAAGGTATACTAGATTCTCTTTAATTCTCAACAGTAAGGACAAAAAGCATGTAGTTATTATTTTTTATGTTCTACAATATTTTTATTTGTTCAACAACTATCTTTAGCATAGTAGATTATATGTCATGTTAAGAGGAAAAAAAGAACTCACTTAAGTCATCATATACCTTCTGCCCAATGTCTACCCATCTTCCCAGCCAAAACAAAACGAAACAAAAAACCCAAAACAAAACTATAATTCATCATCAATGTCTATACTTAATCACACATGCTCCTTTATTAACCTACTCCAATTAAACGTGCATTCCTTCTATCATGCTAACCTAAATGTTAAATTTTCAAGCATTAGTTTTAGTCACTCTAGAATGTACTCTTTCACCAGTGTGACAAACTGGATCAGTTTCTATTCCGTGAAATACTTCCAGCACTGAGTTACAGAACACACACCCCTGTCTTGCCACCATCATCCAGCCTTTCTTTTTCAGTTTCCTTTGCTGGTCTCTCCTTTTCTTCCTAAAGTACACATGCTGCCACAGCCTAAGGCACACTCTTTAGATCTTTTGCCTTTTCTATTTACGCTCACTTCCTAGGTGATAGCATTCACTTCCACAGCTTTAATCATGTCTCTCTGCTAGTGACTCCCAAAATGTTAACCTTTAGCCCCCATCTCTCCCCGACGCAGAATAATATATTCCCCTGAATACTTGACAACTCCCTTGGAAATTTTAAAGCTTATCAAATTTAGTATGTCCAAAAAGAACTCTTGGATTTCAACTACCACTGCTCCTGACCGCTACACACGTATTCATTCTTTAATCTTCTGTTAGTTATGACGCTCTTCATAGAATGGCTTGCCTTAACCTTGGGGATTCTCACTATTCCTTTACCTTTCTCGTGCTTACATCCAATTCATTTGTAATTCCTTTCAACCCTACTTTTAAATCTATCTCGAACCCAGTGACTTCGCATCACCTGTCACAATCAGTACAATTTAAGTCAGAGAGCTACGGTCATCTGTCACTGAAACAACTGCAATAGCTTTCCTGCTAGTGTTTCTGTTTTTACCCTTGTCTCCTAAAATCTGTACTCTTAACAAATAAACATGACTTCATTTCTAGAACTAAAATGTTCACTGACTTCCTACTATACTAAAAATAATATTGAAATTATTCCCAATGCCTAAAAATCTTGTTTTTGAACTTAATTTTTCTCAAACAGTTATAATCAAAATAATTTTATTAACGTTCTCAACTGTTTTACTTTGCTTTTTTCCTTAGGCTCTCTACAGAGGCTGATCCCTCTGTCCAGAAAGCATTTCCACCATTTATTCACAGAGATAACACTGCCATTTTGCTCTGGATTTGGCTCAGCTGTCACCTCTTCAGAGAGACCAATTCTGAAGACTCCATATAAAAAAGTCGCTAATCAGTGTTTATTTCTTTAAGGGTTTCTTGTACCATCACTACTAACTCCTCCAAATTTTCTATTGTATTTGCTTGTTTTAATTCTTTTGTATTTTAACTTGTTTATTGTGTACCTCCCTACATAAAATGTGAACTCTGCAAGGAGAGGGAATTCTTTTGCCCCAACTACATCTCCAGCACCTGCAAGAAAGGCTTGTATGAATTTAGTGTGCATGGATATTTGCTGTTCTATACTAAAATTTGTATCTTTTAGTCTATTCAAAACTTAAATAAAGGTGAATAGGATTTAAGCATTTATTATTTACTTAAAGAGTTTTAAAAAACATAACTCATATCCTATATTAACTCCTAAATTAATAAGGAAATTTGCAATTATTTAATCATTTTTGTCTAAAAAAAGGATTGGCATTTTGGATTATACATTTAGTCAATTTGGATGGCTGAGAATGGTAAACACATAAATAACATTGATCCAACAGGGGCACCTGGGTGGCTCAGTGGGTTGGGGCCTCTGCCTTCAGCTCGGGTCATGATCCCAGGGTCCTGGGATTGAGCCCCACATTGGGCTCTCTGCTCAGTGGGGAGCCTGCTTCCTCTTCTCTCTCTGCCTGCTTGTGATCTCTGTCAAATAAATAAATAAAGTATTTTAGAAAAAAAAAATCCAACAACTTTTGTTTGATAATAATGATAATAATAATGATAATAATGATGTTCAGAAATATTACCTGCTGGGGCGTCTAGTTGGCTTAGTCAATTAAGCATATAGCTCTTGATTTGGGCTCAGGTCCTAGTCTCAGGGTAGTGGGATGGAGCCCTGAATAGGATCCTCACTCAATGGGGAGTCTGCTGGAGATTCTCTCTCTCCCTATTCCTCTGCCCCTTCCCCCTGCTCGCTCACACACTCTCTCTCTGTCTCTGAAATAAATAAATAAATCTTAAAAAAAATATCACCCACTGATTCAACAACTCTTTATTCAATATCTGTTATGTTTGGACACTGTCCTAGGTGGTGGACACACAGCAAAGATCACAGTACACAACAATTTGCTGCATAAATCTCATATGGGGAGGAAACAGACAACAAATTCAGTTATAATAAGCATATCTAATATGAAGGAAATTTTTAAGAGCTATGGTGAAAAATAAAGCAAGGAAAGGAGATAAAGTATACTGGAAGAATTAAGAGAACAAGTAAAGTGAACATTGGGGTAGAAAATTCTTCTGGCGCCTTTGCTGTGAGAGCCAATGTGTTCAGTACCTTGTTTGTATTCTCTCATTTTATTCAATTTTTATAATAAGTCTCTTAATATTTACTACTTTTGCTTTGAGTTTGGTTGTGAGGTCAGTGAAATTAGATGGCTGGTTCCAAGTCACAGTTTCTATGTAGCAGGGCAGGGTGCAATGCCAATTTGTCTGAATCCAAACCTCACGTGAGATCACATCTGTACAATATTTAGTGATAACATAAAAATAAGTGGTTTATATGGAAAGCTCTTCTTTCATGGAATAATAGTAAGTATCTACACAGTGATAAAAATAACTTTTTTCCCCCCTCTCTCTCTGCCTGCTTTTCTGCCTACTTGTGATCTCTCTCTCTGTCAAATAAATAAAATCTTAAAAAAAAATAACTTTTTTTATTTGAACAAAACATCTTTCTTTACTGAGTTCAGCTAAAGTAAATAATAACAAAGATTCATATTGATAAATACAAAATGAGAATAAACTTTTATTTTATACTTATTAAATAAGTGCTTTTCAAAATGCTGTACATACGTTATCTGATCTAAATCTCCTAATGCATTATGAAGAAATAAAGTATTTGACTGGACATCTTCTGTTTGTTCACAGCCTGTTAAATGTGCAAAATTGTAATATATATAGATCATGATGAGCAGTATCATGAGATTTGGTAGATGAGTTTTTGAGATGTTGCCATACTGATTATCAGACAAGGATTCCATTTTACACAAGTCTAATTCTTAACTATTAAACAGAAGGGATAACAGAATTAAGTTTAAATATGTAGTGCACTAGATTGGTTTATTTTCTCAAAAGTACCATTTCTGAATGCACCATTAGAAAGCACACACATCAGGTCTCCCTACTTAACTCCCAAGGAATCAAACTGAGACTAGGAAAAATCAGAACTCATAGAACTTGCTGGCTCTGAGCCACCTAACCTAATCAGCTTCAACTAGAATTTTAAATTATAATGACTACCAGGAGCAGGGGGAACTGAAATTACTGAATTAATATACGGCAAAGTGATTTCTGTCCTCTTCAGAGACAGAATGACTAAGAAAAATCTTGAAAAATTATTTTCAGTTTTAGACATTTATGGTAGCTCTTGACAGCAGTAAAGACAATTCCTTGGAATGTTAATTGGATGTTTTCCCATTAGCAGTAATATGGTGACCAAAATACCTACTGTTTGACAATCGCTGCGCTGACATAACAGATAAGCATGGCTGACAAAGCACTCACTTCAAAGTAAACTGCGCTAGACTTCCACTAATTTGATCTTATAAATGTGTCTTACGGCTCTCCACATTTAATGTTCAATCCTTAAAATCTTTCTTCAGTGAATTCTCAAAGTATTCTATTTCTTCAAGCCAATATCAGACAAGAACTTTAAAAATTAGTATCATCCTCTTTGGTAGCCAGGAAGGACAACATAGCAAGTATTGCTGACAAGAATCACATGGTAATTGGATATTGTGAGATTTAAAACTGTTTTACTGTGGGTTTGCTTCATTTTTGGCTAAGCATCATGCTAGCTATGGAATAAAAGGTGTTAATAAAGATAGACAAGGTGTTAATAAAGATAGACAAGTCTCACTGGAGCTTGAGGGCAGTGTTTGTGGTTTCACAGAGACAGTAACTGAATTCAGGGCACCCTAGAGGACACTTCTAGAAGTTACTCGTTAATTATGATTTTGTTACATCACTATTAATGTGGCTCAGCTACTGTTGCCTAATATCCCAGTACTATGCAGCAGATTCCCCTATTGTTCCTTTTTTATTTTTTAATTTTTTATTAACATATGATGTATTATTAGCCCCAGGGGTACAGGTCTTTGAATGGCCAGGTTTACACACTTCACAGCACTCACCATAGCACATACCCTCCTCAATGTCCATAACCTCACCACCCTCTCCCTCCCCCTCCCCCGCACCCGAAACCCTCAGTTTGTTTTGTGAGATTAAGAGTCTCTTAAGTTTGTCTCCCTCCTGATCCCATTTTGTTTCATTTATTCTTTTCCTACCCCCCCAAACCCCCCACCTTGCCTCTCAACTTTCTCATATCAGGGAAATCATATGATAATTATCTTTCCCTGATTGACTTATTTTGCTCAGCATAATACCCTCTAGTTCCATCCACGTGGTTCCCTTGTTGTTTCTTAATCAACATTCCCAATACAGAGTCTATTGAGGTTACACAGAAATTTTTATCACAGTCTTTTTCATAAACCACAGGCCAATCAGCTAGCTATGGGTCTACCCCAAAAAAATGAAAGAATGGAAGATGAAACAGGAATTGTAACTGAGAGTTTACAGTACAAATAGTCTGTCTTAAGAGTTCAAATTTCCACTCAGTACATCAATAGATGCAAAGCAGTCTTAATTTAAATTAATGTTTCAAAAGAAAACTCATATCAGAAATAACACTAATTCACCAATTCAATGCTATTAGAAATATTCTTACATCATATATGGTGAAATATATATTAATATCCTTATTATTATTATTGGTATTATGTTAATATTTGAAACTTCCTAATATGCTCACTATGTCGATAACTGAGTATCAACTCCAGGCAATTAAAGAGTTGCATCTAATTTGAATAAAATGATCACCAATCTCAGATGTAGAAATACTCTCAATTGGACCTATATTTTATAAAAAATGGAAGACACTATCTGAAGGGAATTCAGTGGTTCCTCCTACTCAAAACTGTCTTTTACCTATCATAGATTCTCACTCAATAGTATCTTTCTGCTTTAAAAACCCATACAGTTAGCTATTCCTAAGAGATTGTTAGTGCTAATGTCTAAGACATATTTTGCAATAAAATGTCATAACACACTCTGTATAGCCTGCTCTCCTTAAAATGCCAATCTGGAAATCTGGATTTTATGTGAAACTACATATTTGGTTAGTAAAAAAACAAAACAAAACTTCCTGTTGGCTTCTTAGTTCTACTGAAAGGAAACTTCTCTCATTGATAAATGTCTTCAATATAAATATACTTATGTGAAAATTATTAATGGCCTGTGTGGAGATTAACTTCTATTGTTACTGTTGTTGTTAAAAACAATTCAGAATTGACCAATATATTATAAAACCTAGAAAAATAATACAAAGAACTGGAAAATGTTTATATGTGCTTCAATTTTAGGGTTGACCAGGTATAATTATAGTTATAAAATTGATCTGATTTTTCCATAACTATTTATAATGACCACCCATTCCTCTTCTCGTTTTTTTATATCTTTTTCATTATGTGGATTTTTCCTTCATACTTAGTCTTTTTTTTCCCACAAAACACCATGAGGTAATATTCAATTTCAGTTAGCCATACTATAATACATATATTGATTCTTGAATTCTTATTTATTTAAGACACAAAATCTCAAATTTACCAAAACTCAGAATGGTCTAAAGTAATTAATGAAGCAAATAAATATTTGCTGCAACTTGTTATTTTATTTCATTTTTTTGCAACTTGTTATTTAAAATATCTGTAGAGACTGAGCTGAATCATGCCATTCAAGGCATATTTTAGGCAATAGTTGAACTAATATATTCTATTGAATTGCTCTATTTTTAATCCCAAATTTATTAAAATAAATTTACTGTTGTACTATAGGAATATTGTTGTTATAAGAATATTTAGATTAATTTTCTACATATATATAGAAAATGTGGAAAATAACTTGTGTTATATTTTTATAATCCATATGCTGAAATTTTCACACATATGCAACATATTTCACATCTTCATAGCATAAATGGCTTTCATTAAATGTAACCAAATAAAAATGTATAGTTTTCATATAGCTTCAATGTATATGAGAGTAAGACTTCCTTGCTTTCCTCTATATTTATTTATTTATTTATTTTTAAGATTTTATTTATTTATTTGACAGAGAGATCACAAGCAGGCAGAGAGGCAGGCAGAGAGAGAGGAGGAAGCAGGCTCCCTGCTGAGCAGAGAGCCCGATGCGGGGCTTGATCCCAGGACTCCAAGATCATGACCTGAGCCGAAGGCAGCGGCTTAACCCACTCAGCCACCCAGGCGCCCCGCTTTCCTCTATATTTAATTAGGCAAATAGGATATAATATAATTTTTGAAATCATTAAGCTTTTTGAGGAATTTCAGAAGGAATTAGTTGTTATATATTTATCTAGACAAATGATTCATGAGAAGTGCTTTTGGTGAATTCTGGCTCTATATAATGTTAGGTGTTCTGTGATCAATGCCTGCTGTAGTCAAATAAATCTGAGAAATTAATCTTTACAAGAACTTATCCTTTTTTTAAAGGTTTTATTTTTTAATTTTATAGAAAGAGAACGAAAGAGAATGATTGCATGTGCAGAGGGAGGGGCAGAGGGAGAGGGAGATAAGCAGACACTCCCCCGCTCAGTGGGAAGCCCTATGTGGGGCTCAATCCCAGGACCCTGAGATGAAATCAAGAGCCAGATGCTTAACCAACTGAGATAACCAGATGCCTCAAGAGCTTATCCTTGTTGCATCACAGTCAAGGCTCACAGAACTTTGTTGGAGGTAAAACAATCAAATATATAATTCAACAGCAAATTCATCAACACACAACCAAACATACAAACAGAAATAGTTTAACCTAGTGTTGACTAAAAATATTTGATTAAGGTACTTTTTTCTTTCGTGAAACTGATTTTATAAAGCATAGTTTGGAGAGCAATCAAGATTGAATGTATTAAATTTATATTGGAGAAAATGAAAAATCAGTTTACTTAACTTCACTTTCTTCATCTTTTAAATGGGCACGATATCATCATTTTTATTGTTAAGATCTGAACTATGAAAGTAAATATAGTTTTGACACATGACAGCTATTATTCCTAATACCCCCAAATATTTTCTGATGCACTTGTATCTTTAAATGGTACATATTTTCCATAATTCTGTCATTATTTTTATTAAACTCAATCACCACAGATTAAATGCTTCATGAGACTGAACATTAAATTAACTTAAATTATAACAAGTGAGCAATTACCAAGTCAATGCTAATGCCCTCATATTTCGTGATAATATTCACACTTAGATCTATACTCCCCCAAATGATTCTTTGTTCTTTCATTAAGGGCAAAGACCATGTTAGCATCCCTTTCACTGATGTCAAAATAGTTGATCCCTATCTTGCCGTAAGAAAAGATTGTGGGAAAAGGGTGAGTTGGCAATCCACAATGTCACAAACTTGGGTACTATATAATATTTCTTTCACTCACTGTAATTATTTACTGTTAAGATAGCAAGATCTTAAAAAAAAAAAGATAGCAAGATCTTCTGAAGCTTTTTTCTCCTGAAATTGTTCTTTTTTTAGCTTATTTACAATTCCCCATATCCCCTGAATTAGATTTATATTGTTATATAACAAATCACCACAAACTTAGCATCTTAAAACATCCCACACAGTACCTGTGGGTCACCAGTCTGGGTGTGGTTAGGCTGTGTCTTCTTCAGGATGGTCCTCAGGACTGGGTTCTTATCTGAAGGCTTGATTAGAGAAGGGTACAATTCCCACTCATACAGGTTATGGGTTGTATTCATTTTCCTGAAGCTGAAAAATTCAGGGAAGCTTGAGTTTTCAAAGTCAGCAGTGGAGGAAGGGAGAAAGAGATTGTAGAGCAAGTCCGTTAGCAAGATGGTATTTTATACAACATAACAGTCATGTGATATCCCATTGCCTTTGATATGTGATGTTATGTAGTCACTGGGATGACATCTAATCACTTCTAACTGCATTCTATTGGTGAAAAGAAAGTCACAGATTCTGCCTACACAAAGATGAAGATTTTAAAAAGGAGTAAGAGTGAATACCAATGGGTGTCTCTGCCATATGCCGGTGTCACAGAGGAGGATATGGGAGGGATCGACAAGTTCCTTGGCGTTCTCCCCTGCTTTGGAAACCCAGAGAGCTTCAGGTTCACCAGGACACAATAGAGAGCTGTAAAGATTACACACCTCCTCTCCCTCTCTACAGGACCCTGACGACATAACCTAGATGTTCAGATTTTCATTTCCTTCTTTAGGAAAGACTGTTCTCACAAAGTTGAAGTGGGTAATCAGAAAGATAAGTCACTGCAATGCTGAAGAACACATCCTATGACTCTATTCGTCCCCAGTCTCTAAAGCTGCAAAGTGGAGACATTCAACACCTCAAATAACAGTGCCTTGTGCATCAGTGAATACTTCCTATCCTGGTTATTGTCACAGACACCCAGCATTCATTCCTACTCTCCATCCTGCTCTCACCGTACTGCAAGGACCGAAAGGCTAAAAACCACAATCCCAGATTCTTTCCATATAAGTGTGAGATATGATTTATGTTGTTAGGAGGAAACGAGCCCATGCAAGATTGGGAAGGCAGGATCTGTTCACCCCTAAGCTGCAGTGGAGACTGATACAAGTTTGTAGAACAGAAAGCCTCTGTGCTTCAATGTGTAAGAACAAGCTTTATGGTGCAGGGCAGCTCTGAAAGTAGCAAATTTTATGCAGCATCCTGAAGCCTTGAGTGGTTGTAGGAGACTTAGATGACTTCCGGATTGTAGCAATAGCTACCACAGCATGAACTTGAAGCCTGGTGACAATGACCGGACTTCAAACTGATATCTTCCAACAATTAAAATGTGAAATACTTGTTGCAGGTTTTTCTTTTCTTTTTCTTTCTTCTTCTTCTTTTTTTTTTTTTTTTTTGTTTTGCATTAAAACTTGTATAAGCATCTTCAAAATGTAAGTCTATCCTATAAATCTTTCAAAAATGATGTGTCTTGCTTTGATAGCTTCTTGGTTTATAAATAAAGATGATTCCAAGGTTTCTGGTCTTTTCTTTGTTCAGTGGAACATGCACTTAATTTCTTTTGAACATACAACTTACACATTTAAACATTACACTTCTTTGATTACATTTATGTTTGAATATAGATAATTTTCCACTTTCACTGTATTTATGCGTAAATTCACATTGTGTGGATGATTTCCATGAATAGCTAGCAAGAATCATATAACCGTGAGACTTAAGAAAAGTGACTACATTGTGTATACTGTTAGTGATGTAATATTTTTAGTAAAAAGCTTGCTTTAAGAGGCATCATAGACAACGTTAAAATAATGTTAGTCCCAGACAATAACCAAAAATGGTTGTAAGACCTCAAATTTATTGTGCAATCAAGTGTTTAGGACATAAAAACCTACAACAGAAAGAGGTCTATTAAGTTAGTTTTAATAAGAGTAGTCAGAAGAGAAATGATCGTATCGCGCTTTTAACTAAACACAGATACATTGCAACACATTTGAATTTGCTGAAGAAAAATGACCCGTACTGAGGAGATTGTGAGTCAAATGACAAGGGGAAGAAAGCTGTAAGCATATAGCGCCACTTATGTTATTAATCTGAATGACAGGGAGGAAGAGAAAGATAACAATTGATGCTGACTGTGCAGAGTGAGAGCCATGAATTAATTTTCTCTGACAATGACACCTTTCAGAGAACACTCTTTGGCCACAAGCGGTAACATTTGGCTCAGAAAATGCAAATAGAACACCTTCTTTAAAAAAAAAAAAAAAATCACGGGATCATGGTAGGACGTATTTATTTTTCTATTGGGTTTCATAATATACATGACATTGTTGATAAAGAAACTACAATTTCCAGGGCCTTATTTTCTTACTGTTTCAGATAAAAAAGCATTTAGTTATATGGACTTCCGGAACAGGAACGCAATTCTAAGAAAGCCATGTCTATAAAAAGATGGCTGAAGCAACTTCTATTTACTTATTTTGTTAGCATCACTCTTTTAAGAAATCATTACAAGATAAATGAAGATTATGTATTTTTAAAACAGAATGCATCTCTAAATAAACATGATAAATTTGGGAACAAATATGTCCCCCCAAATGAAAATAAAATCATAAATTAGGAAACCAGAAATGGATTATACTTCTCCTTCATATACAAAATTATCCTAGAAAGTTTAGGTTGACTTAAATTGCCTTCTGTTCTTGCATATCTAGCAATACAATTGGAGCAAATGTTAATCTCACCCTGTTATCAGCACATTTGGATTGGGGGTTTACTAGCCTGACTATTTGCATATTTGCAATAGCTTTCCAAGTTGCAGTCTGTATGTTGATGGGGAAAAGCCTCCTTCATTTGTCTACTACAGTGCCTGAGAGTAATATTCTCTTAACAAAGATATTTTCACTATCCCAAAACATTGCTAGTATCACCAGTTGAGACAGATCAGGTATCCGAGGAAGCAAGGGATTACATCAGCCTTAGAACAACACCACTTAATGAAATATATTATTGATGTAAAGTGAAATTTACCACTCACAATGAACTTCATCTTACTGAGTTTTCCTTTCTTTGCTCTTAGGAAGAAGAAAAAGAGCAGAAAAAAAAAAAGTTGTATATACACTTGCCAAAAGTAGGAAATCATTTCCCATCAATATTTGCCACTAGAATTCCTCTTAAGAATCTGCATTTGTTTGTAAAGTATCCTGAAAAGCATTTGGACATATAAACTTATCCTGCATGAGACCTAGGTGTGAAAAGAATTCTTAGATGGAGAAAAGCGTGCAGTGGGTGATGAGGATGTGTTCTAACTTGGAAAGAATGAAGGAAGATGTAGGACAGTGAAACCTGCAAGATAACTGGGAGCCTGCCCACTCAGATATTTGAATCTTTGCCAGGAAAGGCAAAATCTCTGGTGCAGTTAATTTAAAGAAGTGCTCAGTTTGAATGGATTGTCTGTGGGAACTGATGATGGAGTGCAATTTACGCTGGGATTGCTACCTTATTGCTGAGTATGGAAGTAGAAAATACCTGATGAATGACATCATGGAACTCATAGAAATCAAAGGAAGAATTCTGAGTTATCACAAACCTTGGGGTATGGGATTATAATGAATACACACACACACACACACACACACACACACACACACCTATTTATACATACATACACATTACACCTACTTATACATACATACACATTAAGTCATTTCTTTTGATGAAAATTGCAATATTCATAGAAAAAAGCTATAATGACATATTACTTGTTCTTTTTTAATTTTATCAAACTTCAACATTTACTAAAACAGAATTATAATTTATGTTAAAAATATATATATGACGTGTGTGTGTGTGTGTGTGTATATATATATACACCTTACATATACTTTTATGGAAATAGAAGTGTATGTAATCAAGTATATATGGTATATACTTACATACTTCTTCACAAAAAAAAGAGATAAAATATTAATGGAGGTTTGGGCCTATGACCCTTTAAACAAGCTGCACCTTAAAATAAAAGTTATATTTGAGGAAAAAATCTGCCCAGTGCCACAAAGAACATTCACTGCTTTTGCTAGATGCATGGGTACACGTTTCTTTATTCTTAGAATTTATAACTCCTAAATTGGACTTTAAGGTGTCTGAGGCCGGAATGTATACTAAATATGTTCCAGAAATCCCCCAAACAATAAATCCACCCTCCTCCCACCATCTGTAAATTGGTTCTAAAGCAATAAAACTCTTAGGATACGGTGCAAACAGGCTGGGTCTATAGGGACACACCCTCAACCTGGGATTTTCAATATTTTCACTTAAAAAATCACTTTGAGCATGAACTCACAATCTGGAAGTATAGGATATAATAGGCAAGAAGGAGTAGGTACACAAATTAAAAGAACTAGAATGCCCATACTCCAGAAAATTACAATGTTGATGTGCTGCTTAAATGCAAATTATAGCTTTAAACATGAACATTTATGTAATAAAAAGGGTCAGTAGACCATCAACAAAAGGAAGATTTAGCAGTAATTGAAGAATTTTTTACTTTATTCACACAAACTCACAATGAGGCCAACCCACACAACTTTTGACTAGGGCATATCTTTGCCTTTTAAAACATGAGTCTTTAAGATAAAATTATTTTTTCTCCATAACTTATTTCTGTCCAAGTCATGTTATTAGTCTAAGGAATAAAAAATAAATAATAATAAAGAAAACAAATTGTACATGCAAAAAGAACTTTCTGGAGAGTGGGCTTTTCAACCATTATTTCATACTGGTTTATTATTCTTTTAAGGGTTTGCTTGAGATTTAAAAAAAATGTCATTCTGCATTTCCTAGATTAAAAAAAACAAACAAACTTGCATGTGCACATGCATACACACACACACACACACACACACACACAGAGTCCTTTTTCTAACTAAGAAATATAATTTAAAGTATTTTTTGATAATTTCAATTTTGGACATAGATTTATTGCTAACATATGCCTAACATCATATATGAAAGCAACAGAAATTGATATAAAATTTTTGCTTTATGATAATCTTAACCCAAAGTTCTTCAAGTTTTTCCCTGTTATTATTATTTTTTTGGAAATAATTCTGATGCAATTCTGATGGAAGAAAAATGCAAGAAATAATTCTGATGCGAGAAAATAAAGTATTAAGTTACTTTTATTGTTTTGTAGTAAATTATAAACAGATACAATTATAGAGGTTAATATATATAGATATAGACAGATATAGATAGAGACATATAGGTAGATAGATAATGACATAGACGTTAAATAAGACATATGTATTAGCATGGCCATAGTAAGTATATGTATAAGGGAAGGGGGACAGAATATGCCACCCCAAGTAATGCCACTTTGGCATAAAGATTATTTTGAGTTAAAAGCACTTTAAAAATAACAATTGCATAAAAATCACTCTGACCTTCCTTCTTTTCCTTAGAAACAGAGGATGAAATTCCCATGTGAAAGATGTCCTCCTTGTACCAGAAGGAAAGAACATTCTTGCCATAAAGCACGAGAAGTAAAGACAGAGAATTCCATTCAAAAAGACAAATTGCCTATGTTTGACTATACCTACTATAAAAGCACTGACCTACTATAAAAGAAACTTCATCTCTTATGAGGGCTTCCATAAATACATACATAAATTTGTATGCTTTTCTCCTGTTAACCCACCTTATGTCGATTTAATTCTCAAGCACATTTGAAAAACCCTAAGAGAGAAAAAATTTCCTCCCCTACATTAGGCATAGATACAAATAATGATACATTGATTTTTACTCAATGTAAAATTATATTCTCTTATTTCATCATTAAAATTATTGTCAAAGCAAATTTGTACATTTCTCCATTATTAGGAATAAGTATAGCCTTTAAATTTTTTGTGTGTATTTATTTTCAATAAATTTGTCAGTTACTTAATCATTCACCACACAATGATATTATTGAAAGGTGACCAAATCCAATACATCATAATAAATGTGAAACTTTTTTTTAATGTAATTGTGACAACAGAGGGGAAAATATGCACATGGGAAAATATTAGAACACTGCTAATGAAATCATCTAAGCCTTAGATTCATTACCTATAAAATGGGGATTATTATAATCTTACCTACCTTGCAGGGTGGCTTTGAGGATTTAGGAGGATATTGTTTCCAACCTATCATCTGGCACGGACTATGGTCTCAATATATTATGATTAGTATTATAATTAATAATCCTCAAAGCAAACACTGGAATTCCCTGGAATCCAAATGTGTGAAACACATCTTGGTTTGGCTGCTTATTTAATTCCAAATTCATCTTCTCTGGGAATCACTCTTAATATACCAGAAAGTGCCTCTAGCCATTATTTCTCAACTGTATGGATAAAATAGAAATATAGATAATTTAAAAGGAGAAATTTATACTGCACCATGACTATCATTGTTTTTTCCTCTGCATTGAAGTAGAATATTAATCCAAGGCATTCAAAGCTTGGATTCGTATCACTTGATGACTGGCCTTTAGAAAGGAATCTTAATGAATTTATTTGATATACTCAGAACAGGCCTATTTCCTGGTCTTCTCAGGTTTGATTCATCAGTCAGGCCTTACAACTTTTTAAGCTATTCCCAGATTTTTCCACTGTATTTATTGGTACCTTTGCAAATGCTGTTTCAGTTTTACTCCTTTATTTATTTATTTTTATTAAAGCAATATAGAATTCTTTTCTCTTATATAAAACCCAAAGAAATTAACTAATAGAACTGATCTTATAACAAACAAAAATTTATTACATTTCATGAAATACGTTATGGTTATTTTTACTTTTGAATTACTTGGTATCTAAATGGGTGAAGGAGAGAGCTCCATGAACAAAGAATTTCAATTCAATATAAAGATTGCTATCATAGAGCTCAACTTAGATTGCATTACACAATATAACAATGTCTGTGGGACAAAATGGGAAAGAAAACTTAGGAAAAAATACACAAATGAAACATAATTATAAAATAAATGATTTTTTTAAATTGAAAAAATGTACGAATAATTTTCTCTAGTCATTTACTTGTCTAGACAAAAATGAAAGATGTTTTTCATATTAAAAAATCATAAAAAAGAACATGAATATGCAGGTAAGAAATGACATGGAGGTGTGAAGTCTGGAATGATATAAATTTAGAAAGAGAAAAACTAAATGTAAGGTCACTGTTTGCATAAATCATTATTCAAATGCATAGCAAGAAAAACAGATTTGCTTAAAGTGGCAGCAAGATAGTTTACATAATTATATGTGTTAAAAATTAGGTTTAAAATAAAATGTGCTGGCTTGATTTAAATCTTTAAATGTATCTGAAACAAAATTAGTATAGAAATTTTTAAAGGTCACTTTTTCTATATTACTATTTAAGGAAGACAAACAATTATTCAGAAATTCTTACAATAAGGGGCACCTGGGTAGCTCAGTTGTTAAGTGTCAGCTTTTGGCTCAGGTCATGATTTCCGGGTCCTGGGATCAAACCCTGCATCAGGTTCCCTACTCAGTGGGGAAGCCTGCTTCTCCCTCTCCTATTCCCCTTGCTTTTGTTCTTTCTCTTACTGTGTCTCTCTCTGTCAAATAAAGAAATAAAATTAAAAAAAAAAAAGAAATCCTTACAATAAATCCAATAAATACCTACTGCTTTTAATATGTTAATTTTAACAAAAAACAAATATAATCAGAAGTCTATACTATTTAAAGTCTATAAGATGTTTTAAACTAAAATTTAAGATGTATTTCTGGTGAAATGTGTAAAAACAATGGAAGTTGTTCTGCTAGTGATTGTAAAATTGATGGGGAAACATGCAAGGACCTAACTCCTCTAATAAGAAGCACATTCAACACTTTGTCTTCTAAGGGAAAACAGTAAGTTAAGTGTTGTTATCATCTTATCACTAGAGTTGACATATGCATGTAAATACATATAATATGTAAAATATATTATACTATATATATATACACTATATATATACTATATATATGTATGTATTTATACACACATATATGATGAAGATACTTTGTTTCTCAATTTTATGTCACCTTTAATTTAGTATGGAGGACTTTGGAATGATGATCTAAGCATTTTATAGCCAAATGTTATTACTATTATAACAAATATTGATATCTAAATGACACCTGTTGAAAAGGGAAACAGAATAATTTCCATTCTCGTTACATTCTATAGATGTGTGTTTTGTCCCCTCAAAAATCTGGAAAATGGAAGTTGCCACTGATGATTTCAAAATGTGAACAAAATGCAGAAGCCATAAGGCAAATAATTAACTGCATTACATATAATAATTGAAACTTTTCTAAAACAAAAATGGCAACCAAATACGACAAAAGAATAATTTATAAACTTATCAATAATCAGTAAGAAAGATCAACAACTCTTTTTTTTTTTTTTTAAGAATTTATTTATTTATTTGCAGAGAGAGACACAACAAGAGAGGGAACACAAGCAGAGGGAGGGAGAAGCAGGCTTCCTGCTGAGCAGGGAGCCTGATGGGGGACTGGATCCCAGGAAGCCTAAGGCAGACACTTAATGACTGAGCCACTCAGGTGCCCCTCATTTTTTAAAACTATAGATACAAATGTTAATAAGTTTCATAAACAGTGAAAAATAAATTGAAAATAAGCATCAGAAAGCATACTGCATTTATTAGTAACTAATGATATGCAAAAACAAACCTTTTTTTTTTTTTTTTTTTTTAGATTTTATTTATTTATTTGACAGAGAGAGATCACAAGTAGGCAGAGAGGCCGGCAGAGAGAGATGGAGAAGCAGGCTCCCAGGACCCTGAGATCATGACCTGACCCGAAGGCAGAGGCTTAACCCATTGAGCCACCCAGATGCCCCACAAACACTTTTTAAAGTTTGATAGCAGTATGGTAAAAATTAGAGGAGTATAATTAAGGAGATATTTTGCTGGGCAATATGACATTTAAAGTGCATATTTTTTGCTTTAAATTTTTATAAGGATATTATTACAAAAGCAAGTTCATTTGTAAGTGGAAAGATATTCACTGTAGCATTGTAATATAAAAAAATAAAGCAAACTAAGTGTCCGACAACAGAATACTGTTTACATAAAGAATACAATATCCATGTAATGGAATATAAATATTAACCTTAAAAATGAATGAGATCAATCTAAACACAGTGATGTGTATATTTACATTCAAAAGAGGAACAAGGAGAGTAAATAACCCAAAATTCATTTTTACATAAATTTTCTATTCTACAAAAATAGAAGTGTTGAAACTGTAGATAAAATAATGTGTCATAGTATCTGAACCTTTGACTTATAGAAAATTATTTTATTTTATTTTATTTTTTTATTGTTTTCAGTTAGCCAGCATATACTACAACCTAAGTTTTTATTGTAGTGTGAAAACTCCTTTTTAGGTAAATTTGGTTCTACTAAAACAAGCAAAGCTGCTTAAGGACAAAAAAAGTAAACACCTTCCATTGTCATTCCACTGAAGGGACTAATGAATCTCCTGGTGTGTTTCTTCACTTTACCTCTCTAAGGGGTCATACAAACATGAATTCAGAGATATTATTGTTGCTCCTTTGTTTCATTGTGCTTTTGTCACTGTTATTCTTTGGTTAGTACATTCTTAAATCTTAATGTTCCAAACAGTGATAGGATTTCCCATTAATTGATGTTAGATTGGAGTATTTAGTTTTTGTTTCTTAGAATTTGATCCTAATCTCAGTAAGAAGTATGCATTTTAATTAAACTATGCTTCTACATTTTTAATCAGAGATACATTTTACACAATGAGGGTTCTACTGGTCTCAAATGATAATGCCAAAAGAAAACTGTTCTTGATTTGCACAAATCCTAATAGGATAAACTCCTTTGCCGTTCAGTGAGCACAATCATAATAAAATACCATTGCTAGTCTCTAAAAAGACCATTCTCAAAAAGACTGTGCCCAGTTGTCAATATTCTTTCTGCAATTTAAACTTGGAGATATCACATTATCTTAAGTAATAGCATAATCAATTTGAAATAGGAAGCAGATATGAATAATTTATCTAAAATAAACTAATGGATAAAGGGAGATAAGAGACACAGTGCCCATTCAAAATTATTGTGATACTTGTTTAAAATATGGTCCATAATGGTTTAATCTATGAATACCTGAAGTATGAAGTAAATTATCAGGATAAGCAATTTGCCAATTTGCATCAAAATTTTTTTTAATATATGAAGGTTCTAATTTATTTATTAATTACAGAAATGTGTAAGGTATAATAAGTTTTTTTAAATTTAATTTGTCAGAATTTAACAAAACTGCAAGTTAAGTATGTAATCTATGTTCTTAATGCAATGTTGGACCTATGTTCCTATGCAATGTTGGACCTAGGTTATTTAAATAGTGGAGCAGAATTCATCATTCCTACATTGCTTTATTAACTTTCAAGGCATTCTTTTTTTTCAATGTCTTTTTATGCAGTGACATTATATGGTCTAAGGCATATCATAGATCCTGGTTGTACAGTATATTCTGAAAAATATTAACAAGATCTAAAGACTATTTCTCTAAATTTTAAAACTTAAAAAAACATTCTGTTAAATTATCTCAGTGACAGTTTTTATTGGTTTTGAAAATTTTGACTGTAATAAAAGTGGTTGATTATTGTATTCATAAAGCTAAAATTTGGGTGTAGGTTTGGATTACTGGTAAAATAGAGTTAAATGTGTGTACGTGTATAATCTGTGTGTTTGTAGGTGTTATTTAATTTTACTTCCTAGAAATTAATATTTGTTTCTGCTTAAAAATAATTACATTTACAAAAATACTGATTCATAGGGATACATATGCTCTGGTTATCTATACTAGCCATATTATGGAAACAGCCCAAGTGTCCATGGACTGATAAACGGATAAAGATGATGTGATATATATGTATAATGGAATATTACTCAGTGGTTAAAAAGAATGAAATCTTGCCATTTGCGACCACATAGATGGAGCTACAGTGTATTATGCTAAGTGAAATGGGGAAAAAAGACAGAGAAGGAGGCAAACCAAAAAACAGACTCTTAAGAATAAACAACAAAAGATGATCACCAGAGGTGATGGGGATTAAGGCGTGTACTTGCTAAAATGACCACTGGGTGATATATGAAATTGTTGAATCTCTATATTGCACACTTGAAACTAATATTAAACTATATGTTAACTAACTGGAATTTAAATAAAAACAAAAAAATTACATTAATTTTTTTCCTTTTAAATATTTAAGGAAACAATCTTTTTTTATTATTTTTTAACACAGTTAACAGTAATCTTTGGGATAGAAGGGGAAGTCAAGAGCATGTGGTTTTATCAAGTGTGATCCATAGCACACCAAAATAAATAGTAGATGCTCCTTAGTTTCTCTGAGTTCATTGATTAAAAGAAAAAAAATGAAAAGTTCAATCCCACTAATGTTCAGATTACATATCTAGAAATGTCCAGTTATTGAAAAAAAAAAAAAATCAAGCTTACAAATGGTCACCATAAGAGGTGCCTAGGTGGTTCAGTCAGTTAAGCAGCTGACACTTTATTTTGGTTCAGGTCATGACCTCAAGGTTGTGAGACTGAGCCCCACCTCCAGCTCTATGCTGGGTGTGGAACCTGCTTAAGATTCTCTCTCTGTCCCTCTCCCTCTGCCCTCTCCTCCCTGATCATGTTCTAAATAAATAAATAAATAAATAGTCACCTTAAATATATTACCATGTATAGTGAACCCAAATAAATCAAGTTCTCTATTCTCTTTACCTGAATATAACTGTGTCCTTTCATCACCATGACTCTCCGAAAAGTCACTTTTTCGAACTTTTTCACTTTTTTAACTTCACTAATTTGTAATCTCTTATAATTTGAATAGTCTTGGGACCAATTACTTACATCTGAGTTGCTGGTAGTGTTAACAAAGATCAAAATTCATTTTTCTTCAAAGCTCTTTTTAACTATAAGCACACACAGCAGAAATCTAATTACATCTAAATTGTTCATACAATGTTGAATTTGAAAGGTGTTAATGATATAAAATGGTCTTGGTCAATCTGCCATCTTATTAATGAAAAACTTTTAGTTCAGAGAGAATAAGATTACAAGATGCATCAATACCAAAACCAGAAATGGAATCCTGGCATATTTTATCTATTAAATAGAATGCATGTCTTGTAGACTATTTAGCAACATATTTTAGTTGAATGTAGTTATGATTACTTAAAGGTAATAAAACATTATGAAAACATTTAACATATATAATTAACTAGGACTCAAATTTGTAGGCAGCTACATTAACAGTCATCTAACTTCATAATCTTCAATTCCCTTTACATTATTAAAACTTTTTTTTTTTTTTAGATTTTATTTATTTATTTGAAACAGAGAGAGAGAGATCACAAGTATGCAGAGAGGCAGGCATAGAGAGAGAGAGGAGAAAGCAGGCTCCCCGCTGAGCAGAGAGCCCGATGCGGGCCTCGATCCCAGGACCCTGAGATCATGACCCGAGCCGAAGGCAGAGGCTTAACCCCCTGAGCCACCCAGGCGCCCCACATTATTAAAACTTTTTAAGATTTTATTTCTTTACTAGAGAGAGAGAGCGAGCGAAAGAGAAAGTTCACACAGAGAGAGGGAGAAGCAGACACCTCACTGAGCACTGAGCCAACTGTGGGACTCCAAGTAAGGCTCAATCCCAGGACCTTGAGATAATGACCTGAATTGAAGGCAGGTGTTTAACCAACAGAGCCACCAGGAAACCCTTAAAACTTTTTAAAAAACGAGACTAATGTACTACTTGAAATCTATTTTAAATGGGTATATTCTCTCTTTTGTATGACCTACAGATTTTTATAAGTGGTGGGAATTCATTTTGAAAATAAAAGTGAAATTGCATATTCATTATATCAGTATATATTTTATTCCTCCATAAGCTTAAGTGAACACACTTGACTTATTTTCCAATAATGGCCCATTTTTGCCCAGTATATTTACTAAATGACTCTTTTTTTTTTAATTTTTTTTTTTTTTGAATAATCTCTAGGCCTAACATAGGGCTTGAACTCATGACCCCAAGTTGAAGAGTCACATGTTCTAACACTGGACCAGCCAGGTGCCCTCTAAGTGACTCATTTTTATTAGGGTAAATATAAATTAAGTTAGAATAAAATATTAGTTTTTTTTTTTTTAAAGATTTTATTTATTTATTTGACAGAGATTGCAGGTAGGCAGAGAGAGAGAGGAGGAAGCAGGCTCCCTGCGGAGCAGAGAGCCAGATGTGGGGCTCAATCCCAGGACCTTGGGATCATGACCTGAGCCGAAGGCAGAGGCTTTAACCCACTGAGCCACCCAGGTGCCCCTAAAATATTAGTTTTAAAATTAAATTTCCTCAAACTGCTGTAAGGTATATACATATAAAAACTCTTATATTCTGTAAATTATTTTGATTTTGAATAATCATTCACTGTATTTATTTTGTAAAATATTCATAAGTTTAAAGAATCCTAAATAACATATATTCATTTCTATAACAAGGTTATTATTTATGAATATACCTCAGATATTAATAACCACTGTCTTTCAAAATTAGCTTATTATATTATTATTATAGAAGTTAATGTTCCAAAGATTTGTTTTCCTACTTTTTCCCTCAAAGTAAAACTATACTTTCCATTAAAAATAAGTTGTATTATGTTGCCAAGATTATTACTTAAAAATTGGAGAAATTGCATTCCTACTTGTCACAAAATCATGTATTTTATAGTTTACATATTGCATGACCTCTGACGAATTGTAAACCCTAGCTAATTTTCAATTTTAATTTTGTTAAATGAAAGACATAATCATCTATCATCTGTAAAAGAGTGATTATAGTTCACTATAGGTCTCTAATCTATTTTTTTAATTGATTTTCAGATCCA
Organism: Enhydra lutris kenyoni; assembly: GCF_002288905.1. Classification (NCBI taxonomy): domain Eukaryota; kingdom Metazoa; phylum Chordata; class Mammalia; order Carnivora; family Mustelidae; genus Enhydra; species Enhydra lutris. The sequence goes on along the minus strand of NW_019154099.1, from coordinate 43,110,375 downwards.
TATAGGTGAAACATTTAATGTCTAAGGCTCTCAGTTTCTTCGGCTTCTCTCTAATGATCTTTATATCTGCCCCCCCCTCAAATTTTGTCTCCCATAGTCACTACCTTCTTATCAACAATCCTTCATCTTCTGCTTTAAATTTTGCACTTAACATTCTCCATTCACCACCCTACCCCCCTTTTAACCTTAGTTTAAAGAATCCTTTGTCTTACAGTGGGTTCTTCAGTCCACTGGTCCAGCTATTTTCACTTCCCATGATCTCTTGATGCTTTCTCTTAGCTTGTAAGTACCATGATAAATCATTGAAATCATTCTACTGCATACACATCAACTCTTCTGCTTCCATTCTACTTAAGTCCAACTTTTCACTGAGACAATGTCTACCACAATGCTGCTGAATATGACCAAAGATGTCCTTGAAATAGAGAATCTCCATCTTAAATGGACCTTCGCTGCTCTCAAGACGGGATGCTGATATCTCCTAGCTCAGTCTTTCCTGACTGAGGAGTTACCTCCTACAGAGCTAACTATCTCAGTTTTCACTGAAGACTCCCACACTTTGTTCCTATGCTTCACCCTCAAATGGCAGCCTTAATTCTTTCCTTACTGAAGGTTTTATAGTATATTGGGTTCTTGTGATTATTTAAGTGTGATAAGTTGTCTGCTATGCAATGGAAATTATAGGATGTCTATAACCAGTTTATTTACTAATCAAGTATTCTTTGGGGTGTTTGTGTATAGTATTATCACTTGAAACTTACAACACTTTTCTTCATTAGTTCGTTTCATTCTTCTTGTTATTTGGGTTTGCTATTTGATCATTTACTGCCCAATATTGTACTTGATATAGGTGATTCAAAGCTAATTAAAATACTATTTCAAATCAAGAAGCTTATTCTAACTTGAAGCTAACTGGTCTCAGGTGTAATTCATTTTTAGTAGTTTTGAATGAACTGACATGTAAATATAAATGAGTGTTTATTGTGTGGAGGGGATGGCTATATAAACTATCTATCTGTCATTTATCTTTCTATCATCTATCATATCTATCTATCTATCCATCTATTATTATAGAATCTATCTATGTGGCCCTCTGTTCTAGAAAGGATCTGAGGCAGGTATCAAAACAGAAGGAAAGTCAGTTAGCAACATGAAATATTTTAACCTTCACAAGGTGCATAATAAATAGTTCAGTAGGCTCTTGAAATTCCCTGGGGGTTAGGACATCTGTTAGAGCTGAATGCCAGTGGTCTGTGAAGCTCTGGGGACCAACAGGGGATGCAAATCAAAACTGTTCAAAGAATGTTTTTCTTAATGCCGTATACCAGGAGTTTTACAGAATATTTATTGGCCATTTAATCTGTTCTGAAATGGGAAATTAACATTTGTTTTCTAACCACATCTGGTGATAAGTAAGGGTGCAGTGTAGTCCAGAAGCCATTCATTGCTATATGTTTCCTAGTGCCCATTTTGTCTGACATCTGTAACTACTTCAATATGGCACAGCACATACGAAAGCCAAAGTATTGCAGCCATCATGAATAAAGTCAATAAGAACAGTCTATTTTCAGTGAAAAAAACATTTCCCATGATCTTAAAAAGTGAAATACATTTTTTCTTTCCTCCCAATCTGCTCTCCTTTTGGCTAAATTCATTCTATTTTCCCCTTAAAAATCAATCAGATGGGCATCTGGGTGTCTCAGTTGGCTAAGTGACTGTCTTTGGCTCAGGTCATGATCCTGGAGTCCCAGGATCAAGTCTGGCATCAGGCTCCCTGCTCTGCAGGGAGTCTGCTTCTCCCTCTGACCCGCCCCCCCTTCTCATGCTCCCTCTCTCTCTCTCATACACTCTCTGTCTCTCATTCTCTCTCTCTTTCTCAAATAAATAAATAAAATCTTAAAAAAAAAAAGAATGAATCAGGGATTTGGCTCATTTTTGATAGTCCATTAAGAATCCTTTCTAAATACACTATTGTAAAGTTAGCATGACCGATACTAGATTCAGCAATTTAAGTGAATATTAGCTAATTTCTGAAACAGCAATTCTCCTGTCTTTTGTCGTCGTTGTTGTTGTTTTACTATTTACTCTTTTAGCAATTCAATTCCAATTCTTATTTGCTTTTTGAATGTAGATATACATTCTGCTAAAGGCTATTTTTTATTTCTTCTTAGATAATGACTTACAAATCTCAATTCTGTAGAGTATATTACCCTGTAAAATTAAACTCATAATTCTTGTTTCTGGTTGTTTCCCAAAGCATGGCCTTCAGTATTTACAAATTGTTTATTTTCTGTTTTTTTTTTTTTTTAATTTTTAGAAGTGCTTATAAGATTAATGTTCTGTTCATTCTGATTTTTTTCACAAGATATCCTGAACAACTCCCATTTACTCTAATCTAAAATACTTGTTATATTTGAGTAAGGAACATTTTTGGAAGAACTCCAATTCTCATTATATGTGCTCTATTTAATATGAATCCACAATAAAAGTATAAAAGTTGAAAATACTTTGAGTGCTGCAATACTAGAACTCAGTGCATTCCTTCAATTTTACATTTATCATATTGAGTTTTAAATATTGCACTGTAGATCTTATTTCATGTATATGTCTCATTTTCATATATTACATATATTTTACTTCTAGTATGCCATCTTAGTGCCTACAATGAACTGTTTAGGAAAAATTATATATATATATAATTTATATAAAATATATCATATGTGTGTGTGTATAATCTTTGGTAATCCAACCACTGAATGAAAAACATTAAGAACTTGGTGAAACACAGATTCTAAATGAATTTGTAATATTCTCATAAAATATTATTTGTAAATATACACAAGGGTATTTACTTCATAAATAAATACAAAATGTTGGAAATATTGTGGGAATTACAACCATTTGAATAAAAAAAGGAGATGCAGAAGACATTAAAAGTTTCCTATCAAAAAAGGCCATTTTTTTTCATTATTTCTCAGCAAGGTCTCATTTTTTTTCTTACTGGCCCCAGCACTGGCTCAGTGGGAATCACTACTGGCAATTTGTAGTAACTCTGGCCCTTGCATATTAGGTAGCAATGGTATTCCCAGGGCATTATGACAATTGAAAAGGTCCCTCAGTACTTCCAGTTAGGGTGTAGAAAACTGCAACAAATATTGTTCTCGTGCCATAAAAATTTACAGCTAATTATATTTGATAGTGAAAGATGGATGCTTTTCCTCTAAGCTTAATAACAAGCCAATAACATTCTGTTTAACATTTTACAGGAAGGCATACTAGATGATTACAAAGGAAGAAAAGAAAAACTGTTGTATTCACAGGCAGCATGATTGGTTATATATAAAATTCTAAAATTTCTTTAAAAATTTGTACTTTCAAATAAGTGAATTTAACAAGGTCCAAAAATAAAATTCAATATATAAAATTAAATTGTATTTCTATTAACTGGCAACAAACATTTGGAACATGAAAATATTTATATTTAATTTATTACATATATTAAATGTGCATATATATTAAATTTAAATACTAGCAAAAATGAAATACTTGGAAATAAATCTAACTGCACATGCACAAGATATATATGCTGAAATTAAAAAACATAGATAGAAAAAATAAAGAAACCTAAGAAAAGAGAGTTATTTGAAGTGGATTGACCAGAACACACAATACACCATATTATTAAGATATCAATTGATCTGGGAAGCCTGGGTGGCTCAGTTGTTAAGCATCTGCCTTAGGCTCAGGTCATGATCCCAGGGTCCTGGGATGGAGCCCTGCATCAGGCTCCCTGCTCAGAGGGAAGCTTCCTTCTCTCTCTCCCACCCCCCTACTTGTGTTCCCTCTCTTTCTGTCAAATAAATAAATAAAATCTTTAAAAAAAAGATATTATTTGATCTAGACATTCAATGCAATCTCAATACAAATTTCAACTGTTTCTTTTTCTGTTTTAGAAATCAACAACTGAGTTATAAAACATACATGGAAGAGTAAAAGACCTAGAATTGTTGTACAGTCTTAAAACGAAGAAAATAATTTGTAGAGTTATGCTATCTGATGTTAAAATTTATCATAAAGTCATACAATGAAGACATTTTGGTATTAACAAAAGGACAGAAACATAGATCGCTGGAAAAAAGAATCAAAATATACCCTCACCTACTTAGGGACAATTGATTTTCCAAAACAAAACAAAACAAAGCAAACAAAAGCAAAAACAAAAACACTACAGTTCAATAGCGTAAACATCTTCTTTTCAACATATGGGGCTTGATTAACTGCCTATCCATAGAAGACACATGACTTAGACTCTGATTCCCATGATATTAAAAAAATGTGAAATAGATCATGGAGCTATATGTAATAGCTAAGCTATAAAATTATTGGGGGAAATGGGGGCAATTTGTCATGTGTGGTTATGTAGAATTAGTTATGGATGACACTAAAAACATGAAATGTGAAAAGGAAAAATTATAATGTAAACTTTAGCAACCTAAGATTCTCTGTCTTAAAAACACTCTGTTAGGAAAATGAGAAGGTAAGCTATGGATTGATACAAAACATTTGAAATACACAGATATGAAAAAGAATTTGCACCCAGAATTTATGAAAAATTCTTGTAATTCAATAAGAAGAAAGGAAATGACTCAGTTAAAAATAAATAATTTGAATCTACATTTCATCTAAAAAGGGATATGAATATCTATTGATACATGAAGAGGGAGTCAAAATTGTTCATTATTAAGGAAATGCAAATTTCTTCTCCCAGCCTCCACTGCAGTTAGTGTATAAGCATTTCCTTCCTGATAAAATAGCCAGACAAAACAACTTTTGATGCTCTGTCCTTGTCTTTTTTCCCCTTGGAAAAACTTATAGGAGGATATGATGTTTGGAACTTAGAGTCTTCTTGTAACCATGAGAAAGAAAACTAAAGAAAACAAGCAAACATGTTAGAATAAGCCGTAGGGAAGTTGAGCAAGAAATTGGGTCTTGCTGCATTAAATAGAATCTTCTCCAGACTTGTTAGGTGACCTACTATTAATCAGTTTTGCTGTCAACCACGCCAAACAATATTAATGTGGGAAATATGATAACTTGATAAAGGAACAAGTGTTAGAAAAGGATGTGTCTATAGGTCTGACTCTAAATAGCACTTCCTTTCTTAAAAATGTAGGCACTACGTGATACACAAATGGGTCTTAATGCACACAGATGTAATGTGGTGACAGGTTCCAAAATACACAATAAATAAGGACAGCTGTGCTCGTTGACCTAAGTAACTGTGGTGGTCCATGCCATTGTCATGCATACTAACATCAGCACTTAAATTTTAACTCAAGTTTAAGTCACTTGAAATTAATCTTTTTAAAAAATATTCTTTTATTTATTTATTTTAGAGAGCGAGAGCATGAGCAGGAGGGGCAGAAGGAGAGAGAGAGAGAATCTCACTTGAGCTGAGCCTGAAGCCCAACGCAGGGCTTGATCTCACGACGCTGAGATCACTACCTCAGCTAAAGGCAGGAGTTAGATGCTTAACTGACTGCACCAAGCAGGTGCCCCACTGTTGGGGTTAATGTAGAGCATGAAATCAGCTATAATACCTGGTTTTCTAAACTGTAACATGGAGGCCGCTGAGGGTGATTGAAGGTTTCTGAGAAGGGCATAGGCCTTTGGAAAGCGTGACCACTCTGGCATTGGAAACTCCAAGGGATTTGCCTTCCCTGGAGCTTTCTTAGCCCAAAGAGCTGCCCTGTGATCTAAGAGATGTATGCATTGTCCCTTAGGCTATGTTTAGCAGCACTCATGGAACACAGAATGCGCAGATTAGCATATCGTATCTTTCCCGTAAACATATCTTCCTAGTTACATTAAGACCCCTTGTCACACATTACATGCTTAAGAAACAGTGATAAAGATTTGTGATTATCCTGAAGGACCAATAAAAGCAGGAACAAAGAAGAGCAAAGGGTCTTCCTCTCTAAGTGTTGACCCCCTTGCTTTTCCCTCTATTTTCACAGCAAAGTTTGGACTAATCTTCCATCCATGGGTACAGAGATTGTTGGCCATTCCCAGCATCCCACACTTGAAATTAATCTTAAACTTTTCCTGAGGTTTCCCCTTCCTTATCGTCCCCAGTTTTCATTACCACACCCTTCATTTGATTCCTTTGACATTTAAAAATGCATTTAAAGAGGAGGAGTCAAGATGGCGGAGAAGTAGCAGGCTGAGACTACTTCAGGTAGCGGGAGATCAGCTAGATAGCTTATCTAAAGATTGCAAACACCTACAAATCCAACGGGAGATCGAAGAGAAGAAGAACAGCAACTCTAGAAACAGAAAATCAACCACTTTCTGAAAGGTAGGACTGGCGGAGAAGTGAATCCAAAGCGACGGGAAGATAGACCGCGGGGGGAGGGGCCGGCTCCCGGCAAGCGGCGGAGCAACAGAGCACAAAATCGGGACTTTTAAAAGTCTGTTCCGCTGAGGGACATCGCTCCAGAGGCTTAACCGGGGTGAAGCCCACGCGGGGTCAGCGTGGCCTCAGGTCCCGCAGGGTCACAGAAGGATCGGGTATGTCTGAGTGTCGCAGAGCTTACAGGTATTAGAACAGGGAAGCCGGCTACAGAGACAGAGCCGAGGAGTGAGCTCTAAGCTCGGGGTTACCTTGAACCAGTCGCAGGCTTGGTCAGCTCGGAGCGCGGCCGGAGGCAGGGTGACGGGAGTAAATCGGCGCTGTTCTCTGAGGGCGCACTGAGGAGTGGGGCCCCGGGCTCTCGGCTCCTCCGGGCCGGAGACCGGGAGGCCGCCATCTTCATTCCCGCCCTCCGGAACTCTACGGAAAGCGCTCAGGGAACAAAAGCTCCCGAAAGCAAACCCGAGCGGATTACTCAGCCCGGCCCCTGGTAAGGGCGGTGCAACTCCGCCCGGGGCAAAGACACTTGAGAATCACTACAACAGGCCCCTCCCCCAGAAGATCAACAAGAAGCCCAGCCAGGACCAAGTTCACCTACCAAGGACTGCAGTTTCAATACCAAGGAGAGCAGCGGAATTCCAAAGGAGGAGAAAGCAAAGCACGGAACTCATGGCTTTCTCCCCATGATTCTTTAGCCTTGCAGTTAATTTAATTTTTTTTTCTTTTTCAATTTATTTTTCTTCTTCTGCTAAATTTTTTTTAACTTTTACCCTTTCCTTTTTTAACGTTTTTTAACTAGTTTATCTAATATATATATTCTTTTTTTCCTTTTTATATTTTTTCTTTATTGGTTTTCTTTTTTTAATTGTTTCTTTTTTTTTTCCTTTTTTTCTTCTTTCTGAACCTCTTTTTATCCCCTTTCTCCCCCCTCACGATTTGGGATCTCTTCTGATTTGGCTAAAGCATATTTTCCTGGGGTTGTTGCCACCCTTTTAGTATTTCACTTGCTCCTTCATACTCTTATCTGGACAAAATGACAAGGCGGAAAAATTCACCACAAAAAAAAGAACAAGAGGCAGTACCAAAGGCTAGGGACCTAATCAATACAGACATTGGTAATATGTCAGATCTAGAGTTCAGAATGACGATTCTCAAGGTTCTAGC
>NW_019154099.1:42763640-43097799 GCF_002288905.1 Enhydra lutris kenyoni | reverse complement strand
ACCAAACCAGCTCTACAGGAAATATTGAAAGGGGTCCTCTAAGCAAAGAGAGACCCTAAAAGTAGTAGATCAGAAAGGAACAGAGACAATATACAATAACAGTCACCTTACAGGCAATACAATGGCACTAAATTCATATCTCTCAATACTTACCCTGAATGTGAATGGGCTAAATGCCCCAATCAAAAGACACAGGGTATCAGAATGGATAAAAAAGCAAAACCCATCTATATGTTGCCTACAAGAAACTCATCTTAAACCTGAAGACACCTCCAGATTTAAGGTGAGGGGGTGGAAAACCATTTACCATGCTAATGGACATCAGAAAAAAGCAGGAGTGGCCATCCTTATATCAGATCAATTAGATTTTAAGCCAAAGACTATGATAAGAGATGAGGAAGGACACTATATCATACTCAAAGGAACTGTCCAACAAGAAGATCTAACAATTTTAAATATCTATGCCCCTAACGTGGGAGCAGCCAACTATATAAACCAATTAATAACAAAATCAAAGAAACACATCGACAATAATACAATAATCGTAGGGGATTTTAACACTCCCCTCACTGAAATGGACAGATCATCCAAGCAAAAGATCAACAAGGAAATCAAGGCCTTAAATGACACAGTGAACCAGATGGACATCACAGATATATTCAGAACATTTCATCCCAAAGCAACAGAATACACATTCTTCTCTAGTGCACATGGAACATTCTCCAGAATAGATCATATTCTCGGTCCTAAATCAGGTCTCAACCGTTATCAAAAGATTGGAATCATTCCCTGCATATTTTCAGACCACAATGCTCTGAAGCTAGAACTCAATCACAAGAGGAAATTTGGAAAGAACCCAAATACATGGAGACTAAACAGCATCCTTCTAAAGAATGAATGGGTCAACCAGGAAATTAAAGAAGAGTTGAAAAAATTCATGGAAACAAATGATAATGAAAACACAACGGTTCAAAATCTGTGGGACACAACAAAGGCAGTCCTGAGAGGAAAATATATAGCGGTACAAGCCTTTCTCAAGAAACAAGAAAGATCTCAGGTACACAACCTAACCCTACACCTAAAAGAGCTAGAGAAAGAACAAGAAAGAAACCCTAAACCCAGCAGGAGAAGAGAAATCATAAAGATCAGAGCAGAAATCAATGAAATAGAAACCAAAAAAACAATAGAACAAATCAACGAAACTAGGAGCTGGTTCTTTGAAAGAATTAATAAGATTGATAAACCCCTGGCCAGACTTATCAAAAAGAAAAGAGAAAGGACCCAAATAAATAAAATCATGAATGAGAGAGGAGAGATCACAACTAACACCAAAGAAATACAGACAATTATAAGAACATACTATGAGCAACTCTACGCCAACAAATTTGACAATCTGGAAGAAATGGATGCATTCCTAGAGACATATAAACTACCACAACTGAACCAGGAAGAAATAGAAAGCCTGAACAGACCCATAACCAGTAAGGAGATTGAAACAGTCATCAAAAATCTCCAAACAAACAAAAGCCCAGGGCCAGATGGCTTCCCGGGGGAATTCTACCAAACATTTAAAGAAGAACTAATTCCTATTCTCCTGAAACTGTTCCAAAAAATAGAAATGGAAGGAAAACTTCCAAACTCATTTTATGAGGCCAGCATCCCCTCGATCCCAAAACCAGACAAGGATCCCACCAAAAAAGAGAACTACAGACCAATATCCTTGATGAACACAGATGCAAAAATTCTCGCCAAAATACTAGCCAATAGGATTCAACAGTACATTAAAAGGATTATTCACCACGACCAAGTGGGATTTATTCCAGGGCTGCAAGGTTGGTTCAACATCCGCAAATCAATCAATGTGATACAACACATTAATAAAAGAAAGAACAAGAACCATATGATACTCTCCATAGATGCTGAAAAAGCATTTGACAAAGTACAGCATCCCTTCCTGATCAAAACTCTTCAAAGTGTAGGGATAGAGGGCACATACCTCAATATTATCAAAGCCATCTATGAAAAACCCACCACAAATATCATTCTCAATGGAGAAAAACTGAAAGCTTTTCCGCTAAGGTCAGGAACACGGCAGGGATGTCCGTTATCACCACTGCTATTCAACATAGTACTAGAAGTCCTAGCCTCAGCAATCAGACAACAAAAGGAAATTAAAGGCATCCAAATCGGCAAAGAAGAAGTCAAACTATCACTCTTCGCAGATGATATGATACTATATGTGGAAAACCCAAAAGACTCCACTCCAAAACTGCTAGAACTTGTACAGGAATTCAGTAAAGTGTCAGGATATAAAATCAATGCACAGAAATCAGTTGCATTTCTCTACACCAACAACAAGACAGAAGAAAGAGAAATTAAGGAGTCAATCCCATTTACAATTGCACCCAAAACTATAAGATACCTAGGAATAAACCTAACCAAAGAGGCTAAGAATCTATACACAGAAAACTATAAAGTACTCATGAAAGAAATTGAGGAAGACACAAAGAAATGGAAAAATGTTCCATGCTCCTGGATTGGAAGAATAAATATTGTGAAAATGTCTATGCTACCTAAAGCAGTCTACACATTTAATGCAATTCCTATCAAAGTACCACCCATTTTTTTCAAAGAAATGGAACAAATAATCCTAAAATTTATATGGAACCAGAAAAGACCTTGAATAGCCAAAGGAATATTGAAAAAGAAAGCCAAAGTCGGTGGCATCACAATTCCGGACTTCAAGCTCTATTACAAAGCTTTCATCCTCAAGACAGCATGGTACTGGCACAAAAACAGACACATAGATCAATGGAACAGAATAGAGAGCCCAGAAATAGACCCTCAACTCTATGGTCAACTAATCTTCGACAAAGCAGGAAAGAATGTCCAGTGGAAAAAAGACAGCCTCTTCAATAAATGGTGTTGGGAAAATTGGACAGCCACATGCAGAAAAATGAAATTGGATCATTTCCTTACACCACACACGAAAATAGAGTCAAAATGGATGAAGGATCTCAATGTGAGAAAGGAATCCATCAAAATCCTTGAGGAGAACACAGGCAGCAACCTCTTCGACCTCAGCCGCAGCAACATCTTCCTAGGAACATCGCCAAAGGCAAGGGAAGCAAGGGCAAAAATGAACTATTGGGATTTTATCAAGATCAAAAGCTTTTGCACAGCAAAGGAAACAGTTAACAAAACCAAAAGACAACTGACAGAATGGGAGAAGATATTTGCAAATGACATATCGGATAAAGGGCTAGTGTCCAAAATCTATAAAGAACTTATCAAACTCAACACCAAAAGAACAAATAATCCAATCAAGAAATGGGCAGAGGACATGAACAGACATTTCTGCAAAGACGACATCCAGATGGCCAACAGACACATGAAAAAGTGCTCCATATCACTCGGCATCAGGGAAATACAAATCAAAACCACAATGAGATACCACCTCACACCAGTCAGAATGGCTAAAATTAACAAGTCAGGAAATGACAGATGCTGGCGAGGATGCGGAGAAAGGGGAACCCTCCTACACTGTTGGTGGGAATGCAAGCTGGTGCAACCACTCTGGAAAACAGCATGGAGGTTCCTCAAAATGTTGAAAATAGAACTACCCTATGACCCAGCAATTGCACTGCTGGGTATTTACCCTAAAGATACAAACGTAGTGATCCGAAGGGGCACGTGCACCCGAGTGTTTATAGCAGCAATGTCCACAATAGCCAAACTATGGAAAGAACCTAGATGTCCATCAACAGACGAATGGATAAAGAAGAGGTGGTATATATACACAATGGAATACTATGCAGCCATCAAAAGAAATGAAATCTTGCCATTTGCGACGATGTGGATGGAACTAGAGGGTATCATGCTTAGCGAAATAAGTCAATCGGAGAAAGACAACTATCATATGATCTCCCTGATATGAGGGAGAGGAGATGTAACATGGGGGGTTAAGGGGGTAGGAGAAGAGTAAATGAAACAAGATGGGATTGGGAGGGAGACAAACCATAAGTGACTCTTAATCTCACAAAACAAACTGAGGGTTAATGGGGGGAGGGGGGATGGGGGGGTGGGATTATGGACATTGGGGAAGGTATGTGCTATGATGAGTGCTGTGAAGTGTGTAAACCTGGCGATTCACAGACCTGTACCCCTGGGGATAAAAATATATTATATGTTTATAAAAAATAAAATTTAATAATAAAAAAAAATGCATTTAAAATTAACAAATTGCCTATTGGAGGGACAGGGTTGAGAGGAGCCAAGTAAGTTTTTCACATGCCTTTCTCCTAACAGGAAATAAATATTTCTCAGGTATTCTGGTAATATCCAGAAAAAGAAACAGATTAACTTATTAACTTGTAAGTAGGGTACAATAAAATGTTAGAAACTTCAGTCTTGATGGATTTGGCAGAGACACAAGGTGTCTAGGCTAGAATCATAGGCCTTTTAACTTACAATGTAAGTGTAGGACCATCAGCATTTGCTCTGGTTCCCTTTGCACCAGGTCCCATGGGGAGGATGCAATGTGGGCCCCAATGAATGTTGTGCATGCTCTGGTTTTGTGGGACAACTGGCCATCATTGGTGAGCAAGAATCATAAGCAAGTCTGTGTCTTTCCCAGAAGGAGACATTATCTCAGCCCTCAAGACTCATCCCTACAAACACAACCTGAAAATCAGCCCAGGGAAAGAGCAATCAGGGCCTTGCATTTTTGTGTACCCAGCAAGAATGGGCAGGGGCACTCGGACTCCTTGATGGTTTGCCTCACCAATTCAAAATAGGCCTCCCTGTGTCTCAGTGGTCACTGTCGGGACACATACTTTACTCTAGCTTACGGATTTAGATTAATCATGAGTCATATCATGGAGGGCCTCATTGCTGTTTAAAAAATATTATGGTTCATTAGCCAGGAAGTGGGAGAGTAACTACAAATGTCCTGCATCATCCAAAGGATAAGAAGATTTTTAGATTACCTTTTGTTAATTAATCTATAAAGTTACTAAGTGGAAAGAAGTGTGTTTTGTTAAAAAGTATGAAAGTATAAAATGCAAATAGTCATCAGTGGATGGCTGTCGGGGACCAATTTGCTTCAGCAGATGATCTGCCTCCTAACTTGACCATTTATAATAAAAAGATTTCTTAACTGAGAAGGAAAAAGTGAGAACAGGAACCTGAAGGAGGACAAGCATAATAGAAAGCAAGAATGGAAGAGATTAGTGCTGTGGGCAGAAGGGTGGCAGGGCTAGCTCCTGCGGCAGCTCTGAGGCCCAAGGTGGTGAAAAGAATAGAGGTAAACCAATGAATGACACAAGAAGAAACCAGAGAGGGAGACAGACCATAAGAAACTCTTAATCTCAGGAGACAAACTGAGGGTTGCTGGAGTGGAGAGGGGTGGGAAGGATGCGGTGACATTGGGGAAAGTATGTGCTATGGTGAGCACATTTGTGTAAGACTGATGAAATCACAGACCTGTGCCCTGAAACAAATAATTCATTATATGTTAATAATAAAAATAAATAAAAAAGAAGGGAGACCAATGAGCAACACAACATTGTGGATAAAGGACACAAGAAAAAGGAGAAAAGATGAATTCAACTGCCTTACAACACAAACAAGAGCAGTCATGTCATGTAATACTATTACAATACATATTTAATCTCTACTATTTGCTGCTTAAAGTGCTTTTTATCTATATACTCAATTATATGATTTTTTAAATGGGCAATATTGGAAGGAATATTTTTTAAAAAGTAGATGAAATTGGAAGTGCATGCATTGAAACCTTTAGGATATAGATTAATAAGCCACAAAAGAGAAATATTCATGAAAGAAAACTTCTAAACAGTATATTTGTATAAACATATAACTGGTATACAGATGACTACTTCTGGGAGGAAAAAGTCTAAGCCAATTGTTTGTATAATGTCAGCCTGAGGCACAGATGATCAATTTATTTTTATATATGTTCCAGTTTATGATGAAACATTTTGTGAGCATGGATCTTAAGAGCTTTGTAAAGAAGACATTCCATGTCATTTTCTTTATTTTAGAATATTTTGTTCCACCTTTTCTTTATGAAAAAAAAAAAAAAACCAAAACAAAAACTTCTGCAATTCAAGAATATAAGCTTTTCTATAAAACCTGGGAATGTTGGTTAACTTACCAGGTGTGTTATGGGCTGAATTGTGTCCCCAAACATTCGTGTATTGAAATCTTAACCCCCAGCAGCTCGGCTATGACTGCGGTCTGATATAGAATCTTTAAAGAGGTAATGAAGTTAAATGAAGTCATTAAGGAGGGCCTTAATGCTATTATAACTAGTGTCCTTATAAGGAGAACTTTGGACACAAACATGTACAGAGGGATGACCATGTGAAATGTAGGGAGAACATGACCATCTATAAACCAAGGAGACAGGCTTCAGAAAAAAACAACCCTGCTGACCCCTTGACCTTGGGCTTCTAGCTTCCAGAACTTTGAAAGAATAAATTTGTTTCCTTAACTCACCTAGTGTATAATACTTTGTTATGGCAACCCTATCAAGTTATTATAAAATGTCAGTCTTTTCATCAATGAAAGGGGGGTGAGAATTACTTATCTCATAGGGGATACAAGCTAAAATGGTATTTTCTATCTTTATCTTTATTTCTCCACTACTTAAAGCAACCCTGTGCTCTAGGGTGGATAAACAAAGTTAATTATATATCATATTCATGCTCACCATATATGCTGACTGCAACTGAAATGCTGAACATATACTGTATATAACGAAACATAGTTTTCCTTTAGAAGATTTGCTCTTTTATATTTTTATAATGATGATAAAAAAATATGCAAACTTACCTACACCGATTAATTTCCCAAATGCTGTGGAACCTGATATAATTCGAGCTTGAATTTCTGCTATCCTACATAAATACCTTTTAATATTTATTATAACTTAATTACTGATATAGTAATCTAAAAGATATTTGACCAAAGAGGATTGTATTCATATGCTTACTTCTCAAACACAATTTTTTTATTTCTCTAGATTCTACTACTTTTGTTTATTCATATTTTCACATAATTTTCCATGGAGTGTTTGTATACTTATACTGCTTCATTTTTGCTATTATTATTGGTTATTCATTGGAGTCTTTGCATATGTCATTAGTTACATAAAAATATTCAGTCGTGAATATGCTATATTTTATATAACTATTTTTATTATTTGGTGTGGAGATGAATTAAACAAATACAATTAATTCATTAATATTTAACTTATTTGTAAAAAAATCTGTGAACTGACATTTTCTTGTTAGTTATATAAAGCTGCAAATATGGCTGCTGTGAGGCAACTTGCTAAATACCTATCCTATTAATTAATTCTTGGTAGCCTTGGAGCTATAATTGATTGGAATTACAGGTCACATTTTAGTGTAAGCAATACATTGCAGAGAGAGCTTAGAACAACAAGTAACTATTGATGGTATCAGTACTATTTTTTTTAGAGTACAGTTTAAAGAGCATTCTTTAAATTTTTGATCCACATGATTTTCTTTATCAAATACACCATGAAACACACCATTACAAATTTGAATTTTCCATAGGGGCACACTAACTTGCATTTCGAATTACTAAGGTAAAATTCACTGCCCAGAAAGTGAATTATTTCTATAAAATAAGAGTATATATTTAGTAGCCTTCTAGTGAATATATTAAGAAGTTGTGGTGCTGAAAACTACAAGAAATACGTGCATTGAAGTGCATTAGTTTTTGATCTCTTTGAAAGCAATTCTGTTCTTTAAGGAAAGCTCTGCTTAATTATAAATTCAATTTCATGCAAGTCACTGTGATTTTGATTCAGTGTTCAATCCCACCTGACAATTTGCAATTATAAATTAACTCTGAAGGCTTATGCATTGTACCCTGAGATATTAACCACTAAGGTTCATAGACACTAATGCCTCCAGTATCTTGGTTTGTTCACAATCTCTGATATGCATTTGTATGCTAATATTAATTGTTAATAATGCAGGACTGCTGAGATTTGGGCAATTTCTCTTTCTCTTGTCTCCTATAATTGTTTGTCAAGTGGGGAATACAGAGAAATTAAAAATTGCCTTTAAGTCACTGGGCAAAAGAAGCATTATTCATTTTTTCTGTTTATTTATCTATCTATTTATTTATTTATTTATTTGAGAGACAGAGATCACAAGTAGGCAGAGAGCCAGGCAGAGAGAGGGGGGTGGAAGCAGGCTCCCCGCGGAGGAGAGAGCCCGATGCGGGGATCAATCCCAGGACCCCAGGATCATGACCTGAGCTGAAGGCAGAGGCTTTAACCCACTGAGCCACCCAGGTGCCCCTCATTTTTTTTGTTTAATGCAAGGACTTTAAAATTTTGCTCTTGTATACATTTAGTGACAGATCTGTGCCAGTCCTGAACCTTATATTTGTTTCTAATGTTGCCCAACATGACTATTTCTATTATTTTGAATAGTGATGTGTGGATACATACACATGACATAAGTCAAATTACTGATTTGCTAAACAAAAATGACCTTAGTTCAATGACGTTAAATGGTCATAGGACTAATGAAACTATCACAATGACCTGAGCAATAGTCAAGAGTAGTTCAGGTAATATATCCAACTGGACAATGAAATTATATTTCAAATGAGGTCTCTAAAATGTATTATTGACAACTTGATTGCACGTAGGAATATCATGGTGCAAAATGTTGAATTAACATAAAAATACTGTTACGCTGAAAATAAAAATAAAAAAATAAAATAAAAATAAATTAATTAAAAAATGCTATGGACATCTTAACAAGAATACAAATGGAAACTCAAGTATAATATATTTAAATATTTAAGAGTTATAAATTAAGCCACAAACATTAAGTAAAATATATCCTGCTGCCCTACCATGAGATACATATCTTACAATTAAAAAAGCTTAAAACAAAAGATACATGTAAAGTTATGGCATTTACATTATCAAAGTTTGCAAAAGATGGTTGAATTTAATACTACAAACATCTAGATATTCTGTTGATGAGCATGGAACATTTGGATGAGCAATTAAAAAAAGTAGTTTTAAAATATTTTGTTTTAAAAGTTTTTAAGTTTTGTTCCAGAAAAAAACACTTAAGTTGTTACAATCAAGCTTCTCACATGATTCATATTTTATTGCAGTAATGATTGTTGGGAGATAATCTTCCATGGGTCTCTTCCATATTCTGTAAGCAAAGTCACTGACTAACTAACCTTGGTTTCAGGTCTATTTCAGACTGTGTTCAAGAATGTTTTTATAGTGAACAGCCTTGGAAAATAATATTGTTCACTAAAGCAAAGGACAGGCTTGTTTATCTCATTATTAAAGATTGGTGTTTGGGAACCCACTTGCTTTTCTTTTTTTTTTTCTTTTTTTGGTCACTCTGTGGGAAGTGGACTTGGGTAACCACCATGAAAATGTAAATTCTCTACCATCATTGCTATGAATAATAAAATGCTTTTGGTCTCCAAATCAAGGGTCTTTTAACAGAAACCATAAGACTTCAACCAGCTAACAAGTTCATTTGCAAGTACGGTAAAATCTGTGAGACTTTAGAGGCATGGAGCAATAATCTAGGTATTGAATAATAACATGTTAATTATGTTTTACATTCTTAAGTAATAAAATATAAAATAGAAATGTGTTAGGGTTCCTTTAGAATAATTATGTATCATGTTGCCATAATCAAAATTTTGATATAAGATATAATTATTGGCAATAATTACCAAAAGTGTTACATAATAAAATGCATAATGTTATCTCATAAATATATTATGAAACATGCAAATTAAATACAAAATAAGAAAAGATTTTTTATTATTTCCATAGTTGAGCAAAGATTATCTTGCTCAAAACTTTTAAAGTGTCCATTAACATTCAAATGCAAATTCTAGTTAATAAAATTAAGTTATAATATTCTGAATAATTCTGAATAGCATTTTTAAAGTTTAATAAAAGATAAAGTTAATTTTTATAATTCTGTGGACCAATGTCCATCTAATTTCCTATATGAAAACTATGTTAGACTTTATTTAATTCATGTTTAGAACACATCTATATAAATTTAAGTATAATATGTTATTGATTACTAAAATGTTCCTCTCTTTTTGGGAGAAGGGGAATACAAATAAACAGTATAGAATCCCTCCTAAATGTTCTTAATCACCAGAACCAATTGCCCATTATTTGAAGGTTAAAACTGGAATTAAAATATGGATCTATTTCCCCTTTCTCCTAATTCAGCTCCTATGACAACATCTGTGTTGTCTTCAACTTCACCTATGAAAGATGACACTGGGGTTCAGAGGTTCAAAGTTTTTCCATATTCTTCAGAGAGGTAAGAACGGAAAAAAGGATGCCAATGTATTCAAGTTTTAATGGAGCCAGGGATGTACATTTGACTCTATCACATCTTCCTACTTACTTAGTATCAGGGTCAGGGCTCATACCAGAGAAGTAGACAGAAGTGACCAATTTGTGTTATGATCTTAGCTCTACTCAATAATTTCACACCAGCTCTGACACTATTTAGCTATCCTTTTTTCTAACATAGTTCACTCAGTAAAGTTTGGTTTGATTATTATTAAATATATAATGACCTGGCCTCCTTGCCTGCATTTGGAACAACTCCAGGGACCATCTGAGCTCCAAGCTTTCTGTGGTATTGACTAGGACCTTTGTTATGACTGCACTGCAGGCAGTGTCTCCATCTGATCAGTCGTTGCTTTCATTGCCTCACAGTAGCTGATCCCAAAACTCTCTCCATTTAGTTCCCTGCAGGTAAACATCAATCTCAGAGTCTGTTTCTCAGAAAACCCTACCCAAGAGAATTTGTACCTGACAAAGTCTAAGGAAACAGACTCTAACATGGGATTTTGGAGCCAATATCTGCTGGATGCTGACAATTCTTCAAACATTGATGGTAGACATCACAATGATCTTAGCATATCATGTGCAATTGTTAAATTTCCTCTTCTTCTTCTTGTGTCCCCCCACCCCATAGTGGTGGATTTGGACGAGATATCAATGAGAGAGAATGTACTTATGGATGATAGGTCACTTTAGAGAGGTTCAAGTACAGTGGTAATTGCAAAGACAATAAACACTGATGCACTGAAGAAATACAGTAAAATGCTGAGAATGGCTAATTTATTAAATGAGAGTCAATGCTGAAAGTCAGAGGGTCTCCTTTGCAGTGTGTAAAAAAGACTTATTTCCACAGGAAGAGGGTGAGAGCTAATGATACAATCTCACACTTAATTTTAAAAACAGTAGAGCCCCAGAAAATGTTGAATTCTCATCTCTAGCTAGTTACCTACAAAAAAAATAAAGCCTTAATTGGAAGAAGTGAGATTCTTTGACTTGGGATGGCAATGTTTGGGGCAAGCCAATTGAAAAGCCTTGAAACCTCCAAACACATGGACACCTTGAATCTGCAGCAATGCCATCCCACTTCTTTCTGTTAGACTTGATACAAAAGATAGTGCTTGACAAGACACCCTACCCCAACTTTATCCCTGATCTCAGCCAAAACCTATAGAAAAAGTCAAATCACATCATAATCCAGCTAACAGTCTACATTCATTGTCTTGTTCTAGTGCTATGCTAGTATTTTAACCTTTGTTAAAATATAGGCCACGGGGACTTGAGACTCTCTGGACATTCTAAAGAATACTATGGAAATTAAATTGTATATCAAGAAGTGGCAAGTAAGTTGGAGGACTTGGTAACAAAGATGTGCTCCAAATGATGGGAAATAAATTTGTGAAGCCTTCAGAGTCTGAGAAGTCATTTTTAGGAGTAGCTGTAGTCTGGGGCATACCAGCACATCTGCTCCAAAGTGAAAGACAAATTATTATATCTCACACTTCCTACCTCTTAGAAGGAAGCATAATGCGTGGTAGACCTCTTCTGGGGAAGCATTTTTCACATGTTAGAACATTTCTCTTCCCCTTCTGTTGGGTAACACATAAAAGGCTATAAGCTTTGAATGTGGTTAAGAAAAGCAGGCCGAGGCAGCAGTGCAAATAGCATCATTCCTTGGTCCAAACTATCTGCAGTCCCTATGGTATTAAAGGTATCTTGGAAAATATAATGCATGGAGTTTATAACAAGCTCTAATTGAACTATCACAATGTAAGCCTCTAGGGTTTTTGAGCAATATAATGCCATGTGCAATAGATAATTATGTACCATTTTACAAACAGCTGGTGCCGTGCAACTGAGCCTTGGTAAAGGGGGGGGGTACATGAAATGGAATATCAATGATCATGTGATCAGAAATGACCCACAGTGGCTTCATCCTGTCAGGTCTGCAAATTCACCCATACAGTCCATCATAACTTGAAAGTGATACCTCTGGGATTGGACAAGAGCAGGCACAAAAAAGCCATAGGAGAGCTGTATGAGCAAGTGGCCCTGACTCTAATGTCATCTACTGGTGATGCACTGGCACCTTTTCAATCCCACTAATGGTCAAATGATGGGATATTTCTTGACCTGATGGTAGACGAGAAAAATGCCAGCCTTGTTTCATTGTCAGTATATGGGTACAATCTGAAAATGAGCTGCTTTATGTTACAGTTCCCTCTTTCAGGTCTAGTTGTGAATGGCAGAAGAGAGGAGAGCTCCTTCCAGTAGACAAAGCTTTGGAATGGATATCTAATGATCCACTGCATATGGAAAGAGAAAAGGCTGATAAAAATATGCATGGGCTCATGGGTGGTGGCAAATGGCTTGTCTGCTTGGTCAGAAACCCAGAAAGATTAGAAGATTGGAAGCATGTCAGTCTAGGAAAGCAGAATTTGGTTGACCTATGGGGGTGAATCCATATTGTAAAGGGCTTTGTGTTGCATGTTAGCATCCACTGAAGGACACACATTGTTAAAGAGGCAATACCCAACTAAGTGTGCAAAATGACTTTGCCAAATGACCACGGCCAGCGCAATACTGATTGGATGGTAACCATGATGCAAACGATGGAGGATGCAGGCTATGAACTGGCCTAGCACCGTGCACTCTTATACATGAAGACGGATCAAACTATTGTTGCTAATGCATATCTAACCTCCCAGAATGAGATCCATGCTGAGTCTCCATTTCAGCACTGCCACATAAGCAAAAACTTGGTGATAAGTGATTATGTTATACTTCTTCCACTCTGTAAGAACAATGATATGACTTAACTGAAAATGGCACATATTCTGGAAATGTTTTTTATTTTTCTGCTCACATTTTCATAGGCATAATTATCTAAGGATTTATAAAACACATGATCTACCAAGATAGAATGCCATAGAGTATTACAATGGACTAAGAATTCATTTTATAGCAAAGGAGGTATAGCTGTTGGCACATGACCATGGGATCCACAGATCGTATAAACTAAACCATGCAGAAGATGCCAGCATGAAAAAGTAATTGATTGGCTTTTGAAGACACAACTACAGTACCGGTTTGGAAATGATGTACTTCAAGGATAGAGTGTCATTTTTCAGAATGCACTATCCACCATAAATCAAATACAATTATACCATGAAGAGGTAAGGTAGAAAGCTTCAACCTAGGAAATAATAGGTAGAAGGAGAAGCCTGCTGCATATATCTCACTTGATTTTGGAGAATTTGTGGTTTTCTTTCTCATAACTCTGGGTTATATGTGTTTGAGGTCCTGATTTCCAAAGAGGAAACATTTTCATAAGACAATACAGCAATAGTAAAATAAACTTTAAGCTACGGCTTCCCCTTAGTGACTTTGGGCTTTTTATGTTAAGACATTAGCAGATAAGGAAAGGAGTCCCAGTCCTGGTACAACTGATCATGCTGATGGTACAACTCATGCTGAACCAAAGATTGACAGCGTGTCATCAAATAAAGAAGGAGAAATTATTTCACATAGCATAATATCCTCAACATTCTTCCATGTTGCCTCACATAGAAGGATCTCTTTTTTTTTTAACTGAGTAATATTCCATTATACATTTATACGACATTTTCTTCATTCATTCATCCATTGATAGATATTTAAATGGTTTCTATGTCGCAACCATAGTAAACAATGCTTCAATGAACAAGGGAATGGAAATATCTCTCATATCTCTGATATCTTCAGCTCAATATTTTTGGATAAATAACCCAAAGTGGGATTGCTGAACCATACAATATTTCTATTTCTAATTTTTTGAGGAACTTCCATACTGTTTGCCTTAATGACTGCTTTAAGCTAAGTGTAATAACCCAATCAGAGAAGGACAAATATTACATGGTTCTAATTGCATGAGGGGCCTAAATAGCCAAACACATAGAAGCAGAGGGTAGAATAGTGGTTGCTAGGGGCGAGGAAGAGGGGGAAATGGGGAATTGTTATTCAACAGGTATAAAATTTTAGTTATGCAAGATAATGTTCTAGAGATCTGCTGTGCAACATTGTCCCTATAGGTAATGGTACTGTGTTGTACACATAAAAATTCGTGAAGAGGGTAGATTTCATATTAAGTGTTCTTACCGCAGTAAAAAAGAAAAAAAAAATAAAAGTGCGAAAGAGAAAACAAACGAAGGCAGTTAATATCTTCGACACTTAGGGGAATTTACATGGGAGCTCTTGGAATTACTTTATTCAATTTTGATAATAAATGAACAAGTGTAGCATTCATAGACTGAAAGGGTCATAATGATAAGATCTCAGATCCATCAAGGACGGGATTCTGGGTCTCCCCACTAGGCAAGTGGCCCGCGTGGTGATGGAAATCTGGAATGAGTACAGGAGGATGATGATGAACATCAGTTGCAGCCTCTAGCTTGTTTCCACCACCTGTCCTCCTGTAAATTTCCCTAAGAAAAGAACCAACAATTCTGAAGGAGCTCCTATAAGAATTATGTATAAAAGGAATATGGAGTAAAGCAGGAATGGATTATAATCCATGTTGTATTGTGCCATTAAGATCTGTTCTTGAAGACCAAGGCTCTCCTTCCCCTTGCTGCTGGGAGCAGTATAAGCCTGAGAGTTCAGTGGAATTAAGCTTTAGGAATTGCCTTTGGCTAAAAAAAAGCCTCCTTCCCTAAGTTTACCCCATGGCTGGGACAGCGTGCATTCAAAGACTGGCTGAATTCTGAAGAGCCATGCTGACTCCAGGAGCTCTCGTGGGTTTGACTGGCAGGTCCTCTGCTGTAATTGCATTGCAGTTCCTGTTCCTCCCTTTGAGCAAGTCTGTGTCCTCCACTCTCCAAGGATCTGCCTCCACGTAAATCTCCCTCCCAGAGCCTATGTCCGGGGAAGCCAACCTAAGACAACTAACTTTATAGAAGATTAAATTAGTTGAATGGTTTGGATAGTTTTAATTCAGAAATGCCATTACACATACTCATATTTCATGGTTAATTGCTACTTATACAATATAATTGCTACAATACAATACTATTGTATTTTCCTTTGCAAAATGCTTTTATGTGGAAAAGGCATCAGAGACTTTATCCTTTGTTCTGTATTTCTATTTCTATAATTAATGGATAACTTGCCTTTGGAAATTTAGTATATTTTATCTCAATTTTTGTTCAACTGTTTGGTTTAAATTGTAACTGTAATTACAAAGGGTAAATGGAGTTGGTTGCCTGACAGTGAAGATTACTATATTTACTACTTTTCCCTGACTAGAAACAGACTGGATGAAATACTTTTGACTTCAAGTTGATTAATAATCACTCTTCCAGGTGTTCATATTTTTGGATACTATGGACACAAGGCAAGGGATTTTTGAAGAACATTTATCTGTTTGGGATCCCAGTTACAAGCAAAAGAAAATAATTCTGCATATAGAATTAGGAAGGGAATTCATCAAGAAGGCGTCAAGTACCCTATACACACACACACACACACACACACAGTTTCCTCATTCTCAATTAATACCTTTAAGAAGTGGTACACAGTATGTTTTTCTGTAAAGGTTGACATTGTATGGCCTTTGTGGTCCATACAATCTATCACACTTGCTCAAATCTGCCTTTATAGCATAAGAGAACTCCAGACAAAATATAAACAAATTAAGATGGCTGTGTTCCAATAAAACTTTGTTTACAAAGTAGGCAACAAGCTGGATTTGTCCCAAAACTTAATTTATTGACCTCTGCTTATAGTAGTGAGTTTATTCAACTTTCTCATTCCCTCCCCACCCCTCACATTTTTTTTTTATTTTTTTTTTATTTTTTTTTTATAAACATATATTTTTATCCCCAGGGGTACAGGTCTGTGAATCGCCAGGTTTACACACTTCACAGCACTCACCATAGCACATACCCTCCTCAATGTCCATAACCCCACCCCCCCTCTCCCAACCCCCCTCCCCCCATTGACCCTCAGTTTGTTTTGTGAGATTAAGAGTCACTTATGGTTTGTCTCTCTCCCAATCCCATCTTGTTTCATTTACTCTTCTCCTACCCCCTTAACATTTTTTAAGAATTCTGTCAGATCTATGTTGTCAGAACATGAATCACTTATAACTCTTCAATTACCATTATGTCTATGTTTTGTCTAGATGTAAAATATATATATATATATATATATATATATATATATGCACATATATATGTGTGTGTGTGTATGTGTGTGTGTGTGTATATATATATATATAGTACCTCTTTTGGCTTTTGAGAAAGTCTCTCCAATTATATCTTGGTTTCTGGAATCTCTACATGATCGTAAAGGTTGTTCTATGACCTTTATATTTAAAGTTCTATGTGAGTACATATAATATCCCTGGTTCACATTTTCTTTCACATTTACTTTTTTTGGGTCGGGGGCACTTGTTGCCATCAAAAATGCCTTTTGCTAATCTAATTTCCTATCCCTTAAAAGTGATCTGGTCTTTTTGCCTGTGTGGCTAAATTATTTTTTGTTCTTTGCGTTATAGTCCGTTACTACTAGATTTGTCTCAGTTATTACCCATTTTGTGTTAATTTTCACAGTTAAACAATGTGCCTTTTAAAAGTCAGCCTATATTTTTCTCTTATTTTCATTGTTTTATTATGGTTTTTAGTGGTTTTCTTATATTGCTTTGGCTTCGAGAATTACTATCATCTGGAGAATAGGTCTTCTTTGCTTGTCTTCTATAATTAAAATTGTCCTTCAAAATTTTTTGTATCTCTTTTCAAAATTTTGTTGCAATTAATTTGTTTTCGTTTATAGGATATATTTTTCTTTAAATGTTTCATTAGTCTACTCAAACTACTCTAACATAATATCATACACTGGGTGGCTTAAACAACGGGAGTTTATTTTCTCATAATTCTGGAGGCTGGAAGTCTAAGGTGAAGATGCTGATGGGGTTCGTTTCTCCTGAGGCTTCTCTCCATGTCTTTCAGGTGATGATCTTCTCCTTATGTCCTCACATGGTCTCTGCCTCAAGCACATACGCTGCTGGTGGCCCTTCCTTTTCTTCTAAGGACGCCAGTCTTACTGAGTTAGCGTCCCACACTTATGACTTCACTTAAACCCTAATTAACTCCTTAATGGAGCCTTCTCTAAGTACAGCCACACTGGGGTTAGGGTTTCAATATATGAATTTTTAAGATTGCTGTTTATTCTTGTGTTACTTCTAGTTTGGTCCTGATTTCTTAAATCTTCTCTTGGTATTACTTGTTTTTTCTTAAGCAAACAAACTACATTTTCACTTCCTCTTGTTGACCAGGTATCTTATTTCCAAATATTACTAATTCTGATTTACGTATTTTTCATTTTTGTATCATTTTCTTTATATCACTCACTTATTTTTTTAGTTGGCCTCTATATTTTGCCTTGTACTTCTGGTGTTTTTTTCAAGAATGCTACTCACCTTTTTTTTTTTTTTTTTTTGGCTTTTTTTCCTTTTGAAATATCATTGAATAGAGTTCAAAAGCTCATCTTTTCTATTTCTCATGTTTAAATGAGTTGAACTTATTTGGGAGTGGCCAAGAAAATGGAAAAATTTTCTGTTGGGCCGAGATACATCAGAATAACTTCAAGGTTTATATCTGTAGTATCCCTTCTACTCTTGTTCTCAAAAAGTAATTAAAATATCCTCTTGTCATATGCTCTATAATATATGACTCCTCTGTCCCTCCTCCCATTCATTTACTATTAGAGATCTCTCTCTCTCCTTTACCCTCAAAATTGCCTCCCTTGATCTATTTTCATATTTGTGTTCTATTTTTCACCTCATTATGGGACTGAATCTATTATTTATTTATTATTATTTATTTATTTAATATTCCTGAAAGTTCTGTGAATCCAGACAACCCCCTAGATCCTCTGAATCCCCTATAAATCTCTTGTAATCACCTTGCCTAGTTTATCTGCTGTTCACAGAACAGCACTTGGGGCCTCCTACCTATGTGACAGTATTCTTTCCAATATGTGAACTAGTTGGTGACTGTTAAGTTATCTGGTTCTTAGAACCAATGGAAGCCTCTTGTCTCTCTCTTCCTCTGGCTACTGCTCTTAGGATTTTTATATATGCATCTCTCCTGCCACTGGTCATTTGGCCCCACTGGCATTAGTTATATGGTTTGTGGTATTCTGTTCCCTAGTTTCCATGAAGCTTTTTAATTCTTCACCCTAGTTTCTCTTTTCTTCCTGAGGGGATTAGGGTATATTCAAAAAGTACCACATGCTATTTCCTTGTCAATAGCTATCATGTACTATTTTATGATGCTCAGGATAGCCTTAATGTTCCCTGCATACTAAACTTTATACAGGCTTATTCTGACTCCAAGCACCTGCCCTCTCTTTTCCTAGAGCATTTACTTTAGAAAACGTGCAAATGTAAACTCTTTCTCTGCTCCTTTGAGATATAAATCTTCTCCCAGCCTCTTGCCAGTTTTACAACCCAGGACTGTCTTTCTCAAGGGACCAGGAGTCATCCCTTTGTAATGTAATCATCAGGGAAGGTAAGACCCCTCTCTCTTAGTCTTCATAGGAGAGTAGGAGCCTAATTTTGATAAATGCCACACACAACCACATTAATCAATCCTAATGCGTTCTGTACTTTTCTACCTCACATTAGCACATCAAAACTCATCTTTTATTTCAGTGGAGTTGAGTTTAATTCGTTTCTTTTATTGAAATAGTCTTTTGACTCTTACTACAAAAGTTGTTAATAAAGTCTCCCTTGCCTGACTTCCTAACTCTGTTCATGAAATTCTTTGACACATTTGTCCATAATTTACTCAACAACTATTTTATTATTAGATAGATGAGTGGTCAGTGTTTGTGGTTGTTTATTTTGTTTTGTTTTGATTTCCTATATAATATAAAGTATATTTGAAAACATACTTCATAAGAAATTATTTTTATGAGGTAAAACTGGAAACGCTGATTCAAACTGTATATGCTTTTAAAAGTGTGATCAGGGATGCCTGAGTGGTTCAGTCATTAATTGTCTGCCTTTGGCTCAGGTCATGATCCCAGGGTCCTGGGATTGAGCCCTGCATTGGGCTCCGTTTTTGGTGGGAAGCCTGCTTCTCCCTCTCCCACCCCCTGCTCCTGTTCCCTCTCTTGCTGTGTCTCTCTCTGTCAAATAAATAAATAAAATCTTTAAAAAAAAACTAAAAACAAAAAAATAAAAGTATGCTCAACATTAAAAAATTACTTCTCTAAAATTTTCGTAAAATTTTAATATGAATTAACAACAACAACAGCAACAAAACCCCATTACAATAACATATATACATGGGAATACATGAATTCTGAATGCATTTCTAATAAGTTTGCTTCAACTGTTAAGTCAAGTGGAAAAAAGCAGCATCATTATTTAATTTGGAGCTCTTTAGTATTTATCTTAATATAGCTTTTTTGTGGGTGTTTTTCAGAGTAAGATGTGTAGCATATCAATTGCCCAGTACCTGCTGTTACTTGTGATTAAGAAACAGGCACTGTTCAAAAGAAATTGTCTTGTAATTACTACAAAAAAAAAAAAAAATAAAAAACAAAACAGGCAATCAAGACAACTATTGTCTTCTTATATTTTAAAGAGAGAACTAAATTAAACCAGAACCTTTATTTGAACATCACAACTCATTTAACTTAAAACTGTTTTCACAAAATATCTACCACCCATGGTGATCTCTCCAGTGATATTAGCTGTCTTATGTTTGTGAGTATCTATGCTGACCTTTTAAAGCTTTACATCATTCTGAAAAATTGCCAAAAAATGAATGCATTAAAGACCTTATTATCAATCTCTGAATTAATGTTTTTCAGTAATTAGCATGTTAGTGGATTTAATCATCTTCAACACTAAGGCTTTAATCTTGGTTTTGTTTTCTTAAACCTTATAAATTTCTATCTATATACTTAACTCTTTAAAAGAGCAGAAGAGGGCTGCCTGGATGGCTCAGTACATGGAGCACACAACTCTTGATACCAAATATTGTAAGTTTGAGCCCCATGTTGGGCATAGAGATGACTTAAAAATAAAATCTTAAAAAAAAAAAAAAGGCAGTAGAAATCACCCTGGGAACCAAAACACAAGTCTTCTGAAGATTAAGAAAACACATTATAAGGAATATTTATAAACAAATTTTATATGCTATCAGGAAAAAATTGGGGAGTGAAATCAGAGAAATTTTTTTTTCTGATTTCTGGCTTTTTTAATTCTCAATGTTTATATTAGATAGTCCCAAAAGATACAAGTAATCTGCTATTCCCTTTACTGTGAGGAAGATGGACAGAAATTATGAAACCTAATAACATTTAGAATAAGAGACTGTGTTTTATTTTCAGATGTATAGACAAATTTGTAGTTTCGATGTAAGCATTCAATTATTGATAACCATTATTTTTGCTATTTTAAGCCCTAGGACTAGGCATACAAAAAGACATTTTCCTCAAGGACAGGGCAGTGAAGAGAAGCACAAGAAAGTCAATAACTGTAATAAAACACGGTAAATGTCATAATGAAAGAACATAAGGGAAGACCTTAGTTGCATAGATTAGTAATTAAAGATTCTGCCTGGAAGAATCACAACGGGCATTACTGTAGAATTCCACCTTAATGTAGTAACATTTAAAAGAATTAGCATGATTTCAGTAGTGTTGCCAACTCATCCTTAAATTTCCACTATAGTGAAGGATGGAAAAAAAAAATCTGATATTATGTATTCAGAAATCAAAAAATCCATGCAATAACTTTTACATTAATATTCTTTTTTTCTCATTTGAATGATTGGTACCAATCCGTGATATATTTTTATACGTATTTTGAAAATTTGGTCTCATTTCATATCTACCACATAATTTTTAGAAAGCTATGATCTAAAAATTTACATACTCAGGCTAACAGACTGTAGGTGAGGAAAACGTTTCCTTAACTCTCTAGGGTCCCTGGCTGGGTCTGAAAATTAAACTGACACAGACAGATTAACAGGAGAGAAGCATACAAATCTATTTAATGTGAGTTTTATGTGACTCAGGAGCTTTCATAAGGAAATGTAAACCAAAAGGACAGACCAAGAGTATTTTGATACTAAGTTTGATGAGAGCGGGCAGTCGTGGAGGAACATGATAGGCTAAGGAGGGTGGGGTAAGTGTAGTACAGTTGGGGAAAGAACAAGACCCTTTGCTGAGGTTCTTCTCAGTGTCCCTTTGTTCCAGGTAAAGGGAGGGCAGCTTCCATATGACAGCTTAAGACTTGTTTCAGAAGAAGGGGGCTGGGACGATGTCAGACTGACCTTTCTGCTTGCTGTAGTTTACTCAAACTCCCTCAGCTTAAAATATTCAATATGCCAAAGTACCATATTTTGTCACAGTGTGTCCTGAACACCACACACACACACACACACACACACACACACCCCTAATACTCATGGGGATTTTGCTGAGCAATATGCATTTTTTTTTTATTGTTAACTTGACTGCTAGAAGTTGCTGACAAAACAGAGCAGATGGAAGCTTTCTTCTATTTGTCTCAAGTTAAGTTATATGTCTATCTTTTTCTGTTTCTTTTGCCAGCTAAGGCATTTCATGGACTCTATTTTAAGGATGATCAGATACTCATTTTCCTATTGCAAATGATGGAACAAAACTTCATATTTTCATGCAGTAGGGTGAGATTTAGATATTGCAGCAGCCCTGGGTTTTATCAAAAACAGCATTCTAAAAGTCAAAACTTAGGAATGCTTAACCACACTAAAATATTACATATCTGGCACTTTCAGAAGATTGAGAATTTCTAGCTAATAAAGTTTTCTCAGTAGACTTTTCTCTGATATCAAAGACACACAAAGACACACACACACACACACACACACACACACACATACACATTATCTCTTTAATTGCTTAGACAAAAACTTTAGATGAATGATTTCACAGGCTTTCTTGTGTCCATAAGGAAGGGAGTTGTTTTCTCTGAGGTGTTGTACAATTATTTGGTGGTGTCTTGGGTGTTCATTATCATGTCTAGACTTTTAATAGTCCTGTATTAAATAGCTCTGCATCTCTTGGTTACAGAATACTGTTTGTTCTTTCTTAAGTTAATGTGTCCACTTTTTCCACTCTTCTTTTTTGTATTATTAATATTACTTCTTTATCTTTTCTTGCTGCCATTTTCTCCCACACCCTATTTGTAGTCTCCACATGGACATTATATGTGTTCACATATGTGCTGTCATTATTTTTAAAATGAACATCAGAAGTCTAGACAAGACTAAAATAGACTTTCATGAATAAAATCCCTAAAGTCCAATGTACACTCTTGTCAAATGTATTTCAGCATTTAGTAACATTTTGCTTTATTATTAGTGCTTAGACATATTGAAGATGTAAGATGTCCACATAACGAACTTCGGAAAGATGGTGACATATTTTATAATATAGACTATAACTAACTCCTGCTCATGAACTTGGTGGAAATGTTCCTGTATCTCCACTGCATCTTCCTCATTTATTTGATTTCAGGTAGCAATTAATGGAGCTCATATTTTATAACAGATGGTGTGTTAAGTTACCTTTGCATATTATCACATGGAATCCACAATATTCTAAGAACCTTTAAAATATATTTGAAAAAAGCTTAATTTCCTTGTCAAGTTCATGCAACTATGAAGTGTAAATTTCAAGTGTGTAATTTTTGTGACTTAGTCATGTTTCTTTAACAGGTGCTCCACATGATCATTTCCTTTGCTTAATATTTTGTATGTAGTAAGTGATAACAATTGCATTAACAAATAATTTATATTTTCTGCAAACTCTAACTAATAACTTTTTTCTTTTTTCATTGTAACTAGATCTGGTTAAAAATGATCAAACACACATGTACAATTTTTAAAATATGAACCAAGACCTAGATAAAAAATTCAGTTGGTGTTGGGTCTATACTATTAATGTTGATTTAAATGAAACTAAACAAAATTTTACATGTTGCAGAAAAATAACCTGACACTTCATGGAAAAAAAAACAAAAAAACAAACCTACAATTAAGAAAGCTGGAAAGCTATTGTATGACGTAGGAAATAAATAGGTTAACATAAGAAGGTACTTTAGAGCATGGTACTAATTTTGATCCAAAATCATTAAGTAACTTTCTAGAAATGTTAGCTAGAGTTTGAAGGGGCGGATTTGTGAGATTTAATAAAGGCATTCAGAAGTATTTTTGAACAAAAATTTTACATTAGGTTAGATAATCCAAATTTTGAGCTTCTTAAAAGTGTTTTCAGAAAAAAAATGTAGATGCTTAAGGACATCAATAGAAAAAAAAATCATAATTTCAAATTCACTGGACTCCTATTTCAAGATACCTCATCCAGAAAAAGCACCCAAATAAACATACATGGTGTTGTTTATATTGTTTTTAGACTTGCTGTTTATTTTAAAGTTATCTATTTGTGTTTTACTTTTTGTGGGGGCACTTTTTTAAGTTCATTTTCATGAATGGAATTTGGTCTTTGATGTATGGAATACATTTACAGATCTGAAGGCCTGATATATTATGGTTTTTTTTTTCCTACTTAGTAGAACAATATACATTATTTAAAACTAAATAAGGCAAAAGTTAGAAGTTATTCATATTATAACAAAAAAAAAGCTTTTCAGCAATAGGCATTCTATACACAAATAGCATCAAAATTTATTTTGAAAAGTTTCAGGAGGCAGGAATCAAACATTTAGCAAAAGAAGTCAATTTTAGATATAATTTTAAAAGGCAAACATTTGTATTGCTATATAAAGAAAAAATTTCAAAGGAAAGAAACTTGCAGATAGGTATTTTTATATAGATAAGAGTTCCGTATTCCAGCGTTTCAGCCATTCATGTGTAAATGATTCTCTTAAAGTGTTTAAAATAATTGAAAACAGATGAATATTTTAAGAATGATAAGAATTCTCTATTCAAGTTTTTTTTCCTTAGAAAACCCCTTTTTTGAGGGGCGTAGGTTAGGACTACAAAAGTAGTCTTCAGTCCAGCTTGAATATCATGCATTTGAAATGAGCAGACCTGAATTAATGAGGTCATGAGGTCTAAACGAAATATAAAAGTTTTTCTATGAATTGAAAAATGGAAAAAAAAAACAGTTGCCAGTCCAATTTTTCTTAACATACATTCTCTGACATAAGCATATAAAATGGGGTTTAGATGATTTTTTTTAAGATTTTATTTATTTATTTGACAGACAGAGATCGCAAGTAGGCAGAAAGGCAGGCAGAGAGAGAGAGGAGGAAGTAGGCTCCCCGCTGAGCAGAGAGCCCGATGTGGGGCTCAATCCCAGGACCCTGAGATCATGGCCTGCGCCGAAGGCAGAGGCTTTAACCCACTGAGCCACCCAGGCACCCCTAGATGATTTTTTAATAGGCCCTTTATTTAGAGCAATTTTAGTTTCACAGAAAAATTAAGAAGAAAGTGTAGAGGTTTCCCACCTGCCCCTGCTCCCTACTCTTCTCTACCCCAGTGTGCCCTACTATCAACATCCTACACCACAGTAGGATATTTGTTATTACTGGCGAACCTACACTGACATATCATTATCACCCAAAATCTGTAATTTACATTAGAACTTACTCTTGGTGTTGTACATTTTATGGATTTTGACAGAAGTTATGATGACAAGTATCTACCAACCCAGCATCATTCAGAATAGTTTCAATGCCCTAAAAATCCTCTATCTTCTGCCTAATTTTCCTTTTTCCTCCATAATCACTGGCAACCAATATTCTGTATACTATCTCCACAGTTTCACCTTTTCCAGAATGTCATATATTTGGAATCATAGAGTATGTAGTGTTTTTAGATGGGCTTTCTTTCTTTAGATGGGCTTTCTTCACTTAGTGAGATGCATTTAAAGTTCTTTATGATGAGACATAAAGATGTCTCGTCATGACTTGATAACTCATTTCTTTTAAATACTAAATATTATTCCATTACCTTGATGTACTACACTTTATTTATCCATTCACCTACTGAAGGACATCTTGGTTGTTTCCAAGTTTTGGCGGTTATAAATAAAGCTGCTATACACATCTGTGTGCATATTTTTATGGGACACAAATTAAATTCATTTGGGTAAAAGGAAGGAGCACAATTGCTGAACCATATGGTAAGAGTATGTTTAGTATATTAGAAAAAAAAAACAAACAAACAAAAAAGCGAAAACTGCCAACTGTCTTCCAAAGTGGCTATACCATTTTCTATTCCCACCAGCTGTGCTTGAGAGTTCCTGTTGCTCCACACTCTTACCAGCATTTGGTTTTGACAGTGTTTTGGATTTTTTGGATACCCCTTTTCATAGGTACACAATTTTATCTCACTGTTTTAATTTGTATTTCCCTGAGAATATATAATGTGGAGCATCTTTTCATTTTCTTATTGGCTGTATGAATATCTTCTTGCTAGTTCTTTTCAGGTTTCTTGTTAATTTTTAGTTGAGTTGTTTATTTCTTACTGTGAAGTTTTAAGAGTTCTTTGTATATTTGGATAGCAGTCCTTTATCAGAAATGACTTTTGCAAATAGTTTCTTCCAGTCTTCCTGCCTCTCATTTTTAACAGAAAAACAAACAAACAAACAAAAAAACAAAAAAAGTCCATAAACTTGATGTTCTAACTGTACAGACAACTTATTCTAGCTCTGGGCATTGCATATGTTTTATTTCACAACATCTAACTGCTTAAATGATTCCAAAAAACTTACATGAATTCTGAGAACCCACAGTTTTTATTGCATCAATTACTTTATGTTTTATAAAAGTTCTCTTGTTAAATTTCCTTTATATGATGGCCTGTGAAAGTTTTAGGGGCTATACTGGGCTTTAACTTGATCTTTGAGTAAGTGGACATCTTTTTCGACAGGGGAATTAAAATTGTCACTGATTTAAAGAACCTAAGTGACCAGTACTTGACCAGTTTGGATGGATTGTATTAAACCAGTTAATCTGTTACACCATATTTCCAAATATCTGATAAAATTTCCCAAAATATGTACTAGGTACATATGTACCCCAGAGACTGTCACTCGTTTGACACCCATCCCCAACCCCAGACACAAAGGCAGGTATTTTAACCAATTAAAGTCTTTTTGTCTTATCTAGGATGACACATTTCTTCAGCATCATGATGCAGGAAGCTGCCTCCAAGAGTATACACAGAATGACAAAAATAACATTCGTCATTTTTGCTTGGCCACAAAAATTCTTTATGTGTTCCTTAATTAATATCCTTCACTTTTACCTTATAATCATAAAAATAAAAAGAGGCAGTTACTCACCAAAAACATGGAATTTCTTTTCCTTTTAAAAATGGAAAATGTTGGGGCACCTGGGTGGCTCAGTGGGTTAAAGCCTCTGCCTTCGGCTCAGGTCATGGTCCCAGTGTCCTGGGATCGAGCCCCACATCGGGTTCTCTGCTCTGCAGGGAGCCTGCTTCCACCTCTCTCTCTATCTGTCTGCCTCTCTGCCTACTTGTGATCTCTGTCTGTCAAATAAATAAATAAAATCTTTGAAAAAAAAATGGAAATTGTTAGCACCCACGTAACATTTATTCGTTTGAATGAAATATTAAGACTTTACCCATCACTGGCGCTTCTCCAAACACTGGTTTCTGACAGTCAACGAATACACAAAATTCACTACTTTCATAGAGTTTACATTCAAGCTGGGGAGGAGATGAATAGATGAATAAATAAGATATTAATAGTTAAAGAGAAGTAAACTCTAAGATAAAAGAAAGCATGAAAGGATGGTAAGAAATGTGTGGGGAGGTGGGGGGAAATCTTAGAGTGACCAAAAAAAGCAGCACTGAGTAAAGGACTTTGGAGTAAAGACCTGCAGGATACACATTTGTTAGGGGCAGAAGGAGAAGCAAATGCCAAAACCTTGCTGTCTACAGCCCGGGATAGTCAAAGAACAGTAAGGAGGTCAGTGTGGTTGGAGAACTGTAAGCAAAGAAACAATCTGAGATGGTAGGAGATAGCATTTTATATTTCCCATGTGCCTTTTTATAATGATTTCATTGAATTATTTTAGCAGCTTTTCAGCACAATTATTAACATACCATTTTATGCAGGTGAAGGCAGATCAAGAAGTTATACAATTTACCTAATGTCTAATAATGAGTAAATTACACCATTCCCTTCCCCTAGATCCAGGTTTTTGGAGTACAGGTTCATCACCAATTCTGTTACAAAACAGATGCTCTTTTATAATTAAAGAAATAGCTAATGTCTAAATAGCTAATGTCTAAAATGGAAACTATCCTGCCACAGAGTATCCTTGGCACTTGACTCAAAACAGCAGGCAGACCATGTCTTGGCAATAAAATCACTATTTCAGCAGTTTAAATCAAGCTGGGCATCTTATTTGTGGTTCTGTTCACCCGTGTCAATGTTCTGCTTGATATGTATGTCAAAAATCTAGAGTCAAATTTTTACTTGTTTACACAGTATATTCCTAATAATACATTCTAAATAATGGAATAAATTTTTGTCGAATTGTACATATCTAAGGGGAATTTAAATCACAGTGAGTCATAATTATAAAACTGATCAATGGAATTTAGATAGTTTAGACATTGTCTTTAATTTTTGTTTTTCTTTCTTTCTTTCTTTCTTTCTTTCTTTCTTTCTTTCTTTCTTTCTTTAATATTTGATCTATTTAAGAGAAAGAGAACAGGAGCAGAGGGTGAGGGAGAGGCAGATGCCCCACTGAGCAGGGAGCCTGATGGAGCCTGGATACCAGGATGACCTGAGCTGAAGGCAGACCCTTAACCCACTGAGCCAACCAGGTGCCCCAGTTTTTGTCTTAATACTCACATATAAAGCAGATGAGCTAAAGTCCCATGAATGTTTCATCCGAAGATGAAATTTAAGTTCTTTTTACCTTTGTTTATAAATTTCTTTCAACTGAATTAGATTTATAATCCTCTTTTTTTAACAGGTTCAATAACTTTTATTTTCTGTTTATTTAAACAAAGTAACTGAATCTTTCTGTAGGATTGCCTATAAGGAATGATTAATCACAGGAATATACATAAAATCTTGTTACTTTGAATCTTAGAAAATGATGGAGTTGTGTATATGAGAAGCAGTTATAAAAATGATCAATATCTAAAGTCTAGAGGAATTTGTCCTATTTCTTTTGATTCAAGATTCCTATCACAAAACAAATGTTGATTTTTTTTTCTGTCCACTAACTTAAGACATATGATGAGTCTCCTGATCATCTCACACGTGCATTTTATCCTATAAATCACTTTTTATGAAGTGATTAAGCTAAGTTGAGGACTGTCTCTGTCGTTGGGCTGCAACACTGATAAAATTTTCACACGTTCAAAGCATACATTTAAAGGATGTCTGCCAAAACATATTGCCCAAACTTATTAAAAATCTACCTAGGACTTTTTCAGTGATGAGCAAAAGAAAAACAGACAGAAGTTCAATTTATTTAAAAACTGCAGCTAAGTGTAACAGAATACTTAAGTAATTTCATAAATGGAACCCCAACTGCCTTTGCAAAACAAAGATGACCTAGTGGTCTGCTTAAATATTTTATTTAAACATGAAACAATCAGAGAAAGTTTTGGGATATCAGTGCAAAACATACCAAATCCATCATCAGACAATATACAAAATTCCACGACGGCATCTATATTGTTTTGATTATTTTTAAATTAAAAAAAATTAAAATATTTTTAAAGGTGGATGATTTTTACATTAGAGATTAAATTATAAAATCAACAAAACTATATATATATATATATTTAAGATTTTATTTATTTATTTATTTGACAGAGAGAGATCACAAGCAGGCAGAGAGGCAGGCAGAGAGAGAGGAAGGAAAGCAGGCTCCCTGCTGAGCAGAGAGCCCGACGCGGGGCTTGATCCCAGGACCCCAGGATCATGACCTGAGCTGAAGGCAGAGGCTTAACCCACTGAGCCACCCAGGTGCCCCAAAAAACTATATTTTTAAAATAAACATATAATGTATTATTGGCCCCAGGGGTACAGGTCTGTGAATCGCCAGGTTTACACACTTCACAGCACTCACCATAGCACATACCCTCCCCAATGTCCATAACCCCACAACCCTCTCCCTACCCCTCTCCCCCCAACAACTCTCAGTTTGTTTTCTGAGATTAAGAGTCTCTTATGGTTTGTCTCCCTCCCAATCCCATCTTGTTTCATTTGTTCTTTTCCTACCCCCAAACCCCCCACGTTGCATCTCCACTTCCTCATATCAGGGAGATCATATGATAGCTGTCTTTCTCTGATTGACTTATTTAGCTAAGCATAATACCCTCTAGTTCCATCCACGTCATTGCACAAATGGCAAGATTTCATTTCTTTTGATGGCTGCATAGTATTTCATTCTATATATATATATATATATATATATATATATATACCACATCTTCTTTATCCATTCATCTGTTGATGGATATCTAGGTTCTTTCCATAGTTTGGCTATTGTGGACATTGCTGCTATAAACATTTTTCTTTCTTTCTTTCTTTCTTTCTTTCTTTCTTTCTTTCTTTCTTTCTTTAATATTTGATCTATTTAAGAGAAAGAGAACAGGAGCAGAGGGTGAGGGAGAGGCAGATGCCCCACTGAGCAGGGAGCCTGATGGAGCCTGGATACCAGGATGACCTGAGCTGAAGGCAGACCCTTAACCCACTGAGCCAACCAGGTGCCCCAGTTTTTGTCTTAATACTCACATATAAAGCAGATGAGCTAAAGTCCCATGAATGTTTCATCCGAAGATGAAATTTAAGTTCTTTTTACCTTTGTTTATAAATTTCTTTCAACTGAATTAGATTTATAATCCTCTTTTTTTAACAGGTTCAATAACTTTTATTTTCTGTTTATTTAAACAAAGTAACTGAATCTTTCTGTAGGATTGCCTATAAGGAATGATTAATCACAGGAATATACATAAAATCTTGTTACTTTGAATCTTAGAAAATGATGGAGTTGTGTATATGAGAAGCAGTTATAAAAATGATCAATATCTAAAGTCTAGAGGAATTTGTCCTATTTCTTTTGATTCAAGATTCCTATCACAAAACAAATGTTGATTTTTTTTCTGTCCACTAACTTAAGACATATGATGAGTCTCCTGATCATCTCACACGTGCATTTTATCCTATAAATCACTTTTTATGAAGTGATTAAGCTAAGTTGAGGACTGTCTCTGTCGTTGGGCTGCAACACTGATAAAATTTTCACACGTTCAAAGCATACATTTAAAGGATGTCTGCCAAAACATATTGCCCAAACTTATTAAAAATCTACCTAGGACTTTTTCAGTGATGAGCAAAAGAAAAACAGACAGAAGTTCAATTTATTTAAAAACTGCAGCTAAGTGTAACAGAATACTTAAGTAATTTCATAAATGGAACCCCAACTGCCTTTGCAAAACAAAGATGACCTAGTGGTCTGCTTAAATATTTTATTTAAACATGAAACAATCAGAGAAAGTTTTGGGATATCAGTGCAAAACATACCAAATCCATCATCAGACAATATACAAAATTCCACGACGGCATCTATATTGTTTTGATTATTTTTAAATTAAAAAAAATTAAAATATTTTTAAAGGTGGATGATTTTTACATTAGAGATTAAATTATAAAATCAACAAAACTATATATATATATATATTTAAGATTTTATTTATTTATTTATTTGACAGAGAGAGATCACAAGCAGGCAGAGAGGCAGGCAGAGAGAGAGGAAGGAAAGCAGGCTCCCTGCTGAGCAGAGAGCCCGACGCGGGGCTTGATCCCAGGACCCCAGGATCATGACCTGAGCTGAAGGCAGAGGCTTAACCCACTGAGCCACCCAGGTGCCCCAAAAAACTATATTTTTAAAATAAACATATAATGTATTATTGGCCCCAGGGGTACAGGTCTGTGAATCGCCAGGTTTACACACTTCACAGCACTCACCATAGCACATACCCTCCCCAATGTCCATAACCCCACAACCCTCTCCCTACCCCTCTCCCCCCAACAACTCTCAGTTTGTTTTCTGAGATTAAGAGTCTCTTATGGTTTGTCTCCCTCCCAATCCCATCTTGTTTCATTTGTTCTTTTCCTACCCCCAAACCCCCCACGTTGCATCTCCACTTCCTCATATCAGGGAGATCATATGATAGCTGTCTTTCTCTGATTGACTTATTTAGCTAAGCATAATACCCTCTAGTTCCATCCACGTCATTGCACAAATGGCAAGATTTCATTTCTTTTGATGGCTGCATAGTATTTCATTCTATATATATATATATATATATATATATATATATACCACATCTTCTTTATCCATTCATCTGTTGATGGATATCTAGGTTCTTTCCATAGTTTGGCTATTGTGGACATTGCTGCTATAAACATTCAAGTGCACGTGCCCCTTCGGATCACTACGTTTGTACCTTTAGGGTAAATACCCAGTAGTGCAATTGCTGAGTCGTAGGGTAGCTCTATTTTCAACTTTTTGAGGAACCTCCATGCTGTTTTCAGAGCGGTTGCACCAGCTTGCATTCCCACCAACAGTATAGGAGGGTTCCCCTTTCTCCGCATCCTGGCCACCTTCTCAACAAAACTATCTTGACCGTGCCATCTCTCACAGGTCATTCTGCAGCATTTGTAAAATCGTAAGACAACAAGGAAAGTATTGACCCTGATTTTGGCTTAATAAGACAACGTAGACATTTTGCCAATTGATAGAAATTTAAAATAATATAAAATAATAAGTAAATAAAATAACCTTGCAAGAGTCCATTGAATATGCATATCTCTGGGTTTCTATGCTTTCATCTAATTGGGGATTTCTTTTGTTCCTTAGATGGCTTTCTTCAGCTATAGCTTAAAAGGAACTCTTCTGTGACATCCTAAAAGCCCTTCCCAGGATTGGGTTAGTTGTCACTCCTATGCATTCCTTTAGGAATCTGTGCTTGCACATATCAGAGCAGTCATCTGATTGAATGGTACCCATTTTTCTGATCAATCATTAGATTCTTGACACCAGTTTCTGTTCACCAAGATAGTCCCAAAGTTGAGAAGAATCTTTAATACTTAGTTGGTGCTTTTGAAAAATCTGTTAATCAAATAACATAAATTAAAAACAATTATATCTTTTCATGTGTTTTAAAGTGATAGGAATAGTGATAAGATGCTATTTATAGATCTGACAGTATAAATGACATTAGTAATCCAATATATTGCATGGTACTTTGCAGTGTACAAAACACAGATGTAAAATAGGATGTTTGAAGCAAAAATGGGTTATTCTTGATTGTTTTAAAAATATAATTGTACACTGATATATTTAACATGGATTTTTTTTACTTCCTTAATATAAATCACTTTAAATAAAGATGCAAATCATAAGTATTCACCGTACATCTTCCTAAATAGTAGAAATATATGACATATTTATTTTTATACAATTATAATTGTCATAGCTTTGATTTAGTATAGATTCCTTTAAACATGTGTTATAAAATACCTTCTTAAGAATCTATTATTTCTAGGGGCACCTGGTTGGCTCAGTGGGTTAAGCCTCTGCCTTTGGCTCAGGTCATGATCTCAGGGTCCTGGGACTGAGCCCGTATTGGGCTCTCTGCTCAACAGGAAGCCCTCTTCCCCCACTCTCTCTGCCTACTTGTGATCTCTCTCTCTCTGTCAAATAAATAAATAAAATCTTTTTAAAAAAAGAATCTATTATTTCTAGAATTGCATTAATTATAATAGTCCCAGTACATAATCTAAGTTCTAGGTCTATAATTTGTCAAAAAATTAAACTAGAATTTATTAAACTGGGCAATACATGGTTATTAAGACAAAAATAGCAGTCCGATGAGTGAGTCTGTTACAAATGCTGTGTCAATCAAACTTAAAGGAAACTAAGGAAGGATCCAGTCCCATTCTTTTACAGATACCATCCTTGAGAATAGAAAATTGTATTATGCTCAATGTGAAAACTACTACCTTAATCATATTTCCCATCACACTGCAGACACTCATTTCATATGTGTCAAAATAACTCATATAAGTTAAATTCATTAATTTCCTAAAGGTCTCAGGTGGAATGTGGTATGATTGCTGGTCCAACCTGTTTTAGCATCCTGTTCTTGCCTTTGAAGTGAGCCTCCTTCCAAGGAATGAAGAAAAGATGGAACAGGAATGAGCAAATTACAGCTAATTTTCAAAAGAAATACCATTAACTAAAGCCAGGAAACTAACCAAAAGGAGCTCCAGCACCTGTTAGACATGATTAACATGGGGCAACCATTAATGTTACTGTTCTAGAGGCCCCCTGGGCAGAAATAGAAACCTACAGAAGGAAACATACTATCTGAATTTGAGAATGAAAGACTACCCTTATGTAAAAAAGGTTTCATCATACTAACTCTAAGCTAAACAACCTAAGAATGATTCAGTTCCTTCAGGAATTCTAAAATAGTCCCTAAGGGAAATACAATCTTAGATTATCTTTTAACTGTATATTTAAGTCTCTAACAAACAATATTCTATGTTAAACTTCATGATATCTGGGATCCTAAAGGACGAAATAATCCTCAGTTTGGCCTATTT
The DNA here is from genome assembly GCF_002288905.1 of Enhydra lutris kenyoni. Lineage (NCBI taxonomy): Eukaryota > Metazoa > Chordata > Mammalia > Carnivora > Mustelidae > Enhydra > Enhydra lutris. The sequence goes on along the minus strand of NW_019154099.1, from coordinate 43,063,700 downwards.
AAATAATTCACTATGACACAGAAAAGAAACGCTTTCATCTTCCTTGCTTTACATGTTTTGAGAAAAAAAAATGTGCATTTTAGTGTGGTAATTAAGATACAGTACATCTTCTTCTCAAGATATTTTCACTAAGGATACATCCTTATTTCTTTTTCAATTGATATAACCTTTAGCCCAAACCAGCTTATTTCCTTGTTTTCTAAAACAGATGCTCTGTGCTCTCTTTCCCTCTTAGTGTGTTTTGTTTCCTGGCTTTCTGCCACTGGAAATGCTAAAATGCCCCTCTGGTTTTTAATTTCTCTACATTTCTTCAAGTTTTGCAAAAATACAATAGTGTCAACTTTTCTGACTCTGTGTATGACTATACTATTTCTTCTGACCTATTATAAAGTGCCCCCATGCATTGCTAAATAGCACTGCCTTACGCAGAACTGTTCGATAAATCCATGGGACTCATGGGAAAAGTAAGGTTGGGACAAAATACTAAAAAACTTCCTCAATGGTACAAACACAATGAAAGATAAGAGTGTAATAAATATGGTAGCACAGTTTTACCAACGTTAGATGATTAAGAGCTAGATAAATACTAGAAAGGCACTTTGTCTTGAAAAAGACCCAGTATGGACTGGGCATTGGATGGGTGTGGTGAAGTGGTGACAGGAGAGTTTTATGAAACAGGCTCGGAACTGAAGTAGTTCTTAGCAGGTGTCTGAGGGGGGCACGCGCGTGAGTGCATATGTGTGTGTGTGTTCTGTGAATTTTGTATAATCCCACATGTCTTGATTCATGTAACTAGGTGGTTTTCTGCATTCGCCTGGTGTTTTTCATGAACAGAGTAACACATAAGCAAACGTGAAATTTGCATTATGCTCAAATCATCCCTAATATATCAATCATGCTAGAACAAAACCATGTTTTTTTAAAACACGTTATAGCTGAACTTTACACCCAGAAACATCATTTGAAACTCTTATTATATTTCTTAAGCACATACTTCATTTCCCCTGGTAGACTATATATACCTAGAAGATAATTTATTTATCATTCATAATTTTATTTCCTATGGCCTTTAGATTTTTAGGTAACTACATAGGTTCCTTTAATTAAAGTTGCTTACCTTTGTTCTGTGAGCCATAATCTGGGTTGTAATAATTTCTTACTCTATACTTAATTATTCCTAAAATAATTACTTAACTAAATATTTCTAGATAAATAAATAAATGAAAATGACAAATCCTATCTATATGAATCTTTTGGGGGAGGTTAAAAACAAAAAAAAAGCAGAGAGAATCCAAATAAAGTTATTATATAAATTCCCAAATTTCTTCACCTTAGATATCTAAGAACACTTAGGTAAAGATGTCTTTTACAGGGGTGCCTGGGTGGCTCTGTGGTTTAGGCCTCTGCCTTCAGGTCGGGTCATGATCTTAGGGTCCTAGGATCGATCCCCGCATCGGGGTCTCTGCTCGGCAGGGAGCCTGCTTCCCCTTCTCTCTCTGCCTGCCTCTCTGCCATCTTGTGATCTCTGTCTGTCAAATAAATAAATAAAATCTTTAAAAAAAATGTCTTTTATATTGCACTTTGACCTCCTTTTGCTCATTCTGATTCTAAGGATCTTCTTCAATAAGACTTGTGCTGCCTTTATCCCAAACCATTCCCTGTGTCACTTCCTTAGACTAAATGCTTGCTAAAAATTGAAAAAAAAAAAAAAAAAGTCTTAATCTATGCATGAAATCAAGTCAAAGTTTATTTTTTCTAAAACTTCTTTTGTGGACCAAGTTCCTGAGGAGGTTTTTTATCTTCCCAACATAGGATTCTAGGTCTTTACAACCTGTGGATCTCTTCTCCTCTATTTTCTTGGTAGGCATGATTATTATTATTATTATTATTTTTTGAAGATTTTGTTTATTTATCTGACAGACAGATCACAAGTAGGCAGAGAAGCAGGCAGAGAGAGAAGAGGAAGCAGGCTCCCTGCTGAGCAGAGAGCCCGATGCGGGGCTCGATCCCAGGACCCTAAGATCATGACCCAACCCGAAGGCAGAGGCCTGAACCACGGAGCCACCCAGGCGCCCCTGATTATTATTTTAATAACATAAAAACAATATACCATTTAATTTCCTCTTACAATTTTATTTTATGTGAACTTTACTTGAATAATGTGAGTTATAGTGGTTCTGTTCTAGAAAACAGTGAAAACTCAAAAAATTTATTAGGAAGAATATTTTTTAATAAAATTGACTTTTGTGTAATAATGTAATAACATGTAGATGATTTCTAACATTCTGCTTTTTTTCTGAGTTCTAAAGAACTTGATTATTAATATGATTTATCTAATTGGTTTGAGAAAACAATATGAGAAAGCAAAAAGATTAATGTATTTTTTTAAGGATTTTATTTATTTGACAGAGAGAAAGATCACAAGTAGGTAGAGAGGCAGGCAGAGAGAGATAGGGAAGTGGGCTCCCTGCTGAGCAGAGAGCCCAATGCAGGACTAGATCCCAGGACCCTGAGATCATGACCTGAGCCCAAAGCAGAGGCTGAACCACTGAGCCATCCAGGCACCCCAAAAAGATTAATAGTATTTGAGGATTTATGAAGTACAAGCATGATCAATTACATGTATGTGCTCAATTAATTTTCCCCCAAATCTCTGAAGGTAGGAATTTCTGTCTACAGTTTATAAAAATATCATATTTTATAGATAATAATCTGTTAAGGGACTTTATTTTCCAAACATAAGCTTGTGTCAAAGATCAGGTAGATTTGGGGTGGATAGAAAGAAGGAAACCCACCTAGTTCTTTGCTGTCCCATGGGTGTGTCAGTTAAAAACATATTCTTATAGACACATTACCTGGTTTCTTTGACAATGGTTGCTATAATTATAAAACATGAATGCTTCTATTCTTTTTGACATTAGGTATAGCTCATAAATCTTCATAAATGAAGCCTAGTGATAAATCTATAGAATATGCAAAGTTACCTTCTTAAAACAACAACGCTGGATTGTTTGATGAGCTGTGAACATTCATTTTCACATGAGGAACTGCGTCAGTCAACAAAAGCATCCACTTATCAAGATACCTTAGATTTGCAAGAAGTGTTCATTATTTACATTTCTAAGTATTCAGCTTCTTTGAAAGTGCCTGACAAGCCAAATAAGGCAGTTATTCCTCATGCAGGAGAGTATGCTGGCATGGCTTTTGTTCTCTCAATTGCAAAAGATAAATGGAAAAAAAGGAGAATTCTTGAAAGCTTTGTTGAGGTGCAGATTTTATTTGATAGTCAGACAGCATCTTAGCTGAATAGAAAAAAAACAATGTAAAGTACTTTATATCATTTATGCAACCAGAATATTCTTGCCTTCCTCATCCTAAAATGACCAGTCAAGTTAATTAAGGAATTCATAAAGTTAATTAAGGAATTCATAAAAATAGAATGGCATTAGCTTTTGATTTCATTTCTTTTACATTCAGCTGTAATAAGTAATTCTCCCATACTGAACACTTTTTTTTTATTGGTGATCATTATTGATATTTATGTATGTTCTAAATGTTTATCTTTTCTCATGTTTGTTGGTTGGTTACAAGGGCATGTTTTTGTCAGTGATCATAAGTTTATAGAGTACTAGGGACTAGACTATATAATTTGGTTTATGGAATGCCAGCAGGGCACCACATATTTATAGAAGCTCAGTTTCCAATTTGTTGATGGATATTATGATGATGGTTGATGTCCTTTTTATTATTTATACAGCAATAATCATCTCTTAGTGCTTTAATCTCTCAAAGAAACAAAATGAATCTAACAGGAAACCATATGGAATGTACATGCTTGTTCAACACGAGTGTTCACTATACTTTATAGAATATGAGCAAACATATTTATAAATTATATACAGAGTTTTAAAAAATAACAAAATAATACATAAATCAGATAGTACACTGAAAATACACTGTCAAAACCTACTTTTATGTTTTATGATATATTTATTAACAGAGTATCTGCCTCTTGGATCACTGAGAATCTGTTGTAATAAATGGTAAGTGAAAGAAAATGAATAGCATGTAATTAGCTTTTTCAAATAAACCTAATTAGAAGTAAAATAGCCACAGAGTAATGCATATGAACATTGTAATTAAAAAGAATAGTGCAGATAATCCCACAAAAATTGCAAAGAGATTCGGGTAGAAATTTATCGTTGATGAGACAATAAGCCATGGCTCAATTTCAATTTCTGAGCCTAATAATGGCAGAATAATTCTATACAAAATATTTTTTAGCATTTAAGGAATCATATGTACACAAAATACTTAACAACAGTTCTAAAAATATTAATATTGATATTATTAGTAATTTTCTTTATTTGAATAAGCTTATAAAATGATCTTTATCAGTTAGAGAAATAGACAAGTGATTTTTCAGATCAACCGATTTCATATCCAAGCTAGCATCCTCTATTTTATACAATGAGTATTTACAAATATTTTTGCTCAGCTTTTTGACACCACAGTATCGATAACATTTGTCAACTAATCTTTTTGGAATTGTATTTCTGATACTCAGACGCTGGTCTCTGAGAGCTAAACTATGTGCAGGTAAGTTATTTTAGAATGATTGAAAGCTACCCTAAAATCATTATGTAATATTTTTTACAATTTATTAAAATTTTATTTAAATTGAAATGGTGTTAAAGCTGCATTTAATTTTAGCCTGGGTCAGCTTTAAGTAGTTCTTGGGGTAGCAGACAGAGAAGCCCAAATGTCCTGGAAAGGATTAATTAACTCTTCTCCCACCTCCTCCACCCCCACGCCCACCCCAGCCCATCCCAAACAAATTCTTACAATTCTAAATACACAGATTCAGCTTGGAAACACATAAAGAGAAGGGATGGAACATAAAGAGCTTTTCCTTGAGCACCCCCAAACTGAGGACCTCATATGCCAAGGAACTATTTTTGATAAGTTGGGGAAAAAATAAAGGGGGGTGACCTGATTTCATCTGCAGAAGCGTCTTCACTATTGCCTCCAAGAGGGAGTACAGGCATGTTGCTTTTGTCTCTATGCATCACGCCATTCATCTTAGAACTCAGTTTACTTGATCTGATTCTTAAATGTATAAACATAACTGTAGGTAATGCATTACACCTTACTCTTTTCCTTTTATATATTCATAGATCTAATATTTTCTGGTAATCTTGTTCTTCTGGTTCAGCTTTTAACTTCCTTTATTCTTTTATTCTTTTTCTTTGCAATGTGGTGTTACCTTAGTGCACAATGTTACCTTAGTTTCAGGTGTACAACAAAGTGATTTGACAAGTCTATACGAAATACTATGCTCACCACAAGTAACATCTGTCCAAACACTTTCACGATACCATTGATAGTCCCTAAGACTACATCTGAATCTTTTTTTTTTTTTAAAGATTTTATTTACTTATTTGACAGACAGAGATCACAAGTAGGCAGAGAGAGAAAGAGGAGGAAGCAGGATCCCTGCTGAGCAGGGATCCCAATGCATGGCTCGATCCCAGGACCCTGGGACCATGACCCGAGCCGAAGGCAGAGGCTTTAACCCACTGAGCCACCCAGGTGCCCTAAATCTGAATCTTTCATCTTCATGATTTATTCATTCCATAACTGGAAGCCTGTACCTCTCATGCCCTTTCACCTATTTATTCTTTTGTCTTTTATTGGTCTTTTATGTACATTTATGTTGGATTTGTATTACATATTTAATTTAAATATATATTTAATGTCTAACTTCATGAAGTAATAAAATTAACACGACTCAATGACTCATCAAATATAAAAAAGCTATGATTAAGAAAACAGTTCATAATATATTATTGAACACTACGTCAAAAGCTAATGGTATACTATATGTGGGCTAATTGAACATAGTAAAAGAAAAAAAAAAGAAAATAGTTCATATTTCTATGAAAGAGATAGAGATTTCTCCTGCTCAAAGCCTGTGTCTAGCCTGTAAGTTACCTTTCTGTAAATTAGAAACAAAAAAAACAAAACAAAACAAAACAAAACAGAAGTCCCCTTTCTGGATAGGTTCAGCCCTGCATCTGGATAACTTGGTGAAAAGACAGTACTTTGTGTACAGGAAAATGGTAGTAGGGGCACAGCTTGTATGCTGAGCAAAAGCTCTGTCTTGGTCAGAAACCCCTAACGCGTAAATGTGTATGCCTTTAAGACTATATCTAAGAATGATACCAATAATGAAAGCTTTATAAAAAGATTAAATTTCTCTAATTTTTAATGAGTTCTTGTCTTTCCTTCCAGTCTATTGGCAGGGACTAATTTTAATTCCCATATTAAATATAAATTGTGTATTTCAAAAAGGAAATGCTTAGTATCTCAAATATTGGCCACTCACCCTTAGGTACAGATTTATTTTCTGCTTTTGCAGATTACGGAATTGGTTAATTACCTACAAAACACTGTGTCAAGAATTCATTTCTGTTAAAAGCTGATAATGTCTGAGTAGGAATAAGTATTTATCTACAACATGTTTTTGTAGAATCAAAAATGCCCTGTATGTGTCTTTTCATAACAAACAGAAGAAAGGAATAAAAATCTCAAACAAAAGCTCCTAGTGGCAGTATTTCTTCTGTCCATAAGTGGCCTTGCTCATGACAGCGTGGATTAACAATCGCCAAAGCCAGATGTGAGCTGCATTTGATGAAATAAAGAAAAGGCTGGTTTATTAGTATAAGAACATGAAAGTTGGTTGCTAACTGAATGGAATACTCCAGATAAGGAAGAATCACAAATTATTTGCTTTTTCTTTGCTTCAAGAAAAGGGGAAAATAATTTTTTTTCATCCTAAAACAATTCCTCAAAACAATGATATTTGGGAAAACAAACAAACAAACAAAAAAACACCTGCTTGGAAAAGGGAATAACATGTTGGGCAATGGCTAAATTATATTTCTTTTGGAATATTTTTGTAGGTTAAATAAATACTTGTATGAAGCTTGAAGTTCACCTTTATGATAGCACTTATAAAAGTGTATTTGAAGCCTGTGAGAACCGGAAGGATAGTGTCTTTTGTGGCTTATGTTTTCTTTTGAGCTAGGGAGGAAAATGAACACATTATTGTTGTTGTTTGTGCAGAAAGACTCAAATGAGTGTCTGTATGGGGAAAGTTTTAGAAAACTTGACATGTTTCCCTTGAGTGGTAAGAATTTGTATTATTGGATTTTTTTACTTCCAAATGCAATTTAAGCTACAGGTAGAGCTCTACATATTAAGAGACTGATTTTAGCATAGTTGAATAAAACAGGAAATAAGAGAAAATTTATCAAGTAAGTAAGAAGCAAAATTATTCTCTTGAATGAAGTATGATAATATCCTCTCATTTTTTTTCTTTTTTTTTTTTTCTTTTTTTTAAGAGATAAGGGACTGGTATTTTATTTTATTTTATTTATTTATTTATTTTAAGATTTTTATTTGTTTATCTGACAGACAGAGATCATAAGTAGGCAGAGAGGCAGGCAGAGAGAGAGGAGGAAGCAGGCTCCCTACTGAGCAGAGAGCCCAATGCGGGGCTTGATCCCAGGACCCTGGAATCATGACCTGAGCCTAAGGCAGAGGCTTTAACCCACTGAGCCATCCAGGTGCCCCGTCCTCTAATTTTTAAGTGACTAAAACAATTACTGTAATATACAGTGCCTACATGATTGTTTCTATCCCTTCATTAGCTGGTGGGACGTTTATAGCATAAAAATATTGAAATTTGATAATATAGAACTAGTTACACCTGTCTCTTTATTTTAGGCCAGAGTTGAATCATTAAGAGGTCAATGGTATAATATAATATGATATGATGTGAAATACTACAATTTAGCATATATAATCCAATGTAATATGTAATGCCATATCACATAATGTCATAACATATCATATCTCTTGCTCCACATTTTGGGTTAATTATAGAATGTGAGCTAAGAAGTGAGAAAATATTAAACATGTGTCAAATTATTTGAAACAGAGCTATATGGCCTACTAAGGAAGAGAGCTGAATAAAATTCAGGGACCATCTCAGGCATCCTAGGATGAGATACTGCAAATATGGCAGAATGAGAGTAGGATTTATGACATATTGGAATTAAACACACATAAATAGCATATATATAACTATGTTGAAGCATATTATTTGAAATTCTGTGTATTTGATGAAAAACCAACAGCACACAGTGTGACTTGCACATATGAGGCCTCTTTATCCCCATGATCTCCTTTAGGGACTTTTCTTTTCAGTCTAAACAACTTCATATTCCTTTGAACATAAACTCCCTTAGATTTTAGGGAGCATACAGGGTATGTATTAACTAAGCTTGGTGCCTAGATATAGACACAAATACCACACAGAGAGCTAAAACTTTATGGAAGAAAAAATGTACAGTGTTTGGCATTATGTGGATCTAAATCTGAATTTAGCTCCACCAGTTACTAACTTTATTTTTTTTTATCTACAATATTACACATTACAATTTTACACATTAACCTGCTTCTTAAAATACCAAGTATTTTGTCAGAACCACAGTATGCCTCCCCTGTAGACCAAGCAACTCACAATTCTGCCCTGGTACTCCTCTGAAAACTTTGTGTCTTTCTACATGAGTCACCATCATGAACTACCAGTGTGCCAGGTCTAATTGGACAACTACACTGTCAGATCTATTATGTATTATATACAATGCCTTGTATATAACAGACATTTAGCATTTTCAAATGAGATACTTACATCAAGATAGTATTTAAGTCAGTCTTATCTTTAATATCACTAAGTATCCTATCATGTGTTACAGAAGTCACTGAGAAGTACCATAAAATATGTCTGGAAGGAGTTTTAGGTTTACAAAAGTGAGGAATCCATTTTTAAAAAAATTACCACCTAATATTGTATGTAAGGATCAATCACTAAATTCTACAGCTGAAACTAATATTGCAGTGAATATTAACTGGCTGCAATTTAAACAAAACCTTGGAAAAAATACATAAAATAAAATTTACTACCCAAAACAAGAGTGATACTAAAGAACAAATCTATCATCTTTTGTTCCTTGGTAATTATCGTATTCAGCGCTAATATCTAACTATTTCTCCAAAGACTAAAGTTCCATCTTTTCAGCAAACATGTTGAATGAAGTTGCTATTGTCCCTGATCCTGGAACCATATATTTCTGCAAAGATATGTCTCAACGCAATTAAAAGTGATAGAGAATAGGGACCACTGGAAGCGATGTTGCCTGTTCTGACAGAATTATTGAATGGAGATCAGTGAACCTCACCAAAATAATTTTCAGTGCTCAACGTTTGAGTAACTGCAGATCTGACAATGTAGTTGTCCAATTAGACGTGGCACACTGGTAGTTCATGGTGGTGACTCATGTAGGAAGACACAAAGTTTTTGGAGGAGTACCAGGGCAGAATTGTGAGTTGCTTGGTCTACAGGGGAGGCATACTGTGGTTCTGACAAAAATGAACAGAAACACAAAGTCTATCTTGGGAAAACACTTATTTATGCTGTCATCATCATACCAGCTTCCTTTGATGACTCCCAGCTCAAATTCTAAAGATGTAAAGATTACCACTAGTTTGGATATGCCCAGCATCATCAGTGAGCCAAATACCACTAACATCACTTATGCTTGGGTAGCAAAAGAATTGTCTTATATTTGATATATACATCCTCGCTATTAAAAGTTTTTTAAAGTGAAACATATGGCCAGAGACATCCACAATGACATAGAAACTTTCAGCACATGAGGCTCCTTCTTCATCAGCAAATACAAATCAAGCCCACAAACACAACAGTGAAAACACTGGTAGTGTCTCCTCTACATGTCTTGTAAATTCGTTAAGCTCACCACTTTCTTTAAGATTTTATTTATTTAAGATTTATTTTTAAGTCAGTATATCTTTATTTAAGATTTATTTATTTATTTGAGAGAGGGAGAGAAAGCACAGACAGGGGGAGCAGCAGAGGGAGAAGGAGAAGCAGAAGAGGGCCTGGATCCCAAGGCCCTGGGATCATGAGTTGAGCCAAAGGCAGACACTTAACCCACTGGGCCACCACGAAACCCCTAAGCTCACCACTTCTTAAAGGCAAAATTGCGACTGAGCCTCTGTGAATAGATTTATTTCTATTGTTTTATCATTCTAGGCTTAATATAATACACTTTCGAAACTTCCTCTCAATATATAGATAAAAATATGCTAGCTTTGGCAGCAATTTCACTTTCATAAAGAAAATACAATATTTAGTCCCCTTATATTCTAAATACAGGCTGCATGAAAATAACTTCACATACTAGAAGCATCAAACAAAACTCATGTTTTGTTTTGAATTAGCCCGTTATTTTCTATAGCTGTCAAATAGGAATGTTGAGAAATACAGTTTTATAATCAGCTATCCATGAAAAAATGTGGTATGTTTTTCCCATAGAAATATACTACACCCTAAACCCAAATACAGCATCAGCATTTAATATAAACACATGATAGAACTAATAAAAGTAAATACAGCAATGAGGAGCAAAAGTTAAGGAGAAAATCTTCCACAATGGTGTGTTGTTGGTGGGGGAGAGGGGCACAGAATATCCTTTCTGGGCCTGCACTGAGCTAATCCATTGCCATATGGATTTCCGTCACCAACTTTATATGAAATTTTCTTTTTATCTTGGGGAATTCTTTGACATACTGCCTAAAATAACTACTAACCTCCAAACATTTTCAACTCCTTCACATTCATTGGTAGGGCTAAAAAATATAGGGAAGGTTATTTTTCTTTAATGTTCTTTACGACTTATTTGGTTATTATGATCCAAAATGCTCCACTATGATATGACAAAATTGAAAATTTGCTATGTTAGAATCCTTTTTTTTCCAAATTCATTGATCATGCTTTGCCAAACCTCTTGATATTCAATTGTTATCTAAATATAGGTAGGTAATTTACCTGTAGGTAATTCATATTTCTGAATATAGTGGAACATCCTGAAACATCAATGTTCGCAAGGAGGCTTGAATTTCAGAGATTTTTCTAAGGCATTCTTGAATTAAAAATATATATATATCCTATTGGCCAGAAGAACATGTTTATCTACTTTCCTATACTGAAAATATCTGGTAGTCTGAAACTAAACTAGCTTGCTACTAAGCAATCTAGGACATTCTGTACACAGAATTTAAATAAATCAATCTTTTGTGATAATCTTCACACATATTAATTTTCTCTAATTTCTTCTGCTCTACCACAATTCACAATTAACATGAGCTTGGTACTTTGAGATAATGTTAATAATTAGTAATTCTTTAATCAAGTTCTTCAAATAATTGACTTTCCTTGACAGAAATAATTACTACAGAACAACTGTCCAATAATTGTGGGGCCTCACAAATATTAGATATAACTACCACTCTAGCATAGCCTATATAATATTGTAATAATAAAGAATAAAAATGGCCCTCAGCTAAAATTTTGTAGACACTATAAAATCATAAGAGTTAAAGTGGTTCAGATCAGTCCCTTTGTCTTTTACCTGTAGGCATAATCAGCTGGTGGAAGAGAGAAATGGCCTCTTCCTGCCTGCAGCCTTCATCTTGGTTTCCCAGCATGTACCAAATGTGCAGTTCAGTCTAAAGTAGTTACCAATTACTGGGTTATAGCATATCATAGTGGACTGGAACTTTGAATGGGGTGATGCTAGTCCATTAAATCTGGCTACTCTTGGTGGACTTGTAGGATTGAGGCATAAAACAGTGCAATGCTCACACATTTTCTCCCCTCCAAAACTAGTCTAGGGAATGACCAGTTCACCATAACCTACCCTATAAATAGACGGACCTCTCTTTTTAACTTATATGTTTCCTGTTCTATCAGATTATGCAATGGAACAGACACACAATGTACTCATTTTCTTTAGGGGCTCCATAAAGCATTTTTGTAAGGTGGTTCTAGGTTTTCCTTTATCCTAATTATTTGGGGATAAACTGAGACCATAGCAACTGCACAATCTCTAAACAATTTCACTTCTTTAAAATTTTATTAGAACCTGAACTCCTCTACCTGCAGAGAATTTCTCATTTGGACAATTTTTCCTTTCCTAATATTACTTCATTCTCTCCACACACTCCTATCTTTCATTTTTTTTCCTATTCCAATATATTCATCTCCTATTTAAATAAAACAAAATAAAAAACAAAACAAAGAAAAAAAACTTGCTAAATGTTCTTAAGAACTCAGCAATGTCCAAGATTCTTTATTGGTCTTATAAATTATACAGGAATGGCAATCCTCCATAAATTTCCTTTTGACAGATTCTGCTCCCAGAGAGAAGGAAATAGTAACTTTAATCCCAGAGGTGTACAAGCACAAAAAACTCCTGAGCTGCAGTTTGCTATTTTTCTCAACTAACTGAAAGAGTCAAATGCATTTATCACTACTAAGCTACTTTTTGGGCCAAGTTCTTCAAGGATTCACAAACAAAAAATGATTTATACCTCACTTGTTACATAATATTAAGCTTTTCCCAAAATATAAATTAATGAAGACCTTCACCCTTTCTACCAAGGACACACTGAAAGATGGTGTATTAATTGGTCCTCTCTATTTATAAAATTTTCTTTTGGATTGCAAATTGTTGGTCAGGGAAGAGACTGGGAAAGTTCAAAAGATTCATACCATATTACTAAAAGAGGGTGATATTAGTGATGGCAGCAAGTGTCACTGGGAGGGAAAACTAAAAGCATGTCTTTATTCATAGGTAAGCATCTATTATGTCAATATTTTACACTTGCTAAAGGTTAACAAAAAATAGCCAACAACTAGCCGACAACAGCTAAAGTTCGGAATTTTTTTTCAAACAAGTGAATTTTTCCATTTTCCTTGACTATATCTAGCTTACTTATTATATTTTTTTTTCTATCCTGCTGTGTGTCAGGACTCAAAATTAATAGATGCTCTCAAATGTAATTTATCTGACTAAAGAGAGGGCATCGTGTTTTAGTTTACACAGGAATTTAACACTATGAAGTTTGAAAACAATTAAACATGTGAATGTAGGCAGTGTTCTGAATGAAAGATACTGAATTTGGTTACTGGATTCTGTCTAAACTAACTGTGAGGTCATTAACCCACTAACAGAGTTCTTAAGTGATATGAAGCTGTTAAGCAGGTTCAATATGTAGAAGAGAAAAATTAGTGTTTTTTTTAAACATTTTTTTAATTTATTTTCAGCATACCATTTTGTTTTCTAAAGGAGTTATTTTTTATCACATATGCATTGCTGTTTTTTTTTTAAAGATGTATTTATTTATTTTAGAGAGAGAAAGAGGGTGAGCAGGTCGAGGCAAAGGGTAGAGGGAGAAAGAGAATCCTGAAGCAGACTCCCCACTGAGCATGGAAGCAGGATCCCAGGACCCTGAGTTCATGACCTGAGCCAAAATCAAGAGTCTACCACTCAATCAATTGAGCTACCCAGGTACCCCATATACACATTATTGTTTAAGTTATTTCAATACCTTATAATTGTTCATGGGTCAAGACTCAAATTCTTTCTTTTCTGGGGATAAATTTTCACCACAGAGTATCCTTAGTTGGCAAATAATAAGCACAAATACAGTAGCTTAGCTTTATTTAAAACAAACAACTACTTAACACATATTTTAAGCTAGATGTGTAAATAAGATATAACTTTTACACTGTAAAGCGTATGAGTTATTATCTTACTGTAAGTTAAGTTTATTTCCTTAAGTTATTATCTTACTTACACATACTTTAAGCTAGATGTGCAAATAAGATAATAATTGATATGCTTTATCATCCATCTGTTTTATCATTATAGATGCATTATATGTATAAACAGATGTATAGTCTATTTATAATAAAAACATATATGTATATATACATATATATACACACACATATATACTTCTCTCTGCTAGTTTCCTTTTATATTTCTGTCATAGTAAAAATATTTATGTTCATTAGTTATTAAGGGTGACATAATGATAGTGGAAATTAACAGAACTAGAACTCAAAATCAAATGCATACATTACTTTTGGTAACATGGTTTTCTATGCAGATAGGGATTAACAATTCTGAAACTACTAAACATGTATACTGGAATTAAACAATTAAGTAAATGAATGGCGATCAACGGGGGCCAGGTTCTTCGCTGTTGAAAGGGGAGGTGAAGACAAGCAAGGGGAAGAGGACAGAATGATCCTTGTAATGGAGGACAGTTGGAGACGTTAGTATGAAATCATCTTTAGCTTTATATAGATACAGATGGTTATGCATAGAAATATTTGTAGTTAAGTATATATATTTGGGTTAGTATACATTCATGTAACCTCTTATTCCTTGCTCTGTCAGCTAAGATTCCTAGATGCAATGACATCCCAATAACAATGAACGAATCTGGCACCCAGATCTTGGTTTCCAGTACCATTCCCTCATGCTGTATATAATCTACTACCATCACCCAAATGAACAGAACACATCACCTTTTATTTTTTATTACTTTTTTTTTCACATCACCTTTTAAAATCACGCCATTTAAAAGATTAAATTTCACTACCTCGAATGCAAATTATGTCAGTGCTATGTGTTGTATTTGTTTGTTTGAGTGGTGGGGGGTAACTAGAGCAAAATAGCCAAGAATAGTTCTGTATTAACTTAATATAAAGCAGAGTTAGTATGTATGGAGAGTGGGGAAGGAGGGAGATTGAATTCTCCTTCAAAATATACAAACTCAGGAAGTCAACAGAAAACTTCAGTGAGACCTTGGAGTTTCCATAAGGTAGAAACAGGATTTGCAATCAGTTTTATGTGGATCTCCACCGACTGATATCAGGTTTACCAGATCTACTGAGAAAAACAAAAAACAACTAGATGATGATAAGAATAAATAATAAGAAGTCAAAATAATTAAAATAATAATGTTAAATATGGAAGAAGAACAATGGGTTTATTTAAACTTGTCCTTTGTTATAAAAATGAGAAGCCAAAATTTCTTGTACAAGTAAAATGTAAAGTGGCAATGAAGGACAACTATAACCGTCCCTCAGACAACATACTGCTTAAAATATAACCTATGAGAAATTATACTAGTTACCAAACATGCTTAGATACAGCCTTAAGAAAAACATGTACTGGCAACAGTCCTCTGGGGGAGAGGATGATATACGTCCTTGAAGACTAGCAGCTGAGGATGCCCGGCTCGCTCAGGGCAGAATGCCGCCTGCTTCATTTCTCCCCTATTTCCCCTTCCTGGGAGCATCAGCAGAGAGTCAGACAATCCTTTCATTTGGCTTGCTCACTCTAGGTCATGGACTACGTGGCCAGACATATTTTGCCTTTCTTCTTATGTATCTACAAGACTCATGGTCAACGTGTAATCTATTCTGGCTTCTTTGTTGGTTTTTACTCACTTTCTAATAAATATGAGACTGAGAAGTTGTTCGGCGCCACAGTCTTTTCTACTGTCGCCCCCTGCTCCCATTCTCTTGCAGCTGACTTGTTTGTGCCTCATTCTTCTCCCGTGTGCCCTCAGGAGGCAGCAGACAACTAGGAATTATAATAATAATTATTTTGGAAACAGAGGGACAGAATTGTTGCAAAGACCTAGAAATGAGGAAAAGTATGTTGCATATAAATAACTATGAAGAACTGATGTTTAGAAACAAACATTCCAGATGTGTTAAAACAATGAAATAGCAATGAAAGGTATGAGATATAATTTTTTATGATCCTATGAATTTTATAATTGAATTTATGTTTCTGTGCTGAAAAAAATTATCAAAAATAAAAGCAATAAGAGTAAATTATTTCTAGAAAATACTAAAATAAAATTAAGCCACAGCCAATATGGCAAAGAATATGGGAAAAAAAAATAAAGTAAGAACCATCTTATCATCTAGCAATCTCACTTTTGCATATATAGCCAAAAGAAGTGAATAAGGATCTTGAAGAGATCTATACTCCCATTTTCATCCCAACATTATTCACAATAGCCAAGATATGGAATCAGTCTTGGTATATATATACCATCCACATATATACAATAGAATATAATTCAGCCATGAAAAAGAAGGAAGTTCTGCCATACGTGTCAACACGGGTGAAGCTGGAGGACATTGTGCTAAGTGAAATAAATCAGACACAGAAGGACAAACACTGCAAGATCTCACTTCTATGTAAAATCTAAAACAGTAAAACTCATAGAAATAGAGAATAGACTAATGGCTACGAAGGGCAGGAGGAGTGGGAAATGGGGAGATGTTGGTCAAGGGGTACAAAGTTTCAGTTACAGAAAATGAAAAATTCTGGAGATCTAATGTATAAAAATGTGACTATAGTTAATGTAATTTGTATATTTGAAATTTACTAAAAGAACAGGACTTAAGTGTTATTTATCATCACACAAAAAAAGTAAAGAAAATGGTAACTATGTGAGGTGATGGGTATGTTAATTACCTTGATTGTGGTCATATTTCACAATGTATAGGTATCACAGATTGTCAAGTTGTAAACATTAAATATATATAATTTTTAGTTGTCAATCATAATTTGATAAATCTAGAGAGGGAAAAAGGAAATGAAGCTCTGCCCATATTCTAAGATGTCACTATATATATAATACATATACACAAGAATTAAACAATTAGGTTATATATTTATATACAAATTTCTTTATACTACTTATGTATACATACATACATGCCATTTGTATATAATTTACATATAAATGTTATAAATGATTTATACATAAATGGTATGAAGACATTTGTCAAGAAAGGTGTAGAAACCAAAATCTATACAAGGCAAGATAATTATATGTGGGCAGAGAGTTAACACAATTCCTTCCTCTTCTACATGTACAGCTGATCTGTGGTTAACTACTTAGCTCTGTTCCTCTGATAACCTGATGAGCTGCTATGTGATCTAAGAAAGCACTGTCTATGTAAAAAGACATTTGATGGGAATATTGCATCTGGCCTGGGAGAATAGCAAATACCTTTTAGTTACCCACCGCTTTGAGTTTCTCTGAATGTGGTGATCCTTATTACTGGCTCTCTTGTGGAAGCCTGAAACTGTTTGCAGACATAAGGACTCCTTTCAAAAATAAAACATCCGGCATTCAAGTGTAAGGGACAATAAAACACAATGGCTGAATAAAAACAACAATCAAATGGTTGTGATTGCCTTGGAAATAAATAAATAAACAAAACATCTAAGCAAGTGCTATTCCTGAGAAGTAGTCACTATAAATGTTGAAATGAATATTGGAAAACATGATGAACTTAGTTATCATATACTTATCATTCAATTATTTATAAAAAACACAAATCATGTGTATCTGAACTCCACCAAAAGAAGTTGTACAGAACAATTGTAAACAAGCTTCCAACAAATATTTATTGAATTTCTGTGTCATGCACTAGAGAGAAGATAGATACATTAATACTTCTAATATATATCTAGGATTTAAAAAAGAAAGCAATATTTTTTCCAAGACAACAACTGATATTTACAATCCTAGGTCACTTACTTCATTCTTACATGTCAGAATTGTACTATAATTTTGCACACCAGGATATTATGAAACTACTCACATTATTACTGCAATTATTTCATAGCATGAGGAATTATTTAGTTAAAAAATAGACAAATATTTATTTTTAAATTGGATATGCATATATTGATATGTTCATCAAAAACAATAAATAAAAAACAATAAATGGAAATACAGCATTGTGTCAACAATATTATTCTCCGGTTAGTGGGATTAAAAAAGTGCTTTTATTTTTTTCTTGTATTTATAAGATAATATGTGCAAAATTATTCAAAATATATTCATTTTAATATACAATATATCAGTAAATATTAGAGTTGTATAGTTTAGAGTTAAACATATGACAGAAATTACATATATTTGCCAATGGTAGATAGAAAGCTGAGTAATTCTCCATTTTATTCTTATTTAGGGTCTTTCACAAGAGGTGTTTATAGTTTAATTCTGTTCTGTGGAATACAAGGACAAGGAGTTGCCTCCAGAGGACAGTAAAAACTTATATATGAATTCAAACATAATCTTAGAAATAATTTGAGCCTGAGTTCAGAATGTTAAAATTTCACAAAATGTCAAGGTGTTTTAGAACTGTCTTTTTAAGTTCTTTGTATTTTGAAACATTAAAAAATACTGTAATAAAATCAAGACATAAATAAAAACAGCTTAAACATTCAAAATTTCATTTGAACAAAAATTTATGGTGTTATGGACTGGAAACAGAACATCTGTCAGTCATAATACTTTAAGAGATAATTGTACTACATAGTATATTCATTAGCTTGTTATAAATTCACTGAGATTTATCATGGAGATTTAACATCATGACCCTCAATATAAAGTCATTCAGGTATTTAGGCTTACTATGTGTTCCAGAGATTATTAATTATAAAAAAGGACAGTTAAATTTAATACATTGTTCATAGATTCTTAGTACCTATCCCCTTGTATATCACTAAATCAATGATCACATGAATAAATAACTTATTTTACTCCTTTCTGAAAAACTGAACTACTACACAGGATAAAAGAAGACAGTGGCTTCTCTCTTTTTTGTCTACATTTTTCTAGGTATACTTCATTTTTGAACATCTTATGAACATCTCAGAGAAGGAGGGTTTATTTTCTTTTTTTCCTCTCTGTCCTACAAGAAAGGTGGTGAACCTTCATCTACATCAAGATACACTTAGAGTCCATGCTTTAACTATGATAAAACAAACACGTAACTAAAATAACCTTCTCAAAACCCATAGAAATTTCAGTTGTTTGAAGAAGTCAATGGATCGCTGCTTCAAAATAAAGTAAACTCACATCTGTTTCAGATGTGGAATAGAACACACGATTGTGAGTTGTCATGAGCACTCCATGAAGGCGCACACACGAGTTGTGTCTTTCCATAATGTCAGCTTTATTCGATCATAAAGCAAAGTTAAATCACAATTATAGAGTGGGTTCAGGATTCCAAACTCAATGGCAGTTCACCGTGTGATTAAATTAGGCTTCTAACACAAAGCTGGACAAAGCACACAAACAGGACAGAACACAAGCCACACAACAAACAAGTTAACAGAAGGGGTGCAATAAGTGAATGAACCAAACGTGAAGACAGTGTGGGGCGGGCAGTTGAGATGAGGCCTAGGTCTGGTCCGGGTCAGATCTCAGCACTTGCTGTTTCTGATGTGCAAGTAGGGAAGGCTCTTGCTTCTGTTCAGAGATCAATCTTTAGCAGCAGTTGCCTTTTTTAAGTGGTCAGACATAGAGAGGTCAGGTCTGAAGAGTCTGACAGTTTATTGCTCAATTCCTAACCCTTTTAAAGGGATTTAATCAGTTTTGGGTCTCTGCAGGCCTCCTCTGGTTTTATTCCTTAACCGTTCTGGGGTGTCAGCTGATGCTGGTCCCTGCCATGCCTCCTAGCTGCAGTACATTTACTGCTAGCGTCATTGCTTGACACAGGCTCCTGCCTGACGTGAGAGACTCCATTTTGTTCTCCACATTGGTCAAAGATGAAGCTGCAACCGGTGGAGCGTTCACACCAGATACAGACAGTGGTAGCTTGGAGTTAGACATCAGGGAACAAGACGCTGACAGGTACCAAGAGTATTAGACTTGCAGTAAAATTAGAGTCTAGAAGAGCTGACTGTGTATATAAAGTAGTGTGTTTATGGACAGAGATGATAGGAAGGAAAAGAAACTAAATAGACTCGGGTCTAACCATCAAGCTCTGTAATTACAATATAATTGCAGGGTAGGACTTTTGAGCTACTGATAGAAACCATGGCTCTGAATTGGATCTTGAGGAGACAAAGGGAAGGGAAGCAATAAACACACACATAAATTATGAAAACAACAAAAACATCCCAAAACAATGTACAAATTATGTACATAACAATACCATATCTTATTAAAATATATCTATGTAAATCCTTGAGAACTTTATCAAAGATAAAGATGGCAAATGCTATCGAAGAAAGTGAGACTAAGATGACACAATGGAATAATTAGACTATAAACTCATTGTCAAAGAAATCAAGTATTCGCTGTAGCTCAAAATGAAATTTTTTAAAAGATTTTATTTATTTAATTATTTATTTGAGAGAGAGAGAGAGGGACACAGTGAGGGAGGGAACACACATACAGAGAGTGGGAGAGGGAGAAGCAGGCTTCCCTCCAAGCAGGGAGCCCGATGTGGGACTCAATCCCAGGACCCTGGGATCATGACCTGAGCTGAAGGCAGATGCTTCATGACTGAACCACCAGGTGCCCCTCAAAATGAATTTTTAAAAGATGCTTTACATTTTAAAAGATGTAAAGAAATAGCCTACACAATAAAGAAATTATTAATAAGAACATAGGAATATTAGACAAGAATGCACACACACAAAATATTAGACAGTAACAAAAAAGTCCATATACATTTATTAAACAGAAGACAAACAAAATCCAATGTATTAGATAGGATAATTTATATATTGAACATATTGGGGGGAGGAAATTTTAAGACAGTGCCTATAAAACACCGATAAATCAGCACAGAGAATAAAACAGTTATAGTATGAAGTTAAGAGATACACATTAAGTGACTTTAACATATACCTAGTAGCATTTCAAAAAGAACTCTGAGAGAATGGTGAAGATGTAATAATTTGAGACATTAAGACTGAGAAGTCTGTTTCTACATCTCTGGAGACCAGAAGTCCCAGACCAAGCTTCTGGATGATTTTGTTTCCAGCAGGAGCTCTCTTTCTAATTTGTGGAGAGTCATCCTCTCAAAGATGACCTCTCCTCAGTGAACATATCAGAAAGAACAATTTGGTGCTTTGGTGTCTCTTCCTAGGACAGTAAGCCCACTGACAGGGTTCTACCCTTATGACCTTATTTAACCTTAACTGCTTCCTTATATGCCCAATCTCTAATTATAGCCATAGCTAAATCAGAGCTTCAGCATATGAATTTGAGGGACATAAATATTAAGACCATAACAATTTTTGTTTAAAGAAGGGTTAAAATGAAAACAGTGGCCATACAGAAATAAAATGAACAGTAAGAGAGAGAGAGACGATATAGTTTAGTAGGGAGTAAGTCTTGATAAAATTCTTCTCTTAGAAGCTGAGAGTGAATAGAAAATATTAAATATTAAATAAATTTAGACTTACATAAAATTAAATAAACATAGATAAACATTCTGTCTCCATATCAGGAGCCACAGGGCTGCTGAGTTAAAAATTACCAATAGTAAAAAGATAAACAGAAATATCACAATAGCAATAACAACAAAAGAAAAACATAACATCTATGAGAATTAAATGCATATACACTTTCTTCAGCAAATCAAAAATTAAAGAGAAAATAATAATGCAGTTTTGAAATATTTAAACTGGACTGCATGTAAAAATACTGCATATCAAAATTTGTGGAATGAAAGTAAGAAGTATTTAAGGAAAAATGCATAGCTTTAGGTACATTTATTCAAATAAATGTTAAAGCGCCAGGGTGGCTCAGTCAGTTAAGCACCTTACTTTGGTCCAGGTCATGATCTCACAGTCCTGGGACAGAGTCCCTCAGTGAGCTCCCTGCTCAGCGGGAAGTCTGCTTCTTCCTCTTTGTCTACCCCTCCATCTGGCTCATGCTTTCTCTCTCAAATACATAAATAAAATATTTAAAATAAAATAATATCCCTGACTTGTAAAAAAAAAAAAAGTAAACAAATACATTGAACATATTAAACAACATTTTAAAACTTGGAAAAGAAAATGAAAAATAAGTAACATTAAGGTAGGAAATATTTTTTTAAGGAGAAGAAACAGAATATATGAATAACCAAAGATTAGCAAATTGTATTATATCAAAAGTAAAATTTATAAAACTGAATACTATATAAGTACAAAAAAAGAACAGCTTAAGAAAAGTTTAAAGTGTCAGTAACAGAATAAAAATATATTTAAAAACCTCCAATAGAAGAAAATTTTAGAATACATGCAAATGCTATTAATAATACATTCCCAAAGAAAGAACTATAAAAGGTCAATAGATATGAGGAATGACTGCAATCATAGAAACACAACATAAAAGAGATAAAGAGAGGATATAGAGAAGTGGGAATTTTCACACACTCCTGGTGAACCAACACATCAAGCAATTTGGTCAAGTAAAAAAAAAATGTTTAAATATAATACTGTGATAAAATACACATAGGCAATATACTAAATTGCTCAGAAAAATTGTTTTGAGAATGCAAGGCATAGATAAAAAGAATTTTTGTGCAGTAATTAAAAACACAAGAGCCTTTCCAAGTGCTAAGAGCTAAAACCACTTGCATCCACATAACAATGAAGATGAAGAACTGAAGTTGTTTGTGTCAATGTAACTTAATTTTTAGTTCTAGGAAATCTCTATTCCAGAAGATAAAACCATAAATCAATAAATAATTTCACTCATTGCTTCACAAAATTTCTGCAAGCCCATCTATCTTAGAGTTTGTTCATTTGGGTAAAATCTCTTCTGCTCAAACAGCTCTCTTAGACAATATTTTACTTATAGACTTCTTTAAGAGTGTAGTCCCTCTGTGTCCATGAATCCTACATAATTATGTCATAAATTTTGCCCGATACCAATCAATTCTCCACCTTAAAAAATCCACTCAATAAATCAGAACATCTAAAGGTGAGGCTCTTGAGGACATTAGTTGTTAAAGCATACTTAATTATTCTGAATGCAACTGCTCAAAAGATACTAGAATTAAAAGGAATTCCTCACTTCCATAAATGTATAACTTGAGAGTAAACTACAACATGTAGAGTACGCGAAGAGGAATTATGTGGACACTGAACATGATGTGAACACCATGGGTGAAGCATCCAACATGCAATTTGTCATATCTTTGAATTATTCTCGAATCCTATTTACATTAACTTGCTAATCAGTGGTTCTTCATGCTTCATGTTAGTTGGTAGCTCCAAAAGATACCTATGGTTATACATATCCCCAGAGTAACAGTTGGAATAGAATCACATTTTTGTTTTATTTCCTATCTCAAGCTATGAATTATTTGAGGAAGGAGGACTCTTGCCAAATCCATCATCCCTACTAGCTTCATGTTTGGCACATCATACATGATTCATATTCATTAAATGAATGGGCATGAATGAAAAGTACGCCTGATTCCTCTGTAACCTACTAGTCATATTTTTAAAATGATTTATGTTTACTCACCTTAAAAGTTAACTTAAAATGATTCATATGCTTTAGTGATTTTCATTTCTTAGCTGTGGAAAATCAGAGGTAACTAAAACAGTCTTCAAAGAAGATAGCTATAGCTGTTTTCTAAAAAGAGATACTTCAGGGGCGCCTGGGTGGCTCAGTGGGTTAAAGCCTCTGCCTTCGGCTCAGGTCATGATCCCAGGGTTCTGGGATCCAGCCCTGCATCGGGCTCTCTGCTCAGTGGGGAGCCTGCCCCCCACCGCCTGCCTTTCTACCTACTTGTGATCTCTGTCTGTCAAATAAATAAATAAATAAACTCTTTAAAAAAAGAGAGAAAGATACTTCATTACAGTATCATTTTAAAATGTCAGGTAAAATTTCTTGCCCTTTTGAATGAAAAGAAAGCATCATTATTCAATGGCAACTGCCTTTCTATAACATTTAATAATGAAATAAGATCCCAGATATGTTTGATTCCAGTTTTCAAGGGATTATTTTGCTGCTTCGTATTTTGAGAAATGATTCTCAAGAAAGGATGGGTGAGTTTATTTCACAATACCTCGATGTGGGCTCTAACATAATTTAAAAAAAATCTTTGTCTTAATTGCTTAATTAAATTATTAAATATGTGTAATGAACAGTGTTTGGCAAATGGGAATCATTTTTAGGTATTATTGCAGTTTGTAACAGTAATAATATTTATCACAGTTCAGACAACAATACAGGTTTGTTGAGTTTTAAAGGGCAATGCTCAATTTTTGTCTATATTGCAAAATTATATATGATGCATTTATCTTCCCATTACATTCAATTATAAAAGTAAATGACAACCAAATCAAACAATGCAAAGATTTACGTTTGACAAAATATTCTATGTTTTATTTATTTTACAGAAATGTTATTTATTTATTTGAGAGAGAACGCATGAGAGGGGGAAAGTCAGAAGGAGAACCAGATTCCCTGCTCAGCAGGGAGCCCAATGCAGGACTCAATCCCAGGACTCTGGAATCATGACCTGAGCCAAAGGCAGTCACTTAACCAACTGAGCCACCCAGGCACCCCTGACTATGTTTTAATGAAAGAATATAACACCCTTCTCAAATGACACATGACCATATCTATAAATTAGATGCATTCTAAAATATTCTTTTCTCTAGCTCTTGTAGCTTTGTTAATGAGAAAAGGAACAGTACATCAAATGGTCTCATAGTAACTTACATGTTTATTTTATTGCAAGTTATTTGAGTGATAATTTTATATTTATTTGATGAACCTCCAAAATTAACATCAATCATCTTAAGAAAACTTTCTAAAGGCTTTATATGACATTTTCTGTTGACTGTTCTTTTCTTAGTAGAAACTCAATAAATTTTATCAAATAAATCATCTGTGGACTCAAGATATTTTATGCAAATGCTGTGAAATGTAACAATTTCAGTGCTAGATTGTCCCTCTTTCTTTTACTAGAAACAGATTAGAAGTCAATCACATATTGGTCAGGAAATACATAACACAAAAGAACAAATTAAGGCAAAAGAGAACATGACCCATTATCCACTTTATTTTGCAACTAGTTTTTAAAATTGTCTTTTTCTCTACACTTTATTATGTAATTTCTTTAGATAAAACTTTACTATTTGGAAATATATCACATGGAGCAAATGATTTCTGGAACTTTAATTTATATATACAAACTAAAAGGAAAATCCTTTTCCCCTGTTAGTTAGGAATCTGATGGCAAGCTTAATACATTTCTCTTGAAATATGTGATCAATAATTTCTAATTGTCAAATTCAAAGTTATTATCCATATATTTGTTACTTTAGATGGTTCCTTTAAAACTTTCTCCTTTCTTGAATTTTTAAAACAATACTATTTTTTTCATCCTACCAACTGTCTTGTAACTCAGTCACTTTTGGATTTTATCCTTATTACCCAAAGTTTAATTAATATTCATATTGTTTAAAGTTTATACTGGGTCTTTATATTTTCCTGTTCTCCCATTTTTCCTTTAATACCATGTGATCTCATTGATTTATATAAATATAACAACTCTTCTAAACCTGATCTCTTGTATATACCTATGTGTAGTTGAGAACTCCTGTCCTCCTCTATGAATGATGAAATCCATCTTAAACAGGAATTTAAATAAAATAATGTTAACAATTTACCAAGACATAAGAATATATTAAGAAAGTCTCTGCTACTCAACATGTTTAGTAAATAGTCAATAATAATTGATGATGGTGATCACAGTGGGCACTGTCAGAAAAGACTGGTACATATATAAATTTACTATTGTTCTGCATCATTAGGTCCATCCACATGAGCTACGCTGGTCAAAATTCCTTGCCAAATGTATACCTGGACTAAAAATCAATAGATCTACTCCCCAGATACAAGAGTGATAGGCATAAGACATCAGTAAGTTCCTTTCAAAAGGAAGAAAATGAAAGGAAAAAGAGCCATCAGTTCCAAGCAAATTCAAAATTTAACTGTATACACTCTGTTGAATTTCAAGGATTAGGAGTAGTACATTTGGCTTTAGGCTCTACCCTCTGATCCCTCATCTCCATGTCTGAACTCTCAGTTCTACCTTATGAGTCAGGCTTCTTTTTTTCATGAAAGGTAGCTTGTACTTGCAGCTGAGTGGTTTTATCAATCTGTCTCCTGCCAGTAGAATTTTGGGAGTTTGATAGCCTTCTGTCATTTGCCATCTCTCTGTCTCCTTTGGTCCAAGCCAATCACATTTCTGCTGATACTACATTTTCAGGAATCTTATGGATCTCCTGTATATATCCAGAGGAGTCACTCCATTAGACAGTAGACTTCTGCACAGGTCTTTCCTAGATAACCTCAACCTTATTTTTGGTTTCCACTAAAATGGCTGAATGGATCCATGAGTCAAATGCCTGATATCTTCAAAGAATATTCTGTGTCACTAAATGATGTGCATCTTTCTTCCTTCTGGGGCATTAGGCACACCTGCAGCTTTCTCTTAAGTTAATACTTTCCTTAGAGTGAACCTCCTAATTCTAGTTCTTTTGCAATGTGGATAGGTTAAAAGTTTCCCAGATGAAGCCCTGATTATCTTTGTTTAACACAACTACTTTCAGCTTATCTTTTTTCCTCTTGCATTTTACTATAAATGGCAT
This sequence comes from Enhydra lutris kenyoni, assembly GCF_002288905.1. Lineage (NCBI taxonomy): Eukaryota > Metazoa > Chordata > Mammalia > Carnivora > Mustelidae > Enhydra > Enhydra lutris. Next base: position 43,037,253 of record NW_019154099.1, on the reverse strand, counting down.
TACAAAACCGAGTTTTACCTTCAACGCTGCTGAGAAGTCTCAGCAAAATATCCAAGTTCATCACTTACAAATTCTGCTTCTTATACAATTGTAGGACTCAATCAACCAAGCTTTCTTTCACTGTATAATGACAATCCACTCTGCTCACATACCTAATCACATGTTCCTGATTTCCTTCTGATTCCTAATTAACAGTGCCTGTAATGTTCACATTTCTAATAATCTTCTCAAAATTCATCCTGCCTTTACTCATTACCCAATTCCAAATCCACTTCCACATTTTTACATGTTTGTTACATTAAAATCCCATTCTTGTACTAATACTACTTATACCAAATCTGTACTAGTTTCCTTGCTGCTATGACAAATGAACAGAAACTTAGTGGCTTAAAAAACCTAAGTTTAGGGGCACCTGGGTGGCTCAGTGGGTTAGGCCTCTGCCTTCGGCTCAGGTCATGATCTCAGGGTCCTGGGATCAAGCCCCACTTCGGCTCTCTGCACAGCAGGGAGCCTGCTTCCCTGACCCCCACCTCTCTCTGCCTGCCTCTCTGCCTACTTGCGATCTCTCTCTCTCTCCCTCTGTGTGTGTCAAATAAATAAATAAAATCTTTATTAAAAAAAAAAAAAAACCTAAGTTTATTATCCTACTATTCTAGAAGTCAGAATTTAAAGTCTGAGCTAAAGTAAAGATCTCAGCAGAGCTAGTGCCTTCTGGAGAGGTCAATCCATTTCCTTGTTTAGCCAGCTTCTAGAGGCTGTCCTCATCCTTTGCTTGTGGCCATGCATCAGGTCACCTTTGCTCCCTCTCCTTCCTTCCATCAACACATTGTCTTCTTTCTCTGCCTCTCACTCAACTGCCTCGTTCTTATAAGGCCACTTATGACTACATGGTACCCACATGGATAATATGGCTTATCTCCCCATCTCAAGATCTTTAAATTAATCACATCTGTAAAATCCTTTTCCCGTATAAGGTAACAAATTCACAGGTCTGAAGATTAGGATACGCATGCCTTGGGATAGGGGAGACATTATACAACCTATCATATCATGTTTCAAATATGATGTATCCATTAAGAGAAATACGGATGTAAGTTATGATCCATTAGATACATATAATAATTATATGTCTATATTAAAAATATGAGCATATATAGATAAAATGAGAATCATTTCTGTTATATAATAATTATGATTATCAAGTGGTAACTATAGGGGATCTAATTATATTCCCTCCAAATCTTCTTTTTTTTTTTTTAAAGATTTTATTTATTTATTTGACAGAGAGAGATCACAAGTAGGCAGAGAGGCAGGCAGAGAGAGAGGAGGAAGCAGGCTCTCTGCTGAGCAGAGAGCCTGATGTGGGGCTCGATCCCAGGACCCCGGGATCATGACCTGAGCCGAAGGCAGAGGCTTTAACCCACTGAGCCACCCAGGCGCCCCAAATCTTCTTGATGTTAAATAGTTCTAATTGCATTGAACTTCCAGAAATTATTCTTTTATTTTTTCCCCAAAGTATTCCATGTATTTTCCAATTAAAGTTCTATGGATATTATAAGGACTGTAAAAACTCATAATTTGACAAAGATTATTAATTTTGACTTTATAAAATGAAGGAAATGGTGTTTCAAATGCTCTAGACATTAATTTTGATTGTTTAAAACTGTTGACAAAATTCTTTTATTCAGTTATTAGATATTCTGTCTACTTTAATTACTGTCATTTTGTACTTTGCTACGCATAGCTTTATTATTTTAGTTGTGAAATTATCTGCGCACTTCCCATTAGGTCAGTTAATGAATTTACATTTTCTAGAATTTAAGCATATGTTTCTTAGTGAAATTGTTTCAATTATTCTGATGATCATTTTCAAAGCTTTGCATAGGAAGCTTGCTTTAAAGCATTAAAAAAGTGACTTTCTGTCCATGAAATAATTAATCCCTTTACCACTCCAGCAGATCTCTTGATGTTTCATTAATTTACCCAAAATTGATTAAAAATAGAGGACATAGCTTATAAACTACATTCATTGGTTCAATTACAGAACTAGGAACTAATATTTCTGTTAAAAAATATTTCTTAGGGTTGCAACTACAATGAAGTAGGGGAAACTCTCACAGCCCTCAACATCACTAATCATCAAAGAAATGCAAATCAAAAGCACAATGAGATATCACCTCACACCTATTAGGATTATTTTCAAAAAGACAAAAGATAACAAATTTTGGCAAGAATGTAGAGAAAAGGGAACCCTTGCACAGTCTTGGTGGGATTGTAAAAATTGTGCACCTGCTTTGGAAAACAGTGAGGAGGTTCTTCAAAAGTTTAAAAATCACTTATGGTTTGTCTCCCTCCCAATCCCATCTTGTTTCATTTACTCTTCTCCTACCCCCTTAACCCCCCACGAGGGTTGCTGGGGGCGGGGTTGGGTGACGGGGGGGTGGGGTTATGGACATTGGGGAGGGTATGTGCTATGGTGAGTGCTGTGAAGTGTGTAAACCTGGCGATTCACAGACCTGTACCCTTGGGGATAAAAATATATTATATATTTATAAAAAATAAAATTTAAAAAAAAAGTTTAAAAATCGAACTACCCCATGATCCAGCAACCCTTCTTGTGGCATATACCCAAAGGACATAAAATCAGAACCTTGAAATGATATCTGTGTCCCCATGTTCACTGTGGCATTATTCACAATAGCTAAAATATGGAAACAACCTAAGTTTCCATTAACATATGAATGGATAAAGAAAATGTGGGGTACATGTACAATAGAATGTTATTCACCCATAAAAAAGAAACTACTATTTATTTAAACAACACTGTGCTTAAGAACACTGTGCTAAGAGAAATAAGTCAGAGACAGAAAGAAAAAAATTGCATGATCTCATTCATGTGTAGAATCTAAAAATGCCAAATATGCAGATGTAGAGAATAGAACATTAGTTACCAGTGACAGAGAAGTGGGAGAATAGGGAGATATTGATAAAAGAGCACACAATTATATTAATATACAATGAACAAGTCAGAAATTTAATGTACAACATAATGACTATTGTCAATAATGCTGATCTGAATACTGGGAATTTGCTAAGAGAATAGATTTTAGGTGCTCTCACCACAATAACAATAAAAAAGGGTACTATGTGAAGTGATAGAAATATTAATCCATTATATATCTGTACATCAAATCATCACATGTGTATGTATGTACTTTCACTGTATATGTACATCAAATCATCATGTGTACACCTTAAATACACATAATTTTTACTAAAAATGTCCTACTTTGCAAAAGTTATTATTTTAATTGAACATTTTGAGTATATAATGGATTTCTATTTTTAAGAAATCAATGATTTATATGTGTTTTAAAATTTATTGTATATGAACAGATAGCATATGCTTACAGAGAAAAAATCTCTGGCTTTAATTTCTTCTACTTTGTTTAAATACTACTATTATCTTGTCTTCTATCTTATTCATTTATAAAGATACAAACCAATTATCTAATTGAATGTTGAAAAATATTTGATAAAACTTCTAGTTTTCCTATCATCTAATAATATGCATGTAGAAAGTAAAAATTGTTTAAAGATTTTATTTATATATTTGCCAGAGAGAGAGAACACAAGCAAGGGAAGCAGCAGGCAGAGGGAGAAGCAGGAGCCTTGCCAAGCAAGGAGCCCAGTGTAGGTCTCAATCTCAGGAGGACTTGAGCCAAAGGCAGATGCTTAACCAACTGAGTCACCCAGGTAAGATTTTATTTATTCATTTGAGAGTGAGGAAGAGAGCACAGAAGAAAAGTGAGAGGGAGAAGCAGGCTCCCCGCTGAGCAGGAAGCCTGATACAGGGCTCCATCCCAAGACCCTGAGATCATGACCTGAGCAGTAGTCAGATGCTTAGCCAACTGAGCCACCGAGGCACCCCTATAAAAGTGACTTAAACAAAATATTTGGAAAATACCAGTCATGAGAAAAGTACACAGAAAAATCTGTGTGAATTGACCAAATCTGTACTTGTAATTTCATTACTTAAACAATAAAAATACACTAATCACTTCACTCAAAAAGCTGAAAGTTACAACAACAAAGCAAATCTAGGAAAGGAGAAAATTTAATGTAGACAAAATTAGAAGAAAATAAGAAAACAAAAGTCAGAGAACAGACATGGGGGAAAATGGGGTTCTTCTTTTAATTGAATGCAACCCATGCTAATATTTCTAAAAATTATATTCAGTATAATACTGAAAGCCTTCCATGAGTCACTGTAATATGCTGCTCTGAGATGGGGAGAGAGGATCCCAGAAAAGAGATTCCCACTTCTCTGTGGCTGGCCCATGTGGTCCATTTTGAACTCTCATGGGCTATCCATAAGGTTTGTCAGAATTCCCTCTGCTTTCTTCCCGAGATAGGTCATTGTTATTAACGCAAGGAAATTATTTTGAACTCTTGCTAACTTTTCCTGATTCGTTCATTTAGTACTACACCCAGTCAAATTATTTGAATTCCTTGGAGAATATATTTTGCTCTAACTTTTAAATAAAGTGGTTTGGTTATCATTGGTCTTTTGTGTTTATTAATAAGTAATGGTGAATATGAAATCTTTTCCTCATGCTGTTTGGTGCTGTTCTTCTCAGGAAAACCTTCACCGTGGATTTAGTAAAAATGATTATACAATTTAGGAAAAAGAAGACTCTGTCTTCGAAATTAGTATAATCGGACTAAGAACTCATCCTTAAATCCACAGACACTCAAGTTCCATCAATCCCCAAACGGTGTTCAAGTCACTTCCAACTTGTATGTCTGATGCATCTTCATTTTTCTCTCTGCACAATTTTAGTAAAGTCATTATTGTGTGCTTGTTTAGGTGAAGGCCTTGGCTTCCTATCTGGCTTCCCACCTTTCTTTCTTCAGCCTCTCCACTTAGCAGATAGAGAAATCTTTTTTACAAATGGAATTATACTATTCCCAGCTTAAAGTCAGTGATTTTTCATTATGCTTAGAAAGTATTTGAAGCCCTTTCCCAGAACCTATAAATCCTTCCTAGTCCACTTTGCTGACCTCATCTCTGAGAACTCATTCACTCTCTCATTATGATCACAATAGCTTTCGGCAATTACAAGAGCAAACATAACCCATTCTCCGTATTGCAAAACTGTTGCGTTTATTATTCACTATTTTCCCCTGCTACCTGGCATTCCTGGAGCCTAGTCCCCTGAAGGTCTCAGCTGAAGATCCTCAGCGAGAGTATCATGCTCCTTGTTTCTCCGCATCGCAAAATCACAGCATTTCCTTCATAGCACTTAAATAACCTCTACTTATTTGAGTCATTTGTTGTATTATTTTCTATTTCCTACACTAAAGTATACCTCTATTACAGCAGGTATCTTGTTTGTCCTGCTCAATAAATTACCCAGAAGGTGGAACATCAAGTCTGGTGGTTATATAAATGTTGAATAAGTAAGTGAAATGTGACAAGATGTTAAGTTTTTGTTTGTTTGTTTGTTTGTTTTGCACTTTGCAATATATCTTATACTGGAAAGTACATGTCTCTTTCAGGTATAAAAGAGAGGTGAGCTATTAGGCAGGAAGCAACTTAAAAATATTTTGAATCTGGAGCAGAACCCCAGAGACAGTAACAAAATTAGTAAAAGTTAGAAAGCAAACAAACAAGCTTCTCCTTTCCTATTTGGGTGCAATAAATCTATTTTATGGCTAAATGTGACCTAGTACTGTTTGAAAATGATTATATATTTTTAGACTATCAAAAATTTTAATAAGATGAATACACAACTTTTGTATCAACATGGACGGGACTGGAAGAGATTATGATGAGTGAAATAAGTCAAGCAGAGAGAGTCAATTATCATATGGTTTCACTTACTTGTGGAACATAAGGAATAACACAGAGGACATTGAGCGATGGAGAGGGGAAGTGAGTTGGGAGAAATTGAAGGGGGAGAGGAACCATGAGAGACTGTGGACTCTGAGAAACAAACTGAGGGTTTTGGAGGGGAGAGGAGAGGAGGTTGGGTAAGCCCTGTGGTGCATATTATGGAGGGCACATATTGCATGGAGCATTGGGTGTGGTGCATAAACAATGAATTCTGGAACACTGAAAAGAAATTTAAAAAAATAATAATAAAGATGAAAAGTTGGAAAAAAAGTTTTAATAAAACTTGTTCAGCAGATTTATGCAGATATTAGATAGGCATTAAATTACAAAGTTCCCAATATGTTAATAACCACTATATTAGTCTTAAGCATATTCTTTTGTAGACGAGGCAAAAATTTCCCTCCACCCTCTTAGAGTTTTTCAGCCTAGCCTGAAAATTAAACTGATATAAAACAGATAAACAGGAGAAAGGCATGCAAATGTATTTAAGTTCTACATGAAATGAAAGCCTCCATAAAGAATGAAAACCCACTGGCTTTTATACTTGGCTGAACAGAACGAAGCATTTGTAGGAAAGTAACTGAAATATATGGGAGGCTAAAGAAAATTAAGAAATATTTTAACAAAGTCTGTTGTACAGAACTCCTTAGTTTCAAAAAAAAATTTTTTTTTTTTATTTGACAGATCACAAGTAGGCAGAGAGGCAGGCAGAGAGAGATAAGAGGAGGAGGCAGGCTCCCCACTGAGCAGAGAGCCCGATGCAGGGCTCGATCCCAGGACCCTGGGATCATGACCTGAGCCAAAGGCAGAGGCTTTAACCACTGAGCCACCCAGGCACCCCAGAACTTCTTAGTTTCAAATCCCTGCCAAAGACGTATATATATATATATATATATATATATATATATATATTTTTTTTTTTTTTTTTTTTTCCTCCCTCAAACAGAAAAGGCATCTTTCACCTAAGAGTTTTCAGGAAGAAAAGGGGTGATTAGAATGTCGTTCCTGTATTTGGTGTTTTTAAAGTGCCTTTAGCTCAAAATAATCCTCATGCCAAAGTGGCATTTTTGGGGGTAGAATGTGCCACCATTCACTATTCTTTGGTGCTTTCCCCTTTACTTGAAAATATAACTTCATGGAGCTTTGCATATTATAGTCCCTCAACAAATGTTAGTTACAGGAAATGAATTTATTAACTGCCAGAGTTAAACACAAACCTGATTTCATTATTCCAGTATTTAATACTAATAATTGTCTAATTATAGTCAATTCCAGTATTGTTTTGCAATACTGGAATTGACTATACTGCAATACCAGTATAATTGACTATACTGCAATACCAATATAATATATGACTATATTGCAATACCAGTATAAATAATTCCAGTATTTAATACTAATTAATTGACTAATATCTAAACCTCCCTGATAGTACTGACAACCTTATAGTTGAGCTGTGATTACCTTTTAAATACCTTATACTGATTTATTTCTGTTTCTTTGCCCCACAAACACATTTTATCTGAACCACGATGTCCTTCTGCAAACTTTCTGCTCAGGAGTTGAGATTTAGCACACATATGACCTGTTTTGTCCAACCTTCTTATAACTATTTAGGTACCTTATGCACTGCTCCCCTGAACTCTCAATCGCATTTTGAATTCCACTTCATTCTTATCATCCCAGGGTTTTGTTTTTGTTTTTGTTTATATTTCTCTCCTTGTAATACATTTGCTAAGCTATTTCAAAACAGGCCTTTTTTTTTTTTTTGCTATCTTTGCATAATGCTTTAAAAAGCATGTGTTGTACAAAAAGTTTTAGAGTCTCAAAATATTGAAATGGCTTGAATTGCAAACTAGCTTCAGTGCAAAGAGAGGAGCTCCTACAGCTAAGAAGCTGAAATGAAGGAGGGTTACTGAGACACTTGCCATTAGCCTAGACTTGCCATTGCTGGCTGAAAAACATCATTCTTTCTGTTTTGCTCTAGATCCTTCCAGATATGCTAACTGATTTCCATTTGAAGGAGTAGTGATTTAGTTGAAAATGCACTATATCTGACTTAAGTAGTTGTTTTTAAGACTTTATTTATTTGAGAGAGATTATGAGCAGGTGGAGGGGCAGAGGGAGAAAGAGAAGTAGGATCCTCCCTGAGAAGGGACCCAACAAGGGGGTTCTATCCCAGGACCCCTGAATCATGACCTGAGCCAAAGGCAGACACTTAACTGACTGAGCCACCCAGGTATCCCCTGACTTAAGTTCCTATTGCTGTTCTGGTTTAATAATTATTCAATGTCTGCCTTATCTTCAGACATAAATACTTATATCACCTTAACTTTTAAACACGTCAGCTTTTAAATATATCTATATTGTAAGTTTTTGTTACACTTTAAGAAGTCAATCAATGTGAATATTGATATGTTGACATAGTCATGTGGCATTATGGGCAATAAATGAAAATCAGTTAATGCAAAACTAAAAAATTGCCTAAATATCACTGACTGAAAGTACACATCAAAAGCTTAAGATAAAATGTTTTATCTGAAAAATTATAATTAATAATAATGATGACATGAATTTTAACATCAGAAAGACACAAACTCATGAAGTCATTTTGTTTTTAAATTATATAGGAAAAATTTTTAGCTAGAAAATTTTAGTCAATGAAACATGCATTAAAATATAAAATCCTAGGGTTATACCTAAATGTATCATATATTCTTTTTTCTGAAAAATATTTTTACAACTACATTAAAACAGTAGAAATAAAAGATAAATTTCCTACCCTTGTAAGCACTTATTCATAACCTAGTAATTTATTTGAGAACTCATTTTAACTTATTTCTGGACTTTCAATACAATTAAAATTATATTCTCTTCCAGACAATTATGATTTTAATGAGATATAACTGACTTATAACATTATATTAGTTTTTGATATAAAATATAATGATTCAATTTTTGTATATATTGTGAAATGGTCACCACACTAAGTCAACATCCTCCCCATACATAGTACAAAATATTTTTTCTTGTAATGAGGATTTTTAAGATCTATTTTCATGGCAATGTTCAAATATTCAATACAATATATATTTTTAAGATTTTATTTATTTATTTGTCAAAGAAAGCCCAGGCAGAGGGAGCAGCAGGCAGAGAGAGAGGAAGAAGCAATCTCCCTCCTGAGCAAGGAGCTTGACTCATGACTCTATCCCAGAACCCTGGGATCATACCTGAGCTGAAGGCAGAAGCTTAACTGACTGAGCCACCCAGGCACCCCTAAATATAGTATTATTAACTGTAGTCACCATGCTGCATGTTATATATCCATGACTTTTTGATTCATGTTTAAATTTAGGAGATATATTTTAAAAAATTAACATATAAAACAGGTATAATTTTCTAGTTTGAATATAAGTAATTTGTAATAGTAGTTATACTAGATACACCTTCAACTTAACTTCAGTTTTTCTATCAAAGGTGCTGTATTTTTATCCAGTTATTGGCAAAAGGCATTACCTATTTTTCTGGAATATATCTCTATGTTGTATTTAATTAGCAGGAGGGATTTTTTCCCCTTGAAAATGACATTTTGAATGACCTATTTATAGCATAAACTACAAAATCCTCCTTATTTCATATACTTTCCTCTTTTTTTTTTTTTTTCTCCATCCCATATACAATAGCATGATTCTCCTGTTTGGGACAATTCATTGTTCTTTCTAAACTTCACTCCATTATCTGATTATGATGACAAGTGAGCGCCACACTGGTTCAGAGGTAAAGGTTTATCATGAATGTGTATTCTCACATGGTTTTGATTTCTAAAGGATCTGTGCAGACTTTAGTTACATAAACAGAGTGATAATCTTTAGCTATTCATTTAAAGTCCTAACATCAAACCATTTTCTCAGACCTCAAAAAAATGTTAAAATATAGTCATTTATATGTTAAATTCTCTCTCTTCTGTTTATCCTTTACTGGCTGATAGAACTCACTTTGTTGAACAGCCAAATACTTTCTTTTTTTTTTTTTAAATAAAAATCAAGCAGTTTAAACAGCTCAAAGGCTTAGTAAAACCAGAGACTTGCTAATTTATTTTTAAATATGTTTTTAATGTTTTTTAAAGGAATAGGCACCCTTTGGGTTTTTCTCCTGGTTAGATTAACACTAACTATTTCAATAAAAGACCAAATGAAAAAAGAAATTTGTAAACATTTATGATATTAAAAAAGTGAAGAGTAATAGAAATTAACGTGGATAATTAAAAGAACAAGGCAGGCAGAAATATGACATTTTACTTCCCATTTTGAAGTTTCCTGTCAGGTATGCAAGATAAATAGTTATAGATGGTATGTGAATGAAAAAAAATAGGCAGTAGCATACTAAAGGGAGTTGGGAATGGTAGGTACCAGATAACAAACAGACTTCTGATATTCCATTTATGTCTGATGGCTTTGCGGTTATAACTTGAAAGGAGAAATTACTAACTCATGCATCTCAGATTCAGTCTTGCTTTAAATCAGGATAATATCTGTGTAGTCTTTGAGGAAAGAATGTTAAGAAAATCTTATATTTTCAAAATTACTGTACTGGTATCTTTTACAGTCTCTGGTAAAGGAACAGAATAAACAAATTACTTCTATTTTACAAGATTATAAGAGCAAGATTTGTAAAGAATGTATGTCAGAGGACCTTCCACTGATACAAATGTATTAATGGAAATGTACTGTATGTAAGCTCATTCTCCTACATTGTACATTTAGAAGACAGAAGAAACTTTTTGAGTTTAAAATTAATCGCAATTTTTTAAATATATCTAGTTAGAAGAATAAACCTTTAGCATTTAAATTTTGCACCACTCATTTAATCTATATAATTTTTGGTTTTGTTTTTGTTGCTTTAGAAAATAAAATGTTTTCAGGGGCACCTGGGTGGCTCAGTGGGTTAAAGCCTCTCTGCCTACTTGTGATCTCTGTCAAATAAATAAATAAAATCTTAAAAAAAAAAAAAGGAAAGAAAAGAAAATGTTTTCTTCCAATTTGTAAAGGTATTCACTACCTCTTTCAAATGATGCCACCATTAATTGATGACAAATCCTTGGAGTTATTCTTAAATTATCTCTTTGCATCAAGACCCCCACCTAGTTTATCAGTGAAGCATATTTGCTCTACTTTGAAACACACATCTTACCATGTATCCTAAGAAAGAGGTAACATGAGATTGTATCTGGCATATACTTTAAGGTTATTTTTACATTCAAACTAGAAAATTAAATCTCTTTTATATTGAGTTTTTTAAAACTCTACCTCAAAAAATAAGAACACTGATTGTCTGGAAGAGAATATAATATTAATCACACTGGAAATCCAGAAATAATCCATCTTGTTAAAATCACCATCATTTCTCCCACAGACTACAGAAATAACTGTAAAACTATTCTCATTGCTATCAATTTTGCCCACAATGCTTCTCCCTTGCTGCAGCTGATTTTCAAGGAGAGCAACAATGATACAGAAAATAATAATCACTATGCATTTGTTAAAACCCATAGAACCTGTACATTATAAAGAGTGAAATTTACTTAAACAATTTTTTTTAATCTACCCAAATATCGAGGGAACTCCAGGAAGAAATGCAGACTGTGACAACTGAATCTAGCTGTGTTACAAATGTATGGCATAAGTGCACCAAAGGAGAGGGGGGAAGGGGAAAAAGGGAGCTAATTTAAACAACTTTGGAAAAGAACATTTTGAATACTGTACAGTTAAGAACAAAAGAACATAAAGACTATACCTCAATTGGTTAATTTGTTTCTACAGGTGTAGGGATTAACAATTTTACAACTTGTTTACTTGAATATTGGAGTTGAAGAACTAAATTGTTGACACTAGGAGCCCTGTTTTTCTCTGTCCAAAAAAGAAGTTATAAATATTAAAGGAGGCTAGATAAATGCAGGTGCATGAATCCTATGGTGCTGGATTAAGCTTTGGAGTATCAGTGGGAGCTTATATTTCTTTTCTATAGACATAGACAGATAGAAGAGGAAGTAACTATACCCATGTGTGTTGACATGGGATAATATGCACACATATATTTCTTAGCTCCGTGTACCAAGATGGTCTAGAAACAGCACAAGTCCAACAGCAGTAAGCATACCTAGCATTCTTATCTCAATGTCTGAAACCAATTCTTCAAGAAAAGGAACCTGGGATCGCTTGGGAAATGGCTGATTCTAAGGCTGTGGTAGGAGAAATAGAAGATGAGCGTATGGCATATTGTATTGGCAGAAAAGTAAAAGAGACAAGGCCACATTGAAGGGACACAGGAACCAAACAGAAAACTCTCCTGGCAGCTAAGTTTGGAATATTTTGAACAAAGATTTAAATAATAGTAGTAATGGACTATAACCCAAAGAATAAAATACGTATCTATGAACCCATCTAGATAAATAAATGACTTAATAGATAAATAAAGGCAGGAGAAGGCACAGATTTTCCTTAAGGAATTCCAAACAATAAATTTAGAAGAAATGTGGAAATAGAAAATCATCATTAGTGTGGCATAGTAATACTTTCCAAAGGCAACATCTATAGGTATGTGCTAATACTGGCAGGCAAAACTTGAAGGAACAACAGCATCTTGGCATAACCTTGAAGTATCACCCCCAAAGCATTTATTAAACATTGTGGTGGTTTAAAAATATCTAGAAATTCTTTGATACTCCCTCCAGAGAGGTGTAGTTCAATGTTATTTCCTTTTGGTAAGGAGTGGATTTAGTTACTCATGTCTAATAACTAGAGTACAGAAAGGGGAAGAAATATCATACAGAAACCTGACACCAGCTTCTTCATAGGATCAAGGTTTACATCACCAGTACTAAGTCGTGTTGATGCCATGCCATCTTTCTCCAGATGATACTATGAGAAGGCCTTTTCATCTCTCTGGTATTCATTCTCCCCCCAAATCCATAAACCCAGTCCAATCATGACAAACTATCACAGAATCCCAAATCAAGAAATATTTTTCATGATACTCGAGCAGTCATGAACATTGAAGGAAGACTAATTCTTCCTTCCTTCATTGAAGGAAACTGTCATGAACCAAGGAAGGATTAGAAGACATGATGACATGACATCCCAACAGAAAAGAACGTAAGTGGAAAACTGTTGAATCCAGAGAATCATTTAATAGTATTGCAATTTTGTTTGTTTCTTAATTTTGTTCAATGTAGCATGGTTATGTATGATGTTAGTAGGAAAAATTACATGAAGGACATATGGGAAGTCCCTGAACTATCTTTATAGCTTTTCAGTACATCAAATATTATTTCAAATTTAAAAAGTTAAAATAATATTAATAATTTTTATAATGCTTCCTGATGAAACTCTGCTATAGCAGCCCACTGCATTCACAATGACTTCTAACTTCACTGTCCTGGTCTATTCACAATGACTTCTAACCTCACTGTTCTGGCCCTTGTACTATGAGATGTATCTCCTTCTCTTCTTCACTCCTGCATATTTTGGTTGCAAGCACCTCCTTTGCTCTTTGTTCCTATCTTAAGGCTTTGAAAATCCTTGTTCTTGAACATAAATTATCTGTTGAGTACCTTGCCTTATGATAATATTAATGTATTTCCTTCTCTATCCCTTCAGCTTTGCTTCAATCTCTTTTAAGTGATAAAATCACATAATGAGCCAACTGAATTTTTAAAAATCAGTTGGATTTTTCATTATCTTGGTATTAGATTACCCCTCTTAATTTGTCATTTGCACACAAAGTTTAGTATATAATCAATTTAATTAAAATATATTTTTCACTTTCAATGTCAAAAAACATGAGTGTGATTATGACTTATAAAACTATTTCAAAACACAACCGAATTGATTATATGTGCCTTTTGTAACAGCCTACAAATCTACTCAACTATCTGACGTAAAATAGATTTTTTTAAAATGGATAAAATGTAGCTCAGTCTAGTAGGGGCTCTTTATTTTACAGACAAAGAAACAGATGCCCAAAGAAGAGTTTGTGGTAATTTGCAAGAGTCCCAGGACTTCCATTTAGCTCCCTAGATTGTCAAACTAGTTTATGATTCAAAAATTCCCCCAGCTTCTTTTAGATATAATCTTCTTTACAAGTATAAACTATACTGTATACAAACTTTGCATTTGGGGGATCAGGAATGAAAAATTATTGACAGAGCAAAAGTTATAGTAGTTTACGTTTCACAAAGAGGTAGAACTAATCTATATTAGGCACTTTTTTTTTTTTGAGATAAATGAATATAAGTAGTTCAGCCAAGAAGTTCACTGAAGTAAGATATCCCTTTCCATGAACACTTAAAAGTATTCATGAAATACTAGAAATGGTAAAATTGATAACTAAGTATATGACAAAAACTTAGTATTGATTGAGCACAGAAGCAATGACTGTTTCTCTCAAATATTAATAAGTCCTTTATTGCACATTAAAATCCCATCACATGAATTTATTATTTAAAACTCCAGTAAATTTAATATTATCTCTAAAGCAACTATTATAGAGACTTAATGGATTTCTTAATTAGGATATAGCATTAATGGTTATAGAACTCTAATTAAAATGGAGGGGTTGAGAAACAGCCAAAGTCTGAAGAAATTATTCAAGCCCTGGTTTTATTAAAAAAAGAAGAGTGGACAGAAGCTTTATTCAAAATGTTAAAAGGAAATGTACAAATCATACACTTCATTTAGTCATTATAATGTTTTCCATGAGGATTAATATGTATTGTTCCCTTCTAAATATAGATTCTATTTTACTTTAATATCCTGTAAGTTATCTAATTCATCTTGCTGTTTAATTGGAGTTTATTGATTTTACAGAGAAATTAAAATGCATCTTCTATTGATACTTGGCAAATTCTTTTGTACCTCTGAAATTTCTTTCATAATTTTACTTACTTGAATATAGATTTTTTTTTAAAGTTTTTTATTTATTTATCTGACAGAGAGAAATCACAAGTAGGCAGAGAGGCAGAGAGAGAGAGAGGAGGAAGCAGGCTCCCGGGTGAGCAGAGAGCGCAATGCAGGGCTTCATTCCAGGACCTTGGGATCATGAGCCGAAGGCAGAGTGTCTAACCCACTGAGCCACCCAGGCACCCCTAGATTTTCATTCTAAATGTATCACTACATTAAGAATTCATCCGAATAGAAGCACCTGGATGACTCAGTCCTTAAGTGTCTGCCTTCACCTCAGGTCATGATCCCAGAGACCTGGGATCCAGCCCAACATTGCGCTCCCTGCCCAGAGGGAAGCCAGCTTCTCCCTCTTCCACTCCCCCTTTCTTGTGTTCCCTCTCTTACTGTTACCGTCAAATTAAAAAAAAAAAATTCATCTGAATAAATTTATTTAGAAAATGTTATCTGTGACTGTTAAGAGTTGATGTGATCAAAATTATTTAAATGATTTGAAATTTAGTAATAAAGTTTAATATTTGACTTCAAATAACATAATTTGATTCAAATAAACATTATCTATAGCTATTTTTAATCCATTATTATGTATGTTAATAATACACTAATTAGTTTTAGGATGCTTTATTAGATAACAATTCTTCCCATATCCTTTACTAGTCTCTGGATAGTTAAGATGCTTTGTTCCAAGTAATAGCAAATCATTTTTAAAGAGCAGAAGCAGAAAATGAAATTGAGGACAGGGGATCACGAGTATCTTAGGGAACCAAAGACCAAGAAATGCCACCAGGATTCTTATGGGTTGGCACCTTGGAAGATGGGAATATTCAGGAATTTGAGAGACATTTATTTGGTGTCTGACTTGCTTATGTTTAACTTACATGGACTCACATCTCTGCTTTTTTGTGTCTCTAATTCATTCCCCTCTGTAAGCTGAATTTTTTTCTCTTTAAAATTCCCATTGAAAACATGACAACTTCATCATTCCAGAATTCCATGTCCTCAAGTAAATAAAAATGATTAAAATGAATTATTTTTCCCAATTCCAAATTCTGGCAAAAGGAATCTGATTGTCCTGACCTGATTAGTGTCCATTTCTGATACAATTAACTATGGTCTGAGGTTTAGAGGCTATAATATAAATGAATGAGTCAATGTCCAGTCCTGTCTAAGGCAAGTATAAGATAAGGAAAGCAGGGTCACAGAAATCTTCAAAAGGTATAAACCACATGGAGAGAATTAACTATCTCTCATGAGTGAAACCATGAACATATTTATGTTTAGTAGACTTAGTTCTTCATCAGTGTTGACACTATAAAATTTAAATAGTATAAAATAACGGTATAATTTTAGTGATTTATACTTAACATATTTAAGTTCTCATAACAGGATATAATTGGAATCATTTCCAGTGGAGGCTAGAATTACTTTGGATGGAGCCTAAATTCAACACAATATTTTTAAATGTTTAATTAATATATTCCTACAGCTGCTAGAATATATACTAATTCTGAAAGACTTGCCAGTTTATCTCTTATTTCTAGATAAATAAGAAATAACCTCCAACATTTTTCATCAAGTTTTTTGGCTACTGAACAACATATTTTAAAATCATCAGTTAATCAAAGTACTTACTAAATAGGCACAATAAGACATATCTAAGATATATTTCTAAAAAATTAATTAATTAATTGAAATAAAATAAAAAAAACTAAGACAGTCCCAATATCCTTAGTTTTGTGGTGAATTTTTGTTTCTTTATGTATTTTAACTATCCTATCTAAGGTGACCAGGGCAAGACAGTGAGGTGCCTCAGGTGCGGCACCTAGTTGGGCGTGGGAACTCCAGCTGCCTAAGGGCAAGAGGATCTCAAGGGTCAGGGTTAGCCAGGGCGAGGCAACAAGGGGGCGGGGCCATCGACTGTCGGGATGTGGTACCCACGTCAGATATTTTCAGAGTTGCTTGATAAAGCATATATTCTCTAGTAGAATGCCCTCCCACACAATAAAAACCCAAGCTAAAATAGCCCCATAGCATTCCAGCGAATATTGAACTAACTGATGTTATGGATGGCTTGTGTCCTGTCCAGACACAGAAGTCGCCACAGTAATATATTGTAAGAAATTCCAAAATGAACAAATTGCCTCTGAATATCTCTAGAGTAGCCTAATCTCCTATATTTTCGAAGTATAATGTCGTTCCTGGCACACAGAAAATACTCAATAAATTTCATCGAATAAATGGACGAGTAAATGGATAGAGGGGAAAAAGCTAGATTTTAAATCAGACTAGGGATTAAATCAGTCATTAGGGAAGGCACTTGAGCTTCAGTTTCATTAAGGTGAATAATCATTTTTATAGAGTTGACCTGTGAATAAAATCAAATCGTATTTTTAAACACTACAGTTCTTTCTGACACAAGTTGTTTCAAGCTGACTTACTTTTTTTTTATTCAAAACATCTGCTTTGAAATCAGCCATTTCTCCAATGAGTCCAGCTCATCATAATGGATAATGAGATTTAGAAGACAAGACGGCTTGCTAGATTTGCAATTTTTCAAAATTGAAAATTGGGGAACAAAATTCTATCAGGTGTATGAAGGAGTTTTCATAGCAGATGACACTGAAGGAATGATAAATGGTATTGATTCTTACTAATTACTATTATTTGCAATATATACCTCATCATGTATATGGAATATAGTAATTCCTTATTCACAGAAAAAATATTGAAACAAAAATATTTGAAGTGTCCAGTGCAGCAGGGATTTGAAATATTAGTGGTAAAGTAATTGATTATTTAAAGATTTTAAAGTTGTAGGTTTTGTATGCATGTGTCACATTGCATATGAAAAAATAAGCTCTTCTTTTTGCATTAGAAACAACATATATTCTGGAGATACTTATAATAGGTTAGAAGAGATGATTGAAATGTTTAAAATATCATTAGCTTAGGGGCGCCTGGGTGGCTCAGTGGGTTAGGCCGCTGCCTTCGGCTCAGGTCATGATCCCAGGGTCCTGGGATCGAGCCCCACATCGGGCTCTCTGCTCAGCAGGGAGCCTGCTTCCCTCTCTCTCTCTGCCTGCCTCTTTGTCTACTTGTGATCTCTCTCTGTCAAATAAATAAATAAAATCTTTAAAAAAAAATATCATTAGCTTAGAAAGGAGAATCTATTTTTTCACAGTTGATAACTCTGCCAAGTATTTACTCTTTTTTTTTTTTTAAGATTTTATTTATTTATTTGACAGACAGAGATCACAAGTAGTAGGCAGAGAGGCAGACAGAGAGAGAGGAGGAAGCAGGCTCTCCATGGAGCAGAGAGCCTGATGCGGGGCTTGATCCCAGGACCCTGGGATCATGACCTGAGCCGAAGGCAGAGGCCACCCAGGCGCCCCATGCCAAGTATTTACTCTTAATTAAATATACTGAAAACTTGGGGCGCCTGGGTCGCTCAGTGGGTTAAAGCCTCTACCTTCGGCTCAGGTCATGATCCCTGGGTCCTGGGATCGAGCCCTGCATCTGGGTCCCTGCTTAGCAGGGAGCCTGCTTCCTTCTCTTTCTCTCTCTCTCCCTCTCTCTGCCTACCTCTCTGCCTACTTGTGATCTCTGTCTGTCAAATAAATAAATAAAATCTTTAAAAAAATAAATAAATATACTGAAAACTTGACACAAACAATGCATTATAACATACATACACATGTTATACACACGTTATATAAACACTTCCCCCATAGTTCTAAAATAAATCATAAATAAAGTTGGGAGAATAAAAATAATTGAATCTAAGAGTACGATAGTCTTATTCTGCCTTGGAGAACAAATAATAAGTGTATAACTATTTTTCACTGTAAGCATTTATTTGCATCACCTTTTTTTTCACATATTAGTGTCAGGGAATTTATATTTTCAAATAAAAATATTCTTAACTTAAACTTTAATGTATTCTCTAATTTCCACTTTCTCAAGTTGTCTGAATAGCTTGTAAAAATAATAATAATTTATAAATTAAATTATAATTAGAACTTATGTTTATAATTCATATTACATTATATATATAACATAGAATGTAATATATCCTATATTATATACAGATAATATATTTACAATTTATATAGAATTTACACATATAAATATATAAAATATAATTATAAAATAAGAAAAATAATAATTCTTCTAACAATAACCATAAAGGCCCTGGAGAAAAAGGTGTTTGAAGTCATTGGAGTGCAACTAAGGCAACCAAGCCTTTCTGAGCCATTCTACCAGTAAGGAGAGAAAATGAAGAGAGATGTGTTGAGGTAGTCCTGCTTTTGAAGCTCTTCCTCTTGGGCCAGGCACACATCCTCAGCATTGAGCATAAAAGCCAGGCTGAAAACCTTAGCTCAGAGTTCGTAACCATCTCTCTTGGCTGTGGGAGACTCAGTAGCAACTCTGGATTGCATGGCCTCTGGGCTCAAGAGGCCAAGATCCAGGAGAAGAGGGATCCTGCGAGACGTGAACCCTGAAGTTTTGTGTGCAGCTTTCCTTTGAGGATTTCACCATTTCCTGAGCTGTGCACGCACATGGCAAGAGGACTCAAAACTCGTAGCATCAGCTAAGTTGCTAAAAAGCTCAACAGAATTTTTAAGAATTTCACAATTCTAAAAAGACAAAGTGTGTGTGTATATATATACATATGTGTGTGTATACAGACTATATGTACACACACACACACACACACACACACACACACACACACACATATACATACAGCAAGGAAAATATCCCAGGAAAATTTTCAGGAAAATAACCCAGGTTAGGGTCAAAGGCAAACTAGAAATGATTAGCTTTTAGAAAGCTTGAATTCTACTCTTGAAACATGACAATCCTTGACAGAATCAAGATGCTTGAACATTTTCTAACCGCCAGCCATAGAGAAACCAGATCCTCCCTGAAGAAAATAAATAATTTAGATCTTTTCATAAATAATATATAGCATTCATTTAGCAATTACCAGTCATACAAGCACCCTAAAACTGAAAATCAAAAGGTAGAGATCTACACATTATCCAGTTAATGGAGTAATAAGACAAGACAGGTGATTGGAAATATGACTAATATTACAGAAAGTCTTCCAGAGAATACCTTCTCCATTATTTTGATGAGCTCAACATAACCTTTATTAAAAAGAAAAAAAGATTTATCTTACAAGAAAGTATAGACTGGTCTAAGCATTAAGCAAAAATATTTTTAAAATATTAACAACTCTAATTGTGGGTATAAATTGGTATAACCTCTTTGGAAAACTGTTTGAGATTACAAATTATAGTGAATCTCTGAGTAAATTACTATGCAACAATTCAACTCCTATTTACATATTGAACAGAAAGGCATTAGGGTTTCAATTCAAATGGTCTGTATAAGAATGCTCACATTACCATTATTCATAGTAGGCAATAGTCAAAGTTTGGAGATAACCCAGTAGCACAGTATACTTTTTGTTTCTAACTTTTTCCTACTTACATATATGATAAAGTTACTTATCTCCTTTTAAAATGTGACATTGCAGTACTCCCAAGTAACTTAAATCCTGTATCTGTTTCTTCTCCATTGACTTTCAACTTGGCCAAATGATTTGCTTTACTAATGTCATATTAGCATATGATAGTATACCAGGTCCAAACTGAGGCTTGTAAGAGACATGGTCAATAACTTCCAGTCCACCTCCACTCTTATCCCCCATGATAAAAACTAACACAAATGCAAACAAACACTGACCCTTAGATATCAGGTGTTCCTTCAGTCTTGGTCCCCTAGAGCAGACCTAAATTGAGTCCTGGGTCCAGTTTAATCCATTGTAGCCCAAAATGAGATTGCCCAAATCTTAGCCAATCTCTAAACACATAAGTGTAACCTAAAAATTTATTGTTGGAAGCCATTGAGATTTTTCTGGTTGTTTTTATACAATGTTATCCAGAGGGAGGGAAAAAACTTGATGAAATCCCAAATGTCCATCAATTGCAGAATGTATATGTAGAATACGGTATATTCATATAATGGGATGATGTGCAATGCACTGTGGACAGATCTTACAACTATAATATAGAGAAAGGATATATGATCTTTACGGCACAAAGAAATCAGGAAAATTTTTAGTAAAAAAAGCCGACTATGAATTTCATCTCTCATAAAGAATCATTAACAATACCCCCCATTCTTTCTATATGTATATGTAAATGTAAATATCAGATAAGTAGCAGATAATATAGAGTTCATGAACAGAAAGTATTTTAGAAAATGTGATGAAATACTTATTAATTCAAAATACAATATATTACACTAAGTTTTATTTAAATATACCTTCAAGAAAACAGACACAAAGTAAAGGATATCTGTTAATTTTTAGTAAATATTTCTTCATAACAAGAGATAATAGTTTCTAAAATCTATTTAAACTTCAGAAAATATATGAAGACAAATATAAAGTGGTTGGAGTACTTTTGATTTTTGCATGATTCAACAATATCTAGCAACTCCTTAGTGCAAAAAATCCAAACTGTAGTACTCATCTTCTCATTTCCTATGGCTGTATCATTAATATTACAGTGTCAACTTTTATAATATTTCTACATGCTATGTTACCATGAGCCCTACAGCTAAAAACAATTCAACTTATTTTGGTGGACTTCATAACACTACTCCTTTAATACCTTCATTTATTTGTTTATTTATTTTTGCATTGTTTTTTCTGTGAGAACTTTGTCTACTATCTGTTTGTTTCTAGGAAACCTGGAACAAGCATGGGTGCTGTGCTCTCAGAGTTCTTGAAGTTCTGTGTATAATACCTTGGAGGAAACTTATGTTTTGCTCAGGACCTGTTAAATCCCTTTACACATTATCTAATGTAAGGTACAGAAGGTGCCTTTATGTTGGTATTTTGTTAAATCCATTTAAATGTTAGAAAATAGGTGTTCAGATGGAGAAACTGTTCATGGTGGCCAATCTACTAACAGGAGATGGAACTTGAACCTGCAAATTCCCAGACGATGAATCCTCATCCATGACTATTAAAAAATGCCATATACTACCATTTAGCAGGTGACTACTGTGGGTTTGATGCCCACATTCTTGGGTGAATAAATTCACTAGAAAATGTTCTCGCTGAAATAAGTTCTCTTTGAATATTATTTTTCCTCCTTCTCAGCAGTTTTAGTCCTTCTTTCTCAGGTTTGTTCTGTCTCTGCGAATATATTTTTTTCCCATTTTAATTGTTCTCCCTGTTATTTCCAGGAACATATTATTCACACACAGTATATTCTATCTTCTATCTCATCTTTCCCACCATCAGTTTTAGACTTTTGTTTTTCTCATCTCCTTTTTGTGTGATTTTCTCAATGCTGTTTCCCACGTCTTCGATGGATTTCATATCATGTTTATTCTATTTCTATTAGTTCTAAAATAACTTCTAACTCTGTATTTTATTTCTCACTACATTGAATTCTGAATTTGCTAGATACATGGCCTGTAATTTTTTGAACCTATGGTGTACTGTCTAAACTCAGTTTTCTTGGGACATACTTCATTTAATATTCTTTATTCATTGTCTGGTATCTTAATTGTTATAAATAAGACCAATATTACTTTTTTAAATTATTATTACTTATCCTTGAAATACAGTTTGGGGAGAGTGGACAATGAAAACCTCAGCTATCACTTCTATTACTGTTTCACTGTTTGAAACATTCATTCATTCATTCCTTCATGAATTAATTAATTCATTCACTATTCTATTGCCTTGGGATTTGACTATTTCTTATTTCTGAAAATATTTTTTAAAATATTCCCCACATGTCATGCCATATTATCTCTTTGTGCTTTTTTTTTTTTTTTTTCATTTTTATGGTGAAAATAATCCCTTTGCTCCACTATTTTCAATTGGAGATTTCCTTTATCACAAAATTTAACCTTATCTAAGATGTTATTTAAAACAAGCATTTTTGTTATTGTATTTCATTTTTATATTAGCTTGAATATTCTTTCTCAATATGCTATTATATAACTTTCTAAAGTCTTCTTGAAAAATATATTTTATATTTTTATATTTTATAGTTACACAATTAATTAATTATTAATTAGGATTTTTAAGCACCTTTTGTGATAGGCCTTTAATTTTTTACTGTGTGCCAAATTAATAACCAATGCCTCCACATTACTTCATTATCACTTTGGGCTGGTTTACATGTACTTGTAGCATAATCTTTGTGCAATGTGAAACCACTGGATTTCAAGTGAAGACATGGCTTTGTCTAATTTAGGATTTTTTTTTAAAGATTTTATTTATTTATTTGACAGACAGAGATCACAAGTTGAGGGATAGGCAGGCAGAGAGAGAAGAGGAAGCAGGCTCCCCTCCAAGCAGAGAGCCCAATGCAAGGCTCGATCCCACTAGGACCCTGACACCGTGACCTGAGACAAAGGCAGAGGCTTTAACCCACTGAGCCACCCAGGCACCCCAGGATTTTGTTTTATTTGCAATAGACATGGTTGAGGTATTCTGATTTTGATTATACTTTGAAAGATTACCCTAAATAGAAATTGCCAATAGACTGGCTGCGATTAAGGAAGAAGAGAGGAATAATAAATGACTCCAGGTATTTGGTCTGAATGATACATCCTTTGCAATTCTTGTTAGTAAAGAATTTTCAGTGACTTTTGAGTGTAAAATCAATATCTTTTTTTAAAAAAGATTTTATTTATTTATTTGACATAAAGAGAGCGATCACAAGTAGACAGAGAGACAGGCAGAGAGAGAGGGAGATGCAGGCTCCCTGCTGAGCAGAGAGCCCGACTCAGGACTCGATCCCAGGATCCTGAGATCATGACCTGGGCCGAAGGCAGAGGCTCAACCCACTGAGCCACCCAGGCACCCTAAAATCAATATAATTTTAAAACAAAACATACGGTATAAAATTATGTGTGATATGACCAGCATCATGTATATTGTTTTGTAATCAAATGAAATCTAAAATGTACATTAAAAATGTTAACAGGAGCAATCTACGGGGTATGATATTGGGAATGAGTTGGTTTAGTTATTTTTCATTAATCAATTGCTATTTTTTTTAAAGATTTTATTTATTTATTTGACAGAGAGAGATCACAAGTAGGCAGAGAGGCAGCAGAGAGAGAGGAGGAAGCAGGCTCCCTGCCGAGCAGAGAGCCCGACTCGGGACTCCATTCCAGGATCCTGAGATCATGACCTGAGCTGAAGGCAGAGGCTTAACCCACTGAGCCACCCAGGCACCCTCAATTGCTACTTTCAAAATACTGTATACCTAATACTGTGTATTAGACAGACATATCAGATGTGTATTGTAAAAAGTATGTTTGTCTCATTACTCTTCACTACCCAAAGACATGTTTTAATACAATCAAAGAGAAATAGAAAACTGCCTCTGCATTTTTCTGAAAGAAAACTTTTTGAATATCAATGACATTAAATGCAACCTCTGGGGAAAAAAGAAAAAACACAACTTTTCTTTCATTAAGTGCAGAAAAAAAATGATAAGTTCAGCTTAAACTACTTTGTGGCTATAAGCCCTGAATTCATGTCTAGTGTACCTGACAGAATCAGAGCTTTCTTTTGTATTTTGAAGCGAAGTGCTGAGGTATGGAAAACTGCATTCTGATACAAAGTGTAGGATAACAAAATGAACCCAGAATATCTAAAGTAATCTTATACCTATTCATCTGTACCATTGACTTACATGAAATAAATCCATTTAGAATACACACTAAATATACTATTTTTTTCGCACACAAGTTCTTAGCTCATTAATCCTCTCATGACACATGTGCACAATCACCACAGATGATGTCACTGCAGAATCTTCACTCCTGTTGTCCATTCTCTAGCTAAATTGTTGCCAGCACCAATGTTGGCTTTTGTGGTCCCCTTGACTTTCTTCATGCTGTTCCTGCATTCCTTTCGCTCTCTCTTTGAGGAATTTTTCTTCTCATATGGGCCATGTCTTGAAAGTCTATATCAGGGTTCATTTTTCTTTGCATGGTACAAAGAATCATAAATCATGCCAAAGCCAGTTTTCTTGCCCCCACCAAAATGGGTTCTGAATCCAAATACAAAGATGAAAACTGGAGCGGTCTTGTGCATTTTGGCTAGTTTTCCCTGAATCTCTGTCTTAGGTAGTCACCTTCCCAGGGTGGGAATGACTGTTCTATCTGCTGAACTAGTTGTTGGTCGTGAACTTCCCAGTCCAGACAGTTACTGTCCAGATGGTTTATGACGACATCCAAGCTCCAAGCAGTCAGGGAGGAAAAGAGCTAAATACACTATCTGAAGTGTCAATTATTTTTAATAGCACATATTTTTTCATAAAATCATAAGCCCAGGGTTAAGAAATGATGAGAATGAAAAAGGAAATTTGCTGGGTCATGCAATTTTAAGAAAGAGACATTCAAGCCAGTAACGACATGAACACCAATAGCAGCGATGATAATATGACCTAATCTGTATTAAGAACTTACCATATGCCTTTCATTGCCCTGATTTTCCACAATTTCTATTAATACTTAAACTTAGGAAGTCGGTACTATCAGCTTTAAAATATTGATTTTTTTACTGTTTTTTCTTCATTTTATTTCTAGTTCTGAAATAGTTTTGTAATATTTATAATAGGGCAATATAGGATGGACCATTATAGAAATACAAGCAGACAACCACGGTGTTTGTGCTTACAATTATCCACAATGATTCTGTGATCAAAAGAAAAAAAAAATGTTTGGGGCACCTGGGTGGCTCAGTGGGTTAAAGCCTCTGCCTTCGGCTCAGGTCATGATGCCAGGGTCCTGGGATCGAGCCCCGTATCGGGCTCTCTGCTCTGCGGGGAGCCTGCTTCCTCCTCTCTCTCTCTGCCTGCCTTTCTGCCTACTTGTGATGTCTGTCTGTCAAATTAAAAAAAAAAAATAAAAAAAAAATGTTTGAAGGTCACTGTCACAGGCAATGAGAGATTTTAAAATTCTTAAACAAGATAATAGTTTGTATTTTATAATTTTCCAATTTCATGTTCTTATGCTGTCATTTTGTTCATCACAACATTTCTTTTATAAAAGAAAGATCTATCGATCTGAAATATCTTCTGGCTTAATAGTAACATGTAGTTCCATGAGTTTAATTTCTACATATGTATTAATAGTATAAATATACTTGCCTTCTCAAAATTATTATTGTTGTTATTATTATTATTTTGCAATTTGAAGAAGTGCTGAAGTCAATTTGCTTTATATTTATTTTAATGATTTTCATGGTTGAGACAGCTCATAAAACATGTGGTTTCAAATGGCAGATTTAACTGTAGGCTTGAGCACAAGTTCAGTTAAAGGGAGATAAAATAATACATAAAACAATTTAATCCATCATATCTAAACTGTAATACATCCCAACACACTGAAAGGAAATGGATATGGGAAGAAAATCTCTTCTCTGAAGATATATTACACTCTATACTGTGATATATGGGCCAAATGAAAGATACTTTATCTACTTACGCATAAGACATAATAACAAAGCATCTTTCTCTCCCTCCCACTCTTTCTGTCTCTCTCTCCCTCCATCTCTCTCTCTCTCTCTCACTTTCTCTCTCTCTCTCTCTCTCTCTCTCACACACTCACACACACACACACACACTTTCTCTCCTCTCAAAAACCGAGCAGAATTTTAATACTGTCTTCTTATCTCATTTATCACTGTTTCATCTTGGGCAATGCACCAGGTATACACATTTCACATTGGATTCCATCCATAAAAAATGAAGCTTAAAGTTTATTGGGCATAAGATGAAGGGGTTTGTTAAAATTTAACAAGCCCCTCAGGTGGCTTTGATATAGATGGTCTCTGGACTACAGAAAATCACATTCTGAGATTAAAGCCATCCACTTGAGTTCAATGCAATCTGCCAACAAGTTACTGTTTCTGGCCCCATTTCCAGCCTTTCCCTTTTATAACTTATTATCTGCAGTTCACTCACAACCATTCTTTCTCACATCTGCCTTTTTTTTTTTTTTAGGTGTACTATTTCCTTTTCACTTTAATTCTTTTCTTTTTCTTTTTAAAAATATTTTTATTTATTATTATTATTTTTTATAAACATATAATGTATTTTTATCCCCAGGGGTACAGGTCTGTGAATCGCCAAGTTTACACGCTTCACAGCACTCACCATAACACATACCCTCCCCAGTGTCCATAACCACACCCCCCTCTCCCGCCCTCTCCTCCCCCCAGCATCCCTCAGTTTGTTTTGTGAAATTAAGAGTCACTTATGGTTTGTCTCCCTCCCGATCCCATTTTGTTTCATTTATTCTTCCCTACCCCCAAACCCCCCATGTTGCATCTCTATTTCCTCATATCAGGGAGATCACGTGATAGTTGTCTTTCTCTGATTGACTTATTTCACTAAGCATGCTACCCTCTAGTTCCATCCACGTTGTCGCAAATGGCAAGATTTCATTTCTTTTGATGGCTGCATAGTATTCCATTGTGTATATATACCACATCTTCTTTATCCATTCATCTGTTGATGGACATCTAGGTTCTTTCCATAGTTTGGCTATTGTAGACATTGCTGCTATAAACATTCAGGTGCATGTGCCCCTTCAGATCACTACATTTGTATCTTTAGGGTCAATACCCAATAGTGAAATTGCTGGGTCATAGGGTAGTTCTATTTTCAACTATTTGAAGAACCTCCATGCTGTTTTCCAGAGTGGTTGCACCAGCTTGCATTCCCACCAACAGAGCAGGAGGGTTCCCCTTTCTCCACATCCTCGCCAGCATCTCTCATTTCCTGACTTGTTAATTTTAGCCATTCTGACTGGTGTGAGGTGATATCTCATTGTGGTTTTGATTTGTATTTCCCTGATGCCCAGTGATGTGGAGCACTTTTTCATGTGTCTGTTGGCCATCTGGATGTCTTCTTTGCAGAAATGTCTGTTCATGTCTTCTGCCCATTTCTTGATTGGATTATTTGTTCTTTGGGTGTTGAGTTTGATAAGTTCTTTATAGATTTTGGACACTAGCCCTTTATCTGATATGTTGTTTGCAAATATCTTCTCCCATTCTGTCAGTTGTCTTTTGGTTTTGTTAACTGTTTCCTTGGCTGTGCAAAAGCTTTTGATCTTTATGAAATCCCAATAGTTCATTTTTGCCCTTGCTTCCCTTGCCTTTGGCAATGTTCCTAGGAAGATGTTGCTGCAGCTGAGGTCGAAGAGGTTGCTGCCTGTGTTCTCCTTGAGGATTTCGATTTCTCACATTGAGGTCCTTCATCCATTTTGAGTCTATTTTCATGTGTGGTGTAAGGAAATGGTCCAATTTCATTTTTCTGCATGTGGCTGTCCAATTTTCCCAACACCATGTGTTGAAGAGGCTGTCTTTTTTCCATTGGACATTCTTTCCTGCTTTGTCGAAGATTAGTTAACCATAGAGTGGAGGGTCTATTTCTGGGCTCTCTATTCTGTTCCATTGATCTATGTGTCTGTTTTTGTGCCAGTACCATGCTGTCTTGATGATGACAGCTTTGTAATAGAGCTTGAAGTCCGGAATTGTGATGCCACCAACTTTGGCTTTCTTTTTTAATATTCCTTTGGCTATTCGAGGTCTTTTCTGGTTCCATATAAATTTTAGGATTATTTGTTCCATTTCTTTGAAAAAAATGGATGGTATTTTGATAGGAATTGCCTTAAATGTGTAGATTGCTTTAGGTAGCATAGACATTTTCACAATATTTGTTCTTCCAATCCAGGGGCATGGAACGTTTTTCCATTTCTTTGTGTCTTCCTCAATTTCTTTCATGAGTACTTTATAGTTTTCTGAATATAGATTCTTAGCCTCTTTGGTTAGGTTTATTCCTAGGTATCTTATAGTTTTGGGTGCAATTGTAAATGGGATTGACTCCTTAATTTCTCTTTCTTCTGTCTTGTTTTTGGTGTAGAGAAATGCAACTGATTTCTGTGCATTGATTTTATATCCTGACACTTTACTGAATTCCTGTACAAGTTCTAGCAATTTTGGAGTGGAGTCTTTTGGGTTTTCCACATATTGTGTCATATCATCTGCGAAGAGTGATAGTTTGACTTCTTCTTTGCCGATTTGGATGCCTTTAATTTCCTTTTGTTGTCTGATTGCTGAGGCTAGGACTTCTAGTACTATGTTGAATAGCAGTGGTGATAATGGACATCCCTGCCGCGTTCCTGACCTTAGTGGAAAAGTGTTCAGTTTTTCTCCATTGAGAATGGTATTTGTGGTGGGTTTTTCATAGATGGCTTTGATAATATTGAGGTATGTGCCCTCTATCCCTACACTTTGAAGAGTTTTGATCAGGAAGGGATGCTGTACTTTGTCAAATGCTTTTTCAGCATCTATGGAGAGTATCATATGGTTCTTGTTCTTTCTTTTATTAATGTGTTGTATCACATTGATTGATTTGTGGATGTTGAACCAACCTTGCAGCCCTGGAATAAATCCCACTTGGTCGTGGTGAATAATCCTTTTAATGTACTGTTGAATCCTATTGGCTAGTATTTTGGCGAGAATTTTTGCATCTGTGTTCATCAAGGATATTGGTCTGTAGTTCTCTTTTTTGATGGGATCCTTGTCTGGTTTTGGGATCAAGGTGATGCTGGCCTCATAAAATGAGTTTGGAAGTTTTCCTTCCATTTCTATTTTTTGGAACAGTTTCAGGAGAATAGGAATTAGTTCTTCTTTAAATGTTTGGTAGAATTCCCCCGGGAAGCCATCTGGCCCTGGGCTTTTGTTTGTTTGGAGATTTTTGATGACTGTTTCAATCTCCTTACTGGTTATGGGTCTGTTCAGGCTTTCTATTTCTTCCTGGTTCAGTTGTGGTAGTTTATATGTCTCTAGGAATGCATCCATTTCTTCCAGATTGTCAAATTTGTTGGCGTAGAGTTGCTCATAGTATGTTCTTATAATTGTCTGTATTTCTTTGGTGTTCGTTGTGATCTCTCCTCTTTCATTCATGATTTTATTTATTTGGGTCCTTTCTCTTTTCTTTTTGATAAGTCTGGCCAGGGGTTTATCGATCTTATTAATTCTTTCAAAGAACCAGCTCCTAGTTTCGTTGATTTGTTCTATTGTTTTTTTTTTATTTCTATTTCATTGATTTCTGCTCTGATCTTTATTATTTCTCTTATCCTGATGGGTTTAGGCTTTCTTTCTTGTTCTTTCTCCAGCTCCTTAAGGTGTAAGGTTAGGTCGTGTATTTGAGACCTTTCTTGTTTCTTGAGTAAGGATTGTGCTGCTATATATTTTCCTCTCAGGACTGCCTTTGCTGTGTCCCACAGATTTTGAACCACTGTGTTTTCATTATCATTTGTTTCCATGAATTTTTTCAATTCTTCTTTAATTTCCTGGTTGACCCATTCATTCTTTAGAAGGATGCTGTTTATTCTCCATGTGTTCGGGTTCTTTCCAAATTTCCTCTTGTGATTGAGTTCTAGCTTCAGAGCATTGTGGTCTGAAAATATGCAGGGGATGATCCCTATCATTTGATACTGGTTGAGACCTGATTTATGACCCAGGATATGATCTATTCTGGAGACTGTTCCATGTGCACTAGAGAAGAATGTGTATTTTGTTGCTTTGGGATAAAATGTTCTGAATATATCTGTGATGTCTATCTGGTCCAGTGTGTCATTTAAGGCCTTTATTTCCTTGTTGATCTTTTGCTTGGATGATCTGTCCATTTCAGTGAGGGGAGTGTTAAAGTCCCCTACTATTATTGTATTATTGTTGATGTGTTTCTTTGATTTTGTTATTAATTGGTTTATATAGTTGGCTGCTCCCACATTAGGGGCATAGATATTTAAAATTGTTAGATCTTCTTGTTGGACAGATCCTTTGAGTACGATACAGTGTCCTTCCTCATCTCTTATTATAGTCTTTGGCTTAAAATCTAATTGATCTGATATAAGAATTGCCACCCCAGCTTTCTTCTGATGTCCATTAGCATGGTAAATTGTTTTCCACTTCCTCCCTTTAAATCTGGAGGTGACTTCGGGTCTAAAATGAGTTTCTTGTAGTCAATATATTGATGGGTTTTGTTCTTTTATCCATTCTGATACCCTGTGTCTTTTGATTGGGGCATTTAGCCCATTAATATTCAGGGTAACTATTGAGAGATAAGAATTTAGTGCCATTGTATTGCCTGTAAGGTGACTGTTATTGTATATTGTCTCTGTTCCTTTCTGATCTACTACTTTTAGGCTCTCTCTTTGCATAAAAGACCCTTTCAATATTTCCTGTAGAGCTGGTTTGGTGTTTGCAAATTCTTTCAGTTTTTTTGTCCTGGAAGCTTTTTTTTTTTTTTTTTTTTATAAATGTATTTTTTTTTAAGATTTTATTTATTTATTTGACAGAGAGAGATCACAAGTAGACAGAGAGGCAGGCAGAGAGAGAGAGGGAAGCAGGCTCCCTGCTGAGCAGAGAGCTCGATGTGGGACTCGATCCCAGGACCCTGAAATCATGACCTGAGCTGAAGGCAGCAGCTTAACCCACTGAGCCACCAGGCGCCCCTGTCCTGGAAGCTTTTTAATCTCTCCTTCTATTTACAATGATAGCCTAGCTGAATATAGTATTCTTGGTAGCATGTTTTTCTCATTTAGTGCTCTGAATATATCATGCCAGCTCTTTCTGGCCTGCCAGGTCTCTGTGGATAAGTCTCCTGCCAATCTAATATTTTTACCATTGTATGTTACAGACTTCTTTTCCTGGGCTGCTTTCAGGATTTTCTTTGTCACTAAGACTTTTAAATTTTACTATTAGGTGACGGGGTGTGGACCTATTCTTATTGATTTTGAGGGGGGTTCTCTGCACCTCCTGGATTTTGATGCTTGTTCCCTTTGCCATATTAGGGAAATTCTCTCCAATAATTCTCTCCAATATACCTTCTGCTCTCCTCTCTTTTCTTCTTCTGGAATCCCAATTATTCTAATCTTGTTTCATCCTATGGTGTCACTTATCTCTTGAATTCTCCCCTCGTCGTCCAGTAGCTGTTTGTCCCTCTTTTGCTCAACTTCTTTATTCTCTGTCATATGGTCTTCTATATCACAAATTCTTTCTTCTGCCTCACTTATCCTAGCAGTTAGAGCCTCTATTTTTGATTGCACCTCATTAATAGCTTTTTTGATTTCAACTTGGTTAGAGTTTAGTTCTTTTATTTCTCCAGAAAGGGCTTTTATCTCTCCAGAGAGGGTTTCTCTAATATCTTCCATGCCTTTTTTGAGCCAGGCTAGAACCTTGAGAATCGTCATTCTGAACGCTATATCTGGCTAATTACCAATGTCTGTATTGGTAATTAGCCAGATATAGCTAGCCTTCGGTACTGCCTCTTATTCTTTTTTTGTGGTGAGTTTTTCCATCTTGTCATTTTGTACAGGTAAGAGTATATGAAGGAGCAAATAAAATACTATAAGGGTGGCAAAGACCCCAAGAAAATGTGCTTTAACCAAATCAGAAGAGACCCCAAATCATGGGAGGGAGAAAGAGAATAAAAAGAAGTTCAGAGAAAAAAAAATTAAAAAAAGAAAACAAATAAAGAAAAAATATAAAAGAGAAAAAAATATATATTTAAGATAAACTAGTTAAAAAAAGTTAAAAAAGAAAAGGGTAAAAGTTAAAAAAAATTTAGCAGAAGAAAAAAAAAATTAAAAAAAAAATTAAATTAACTGCAAGACTAAAGAATCATGGGGAGAAAGCCATGAGTTCCGTGCTTTGCTCTCTCCTCCTCTGGAATTCTGTTGCTCTCCTTGGTAGGTGAACTTGGTCTTGGCTGGGTTTCTTGTTGATCTTCTGGGGGAGGGGCCTGTTGTAGTGATTCTCAAGTGTCTTTGCTCGAGATGGAATTGCACTGCCCTTACCAGGGGCTGAGCTAAGTAATCCACTCCGGTTCTCCTTCGGGAGCTTTTGTCCCCTGAACGCTTTCCATAGAGTTCCAGGCGATGGGAATGAAAATGTTGGCCTCCCAGTCTCTGGCCTGGAGGAGCCAAGAGCTGGGAGCCCCACTCCTCAGTGCGCCCTCAGAGAAAAGACCCCAATCACTCCTTTCTCCCTGGCCTCTGGCTGCGCTCAGAGCTCACCCAACTTGCGACCAGTTCAAGGTAACCCCGAGCTGAGAGCTCACTCCTCAGCTCTGTCTCTGTAGCCAGCTTCCCCGCTCTAATACCTGCAAGCTCTGTGACACTCAGACACCCCCAATCCTTCTGTGACCCTGCAGGACCTGGGGCCACACTGACCCCGTGTGGGCTTCACCCCGGTTTATTCTCTGGAGTGATGTCCCTCAGCGGAACAGACTTTTAAAGGTCCTGATTTTGTGCTCCGTTGCTCCGCTGCTTGCTGGGAGCCGGCCCCTCCCCCCACGGTCTATCTTCCCGTCACTTTGGATTCACTTCTCTGTCGGTCCCACCTTTCAGAAAGTGGTCGATTTTCTGTTTCTAGAATTGCTGTTCTTCTTGTCTTCAGTCTCCCGTTGGATTTGTAGGTGTTTGCAATGGTTTGATAAGCTATCTAGCTGATCTCCTGCTACCTGATGTAGTCTCAGCCTGCTACTTCTCCACCAGCTTGACTCCTTGCCTCACATCTGCCTTTGATCTTTATGTTCCCTTTACTGGAATATTCTTTTTATTTATTTATTTATTTTAAAGATTGATTTATTTGAGAGAGAGAAAGAGAGTGTGCATGCATGCACCTGTGAGAAGGGGGGGGCAGAGGGAGAGAGAATCCTCATGTAGACTCCCTGCTGAGCCTGGAGCCTAAAGCAGAACTCCATCCCAGGACCCTGAGAACATCACCTGAGTCAAAGTCAAGAGCCAGATGCCTAGCTAAATGAACCACCCAGACACCCCCTGGAATAGTCTTACTTTACTTATCTAGTGAACCCACTCAGTCTCCCAACACCAACTCGAATGAAGATGAATGGTGATTCTCTGCATTCAAACAAAACTTCCTTTATATTGCTCTATAATTTGGAATGCCTATCCTTCTAGGCTAAGTTCTTTATATCCTCATATAAAAGTAAGATGTTCAATAGATGCTGTCATGTTCACAAGAAACACTTAAATTATCAAAAACCGTTTTATGACAATAATAATGGCTTAGTGTAGAAAAAGTATATGAGGAAGTACAGATTTTCAGATTCCTAAGTTATTTTCCCTAAAGATCTTCTACATTAAGGTGTTTTTTTTTGTTTTTTTTTTTTTCTTTTGCCATTGTGCTTAAAGTTGACAGTTTGGTTTATGCAGCAACACTGAACCAGTCCAGCATTTGATCCTATCTAGATTCATCCAAGAGTAATGTCCTGTCTTTTCTTATCATAACCATTAGCAGCACACAACTTCTTATTAGCCTTATCACCCACTGTTATGATAAACGAAGCACTAAACCATTCAACCAAATCTGCCTTCTTTAGAGGGTAATAGCTTCTTTATCTACTTGCAGCAAGAATCCTGACTTTTGTTAGTTGAAGACTGAAAATTTATTTTAACTACTAGGCAAGTGCAACAGTGTTCTTTAATTAATTTTTTTGAACTACCAAATTCTCTCAAGAAAACTCATTTTGTAGAAAAAATGCCAATATTAAAAATACTTAATACTTTTGGATGTGGAATACTAAAACCTTCCTCAAACATTTGAACTGTCTATATGTTGCACTTATTTTGCTCATGTTTTAGTGTGACTGATTGTGTCTTTTAATGAAATTGATTGAAAAATAAACACCTAGTTAGCTCCTCTTGACCTAAGAGTGTAATGTATAAACTTTTGATTCACTATGTTGTCCACCTGAAATGAATGTAACATTTTGTCCAATATACTCAAATAAGAAAAAGAAGAAAGAAAGAAAGAAAGAAAGAAAGAAAGAAAGAAAGAAAGAGAAAAATAAAGACAGGAGGGAGGAGGGAAGGGGGAAGAAGCAAAAAAGGGAGTAAGGAAGGAAGGAATAAATGAACAAAGGAACACAGTGTTATTAAAGGAAATTGTGAAACTGAAATTAAGACCTTTGTTTGCTGTATCCATAACTGGATATGCATTTACATATGTTTATTTTAATATATTCATTTATAATCTAAGTTATTTTAGATTATTTTATTTTAATATATTCATTTTATTCATTTAATATATTCATTTATTCCTATTATTTTAATATATTCATTTATAATCTAAATTATTTCAAACTAATTTTTTGAAATAGGAATGTCCTTAATTTTTAAACATAATTTAATTTTAAATATAAAAGTATCATTTTTAAGACCACAAACAGAGACAATACCTAAGACAATATTCAAAGAAAGAAAATTTTATCCTTTCCTTACATTTCAAAAATGTAGAACTAAAATGACAAGGCACAGCATAAAGATGCAAAATATTTGGGTGATTTCTTTACTCTTCTAATGGTATATTTCATGATTTTCATTTGAACTAATAAAGATTTTAGTAAGAAAAAATGTGTTATAAGATAGACTAAATGCTAATAACTTACAAAGCACTTTAAGATATCAATGATAACTCACATTTTAAATATCAACATTTTGTTTTCTGTCTGAAATGGTAACAAAATGTAGTTGAAGAACTAGAAGGTAATCTCCAGTTTTGGAAAACAAGCATATATACCTATGAAGGTATAGAACACAATATTTACAGCTTTTATAGAGACGAAAATAGTAAAGGCAATAGTTTTCCACAGAAAAAGCCTATTTCTTAGTAATTAATGATGGAAAGTGGGAAAAGGTGGTTCAGTAAATGGAAAAAAAAAGGGATTTTAATAAATATCTGTTCGTTATTTCTAAAAATTTTTGGTGATTTTTTTAACACTAAAGAATTTAAAACAAAGCCTGACACATAGTAGCTCTGAAATAAAAATGTGCTTTCCCTCTTCCTTTCCAGTGTTTCTGGGAGGAATAGTTATGAAGGAACCAGCTAATTTTAAATAATACATACAATAATACAGAGCTGGACATTTTCCTCATTCAGCTTATGAAAAAAGATATATTGCATTAGATCTGCAAATATGCCTGTAGTTCTAAAACTTCTTTTTGCAACATGATCTTAGAACCCATTTCTGTTTTTATATTTTTATTTAATATTGTGCACATATAAAGTTATATTTATAACATAAATGTAGGAGGTAGGGAAAAATAAAGTGAACACTGATAAACCCAGAAGTGATTATTTTGAAGGTATATATATATAACACGTATATTTTTTTCTTGGGGAAGTATCTATGCTTTAAGAACTTATAACTCTCTTGGGGCACCTGGGGGCTCAGTGGGTTAAGCCTCTGCCTTTGGCTTGGGTCATGATCCCAGGGTCCTGGGATGGAGGCCCACATCAGGCTCTCTGCTCAGCATGGAGCCTGCTTCCTCCTCCTCTCTCTCTCTGCCTGCCTCTCTGCCTGCTTGTGATCTGTCAAATAAACAAATAAAATCTTTAAAAAAAAAAAGAGAGAGACAGTTTTTGTAGGCACTGGCAATGCTGTTGTTTGAAGCAAGGAGGAAAAGGTTCTGGGGCATAGAGAAGAAATATCTAACAAATTGTAAATGATAGAAAACAGGATGACAGTTATTTCTTAAAAAGTGCATTGATATCTCAGGATTTCTGGGCAGGTAGAAGAAAGTTTGGAAACAGCTGCAAGATCTACCAGCATGTTGCTAAATCTAGATATTAAGACAAAACATACTCAGTTTCACTACAACATGGCAGGAAAATTTAAAGGAATTAAAAATAAGTAAAGGAAATAGAAAACAAAGTAAAACACCAAAAATGAATGTCTGTTGAAAACTACTCAAAATACTCAATTAGAAACATAAAAACAATTGAGAGAAACAACCATGGTAATAGAGTAATTTACAAATAGGGCACATTGGAAGAATTAAAACTCATCGGAAGATCTTATTATTGTCTCAAATTAGGCTGTGCTGCAAAATTCAAACTCTGTTTATCAGAATGTATGCTATAATTGAACTCAGATCTGTTGTTTAGGAAAGTATGGTGTGTTTGTGAAAAACTTTTGCTTCCACGTACTACAAGCTTGGATAAGAGCATAGCTC
Source organism: Enhydra lutris kenyoni (assembly GCF_002288905.1). Taxonomy (NCBI): domain Eukaryota; kingdom Metazoa; phylum Chordata; class Mammalia; order Carnivora; family Mustelidae; genus Enhydra; species Enhydra lutris. Next base: position 43,000,290 of record NW_019154099.1, on the reverse strand, counting down.
CATCACTTACTAGGCTGGCACTAGAATCACTGAGCTATATTCATATACATATTCAACTACAATTTATAACTATCTAATAATATTCCTTAGATTCAGATCTATTCACTTATTTATTTCATTTGTTTAAACAATATTTATTTAATTCTTACTACAGCCCAGTTACTATTCTGAGCGGTGAGCATAAAGTGTGGACAAGACCAATAAGACTGAAAGACAATCCCACATGGATGAATTTTACATTCTATTTAGGAAAAAAAATACATGGACATGCCAATGTATTTATACACACATATGCATATATGAAATGTTGAATAGTGTTCAATGTATATGAAGAAAGTATAAAATAACTTAAAGAGAAGTCTTGATAAGATTTGACTAAAGCGAGTGAATAACCTTTGGGTTTACCTGAGAGAACAATAAGCAAAAAATGCCCTGAGATGGGAATATGCTTGGCATAATGGGTGGCCTGTACAGCTGAAGTGGATGCGAGGCCTAATGGGCAGTAAGAAATGAAGCCAGTGACTTAACAACAGAACAGATTCTTTGGCATCTTTAAGCCTTGGGAAGGATTTGGTTTTAATCAAGTTGTAGAATCATATTGACAGAAAGCATCGATGTCTGAGTCATTTCCCATCACAAAAACTAACGTAATGGTGTAAAAATAATTTTAGGAAATCCTGAAAAAGCAGAATAAACATCTGTAATTTGGTCTCATAAGAGTTAAAGATAAGACTATTGGGAAGATAGGCTATTTTAAATTGGATCCAGTTATAGTGCTGTAATATAGCCCATATAATGCTATATTACTGTGATACTGGACCTAAGAGATCCAACACAAGCATACCATGCAAAATTTCCAGGTGTGTAGGGAGCTTTCCACACCTGGATTCTCACATCATGGTAGGCACTTTTCACCAGCAGAGGCGCTATGTAGGAGGCAACAGGGGCTAAGGTGCAACTAGAAATTTTTCATTTAGAAATAATTTTGTGCCAGGTTAGAGTCAATTGGATTTGAGATGGAAGAAATTAAATATCACCCCATAGCAGAAGGCTGCAGTGAACATGACTTTTCTTTGATAAAGATTCTGAACATAGAAGGGACATCACTTTCCTGAGTTATGACCATGCTGCAAATTATAGCGCAAAGCACTGTAATGCTCCCAAGTGATCAAAATAAATCAGATTTTACAATTGAGTTGCAGAAAACAGTTTATTGATGCAGCAATGTGTGTGTATGTGTGTATGTGTATGTGTGTATTCATGGTTTACTTTTAGCAATTATAAAAGAGTAGTCATAGTAATTCTGAAGCCTATTTCCATATTTATTGAACATTTATCATGTGTTAATGTCAACCAGAGCCACAATAGAGGAGTGTGGTAAATGATACAAGCAGAGAAAACTTTAATTATCTCATCATGATTTTTTTTATAGCTTCCAAAACCTTACATAGACCTTGAATCACTTAATTAATGAGAACACATATACTGATAGTATGAGATTATGAGGCCAAAGACTATTGAAAAAAAATGAGAAACTTCAGCATTTCGGAGATCTCAAAGTAGACTCTGGGTATAAAACCAATTTACAGGGCACAGAGTTAAATAATAGATTCTGGTCTTATAATTAAACAATTTGCACTTGCACTGAACACGAGTTATGAGAGCTAAACAAATAAACAAGTATTTTTTTTTTGTTTGAAAGGTTTGGTGTCCAATTGCTACTCTGCTTATAATGGAAAGATTAGTAACTGTTACTATGTTAATGAAATATTTGGGAATGAATGAATGAGCTCTAGCATTGTTTCTTTTTCTTCATCTTATGCCTCAATATATATGGTGGCATATGTTGAGCAAAAGCAATGTCACTTTGGAAATTAGACCTGATGATATATATGAATTTTCTGGCAAGTATGGAATTGATTACTACAAATCCATAATCTCTTTGATCTCAGTTTAGGAACTTACTACAACTGTATTTTATCAGAAACATTCAATGATAAACTTTTTGATAAAATAATCTAATACTGTATTGAAAATACCCTCAAATATGAAGTATAAAAAGTTAGGAACTGTTTATATTCCAGGGGCCATAGGTAGAATATGAAGGAAGAAACCATTCCAGTGGGAGAGAGGCATTATATAAGATTAAATACTTAAGTGTTCATACTGGGTATTTACCCTAAAGTTACAAATGCAGTGATCCAAAGGGCCACGTGCCCCTGAATGTTTATAAGAGCAATGTCCACAATAGCCAAATCATGGAAAGAACCTAGATGTCCATCAACAGAAGAATGGACAAAGGAGATGTGAAGATGTGATATACATGTGTACACACACACACACACACACACACACACACGCTGGAATACCATGCAACCATCAAAATCGAAATCTTGCAATGACATGGATGGAACTAGAAGGTATTATGCTAAGCAAAATAAGTCAATCAGAGAGACAATGATTATATGACCTGTCTGATAGGAAGAATTTGAGAGGCAGGGTGGAGGTACATGGGGGGAAGGGAAGGAAAAATGAAACAAGATGGGACTGGGGAGGGTTGCAAACCATAAAAGACTCTTAATCTCAGGAAACAAACAGGGTTGCCAGAGAGGATAGTTGGGGGAGGGATAGGGTGGCTGGGTGATGGACATTGGGAAGGGCATGTGTTATGGTGAAGGCTGTGAATTGTGTAAGACTGATGATTCACAGATTTGTACCCCTGAAACAATCAATACATTGTATGTTAACCAAAAACAAAATGTTAAAAAATAAATAGATAATTAAGTGCTCTCTCTAATTATGGTTGAGCTCTTTATATTTTTCAGATTAACTATGAACTTCTGCTTAAACTCCCAAGTGTGTAACCCTTTTCAGAAAGAATAGTAATCACAGAGCTAATAAAATCTAATTGCACAAGATTTTGGATTAGATTGGACCAAGTGAAATTTCTAAATTTAAACTTTTTTAAAAAACCAAATTGGTAATTTAATATGTTTTAATCAGATTACTTTTTAAAGTTAGCCATGGAATACAGTTGTTTGATGTAGGTGAGTTTTCTTATTTAAGAGGTAAATGATTGCACTATTTTTGCAAAATTTAAAATTAGTATGTACAAATGTGCACAAGTGTGGATTGCTCTCTCTTACAATTACAGTAAAAAGTTGATGAACTCACCTCTAAGTTATCTAAATAAATATTAAGCAAAATTTGGGAGAGCATTAATAAAGATGTATATTTTTAAGTATCATTTAAGATATGGAATGAATTCTAATGTCTAGAAAAATCAATGGATTCTTATTCTTTAAATATTTATTAAATTTATTAATAAATGTATTATTAAAATATTAAAATTTTAGTATGTAGTAGATATCTTCAAACTGTATTCCCAGGAACCATAAAGTGTTAAAAGAAAGATGGACTCACTAAGAGGAAAAAAATATATTAACAAATACTTTTGTATCAGTACATAAACTATCAATGCCATATAATATTCAAGAATACACCAATATGGCTTTAATAAGTACTAAGTGTTTTGTTGTTTGACCAAAAAGGCCCATATTTTTATTTAAATATAGATTATAGCCTCATAAATCATATTTCTCTGGTATACAGAACATTAGGTAAAGTAATATAAAATACACAATCTATGTGTATATTTAATAAATGTAAAACACAGCTTCATGATTACACAAATAACTATTTTAACAGGTAAAATTTCACAAAGGAATCAAGTTAGAAGATTTATGTTGTTAGCTTTCTTGAAGTCAAGACATTAAAAAAACTTGAAAAGATGTTTAGTTCTCATTTTTGTTATAAATAAAAGTGTTTTAGTGTTTTTCTTGTATTTACTTGTTTAGTGTTTTACTTTAAGTGACTTTTTTTTTTGTAAAGACAAAATTTTCCTAGCATTGAATCCTTTTAAAAATGTAGCACATGGATCATTTTATAAAAATCATAATGTAATGTAATAAACATTCTCCTCAATTTTATTTCTGCAGTGCATGCATAAAATACACATGCTTTATAATGAATTTCATCAATTCAAATGCATATTATATGGAAGGTAGCCATGCCAACAGATCACTATAGGAAGCTAGAGAGTTTTAAACCAAATATAGAGTTTAGGAGATTTAACTTGATAGATATATAATAGTTAAAAACATTAAAAAATGTAAAAATGTCCTTTGTATGATCTCTTATGTCTTGTAGATAGCTTTTAAGTAGATTTAAGAGTTGTAACAATGCAATTTTAACTCTACCTTACGTATTTGCATAGGTTAATTATGTTTATCATGTCACTTTAATAGCAGTATGGAGAAAATTAAAAGGAAAATAGATAATTACTATAGTTCTGGCTCCTTCCTTTCTTATCCCAAGCCATGGGCCCCTGTATTTTTATGTATATTCATGTCACTTTTAGAAGGGAAGTATGTGTCAATGTATGCATAATTTGTCACTGTTATTAAATCATTAACTTTTATGATTCCCTCTTACAACATCTCACGAGGAAATAAAATAGGCCAATTTATTCATTGGAAATGAACAAGTCAAGATAATTTTCTAGTTGTTGATAATTCCATCTCTTATAAAATAATCTTGCTCATCTCTTACCTTCTTGGATTTTTTGTAAAATAGATTTGATTTTAAGAACTACTAAGTTTCTTTAGTAGCTCTAGAGAAAAAATAATTAATTTTGTTTCATATATTTTGACCTATCATAAAAATATATGAGAGATAACTTCCTACAATAGATTATATTTAAGAAGATATGTTAAACAGGAAAGTGTCTGAGGTATAAATATTCTTTACTGTAGGCTGACAGAGTTATATATGCTTAAAAAATAAATGATCAAGGCTCAAGGTTATAATCTACTGAAAGCTAAGAATGCTGACTTATGTTTGTTTTGGTGAACACTCAACATATCTGGGATATAAACAAATATTTCTTTAAAAAACAATAAATATATGTATATCTGCTGAAGAAATAATACTCATTTGAAATCTGCAATTAAATTTGCTCTGGGAAAACTAAATAATACAAACTATAGTCTTCACCATTAAACTTACATTATAGGGTTTTGAATAGTATTACCACCATTTTGGACTTGGGTGAAAAATATATTTTCAAGTATGTTAGATCTGGACGTAAACTCTTTATATTTTAAATTAATGTCTAATAACATTTACCAGTATCCAGATTAATTTTTTAAAATATTGTGAATGTGATACTTTAAATATGTTATCCAATACATTTGTAAAATTATCTGTCCTCTAATTTATCCAATTATATAAATAATAAATATGAACTTAGTGGGTTGTCTGTGTTCCACACTTCTTGTATTAGAGAACAGGTCTAAATAACCCTGAAAATTTGGGGAGACCTCCCCCTAGGAACTAAAGAAAAGAAAGTAATTGAAATTTATTGAATGCATACTTTCCTATTATTTTTATTTAATTGAATGCATACACCCAATGAATGGTGTCTTTTAATACAGTGACTTTAAATTTTTTTATTACAACTGGTGATTTGCAAAAGCTGACCCAAGGATGGAATAGGCAAGGGCAAAGTTCCCCACTGCTGTAAGACAAATATTCAAAATAGATTCAAGTGATTTCAGGTGACCCTTGAGAATGTCAATTTTACATCCTCTTGTGTTACAATATATCCTCAGAACCCAAGTAAGTATAAGAATAGCTCACACTACTAAATTTTTTTTTAGTAATTTTTTAGTAATTTTTGACTTCTTAGCTTTGTGCATTTTTGAGGGTATTTGTCATTCTCTTTCTCTGTTACCAGTATGTCAGCTGTTATCTTTAATTACTGTTAGTGTGATATCCCATTATAAACTTCCCTATTCACATTTGATGTACATGGTCTTGAAGACTAAATAAGAAGGTTTTCTAAAAAAAAAAAATATATATATATATATATATATATAATATGCAATTTTGAAATACTTCATATACATGGCATAATGTATATAAATGCTAAAACAGTTCTTATGCATTATGAAGTTTAAAATTTTCTTACTAAATTAAATAAATACAAAGAATTTTAAAGGCTAACATCTGGGATTTTATTAATTTCTTCTTCTTTTTGTTCATTTGTTTGTCTGCTATATAGTATTGCCTTTAGGATAACATCCTCAGACCTAAGTAAATAGAGAATGTAGAGAAAATTCTAGAATATTTCTCCTGGATGGAAGGGTTTATTAAGAATACACTCTCATCATTATTTTCAATTAAGTTTATCTTTTCATATGATTATAGAATATAGCAGAGAAAGGGATAAAATGGGCAGTCTATCTAAAAAGACAGTCTTCGGTATAGGATACATTTTCATAGAAGTGACTATGTATATATACACACATGCCCAGGTATGGAAAGTAATTTATGTAATAGAGTAAATACCTCATAGTGCAATTGCTGGGTCATAGGGTCGTTCAATTTTTGATGTTTTGAGGATCCTCCATACTGTCTTCCAGAATGACTACACCACTTCTCATTCCTACCAACAGTGTTAAGAGGGTTCCTTTTGTCCCTGAATCCTTGGTAACACCTGTTTTTCCTGTGTTGCTAATTTTAGACATTCTGACAGGTGTGAGGTGGTATCTCATGATAGTTTTGATTTGTGTTTCCCTGGTGATGAGTGATATTGAGCATCTTTTCATGTGTCCGTTAGCCATCTGTATGTCCTTTTTGGAAGAATGTTTATTCATGTCTTCTGCCCATTTCTTAACTGGGTTATGTGCTTTTGGGTGTTGAGTTTGATAAATTCTTTATAGATTTTAGATACCAACCCTTTTTAGATATGTAATTTGCAAATATCTTCTCCCATTCCATAGGTTGCCTTTTAGTTCTGTTGATTGTTTCCTTCACTGTGCAGACAGTTTTTATCTTGCTAAAGTCCCAATTGCTCATTTTTGTTTTTGTTTCCCCTGACTCAAGAAACTTGTCTAGTGAGAAGTTCCTGTTGTGAAGAGAAAAGAGGTTGCTGTCTGTGTTCTCCCCTAGGATTTTAACAGTTTCCTGTCTCATACTTAGATCTTTCATCCATTTTGAATTTATTTTTGTGTTTGGTGTAAGAAAGTGGTGCAGGTTTTTTCCTCTGCATGTTGCTGTACTGTTTTCCCAACACCATTTTTTCAAGAGAGTGCTTTTTTCCCATTGGGTATTCCTTCCTGCTTTGTTAAAGATTAATTGACCATATAGTGAGCTCATTTCTGGATTTTCTGTTCTGTTCCATTGATCTATGTATCAGTTTTTGTACCAGTATCACATTGTTTTGATCACTACAGCTTTGTAGTATAACTTGAAGTCTGGAATTGTGATGCCTCCAGCTTTGCATTTCTTTTTCAAGATTGCTTTGGCTTTTTTGGGGTCTTTCGTGGTTCCATACAAATTTTAGGATTGTTTATTCCAAAATGCTATTGATATTTTGATAGGGATTGCATTAAACGTATAGACTCCTTTGGATAGTATAGACATTTTAACAGTATTTGTTCTTCCAATCCATTAGCATGGAATGTTTTTCCATTTCTTTGTTTCATGTTTGATTTCTTTCATCAATGTTCTATATTTTTCAGAATACAAATCTTTTACCTCTTTGGTTAGGTTTATTCCTAGACATCTTGGTGCAACTATAAGTGGAATTGATTCCTTGATTTCTCTTTCTGCTGCTTTATTATTGGTATATAGTAATACAGCAGATTTCTGTATGTTGATTTTGTATCCTGTGATTTTACTGAATTTGTGTGTCAGTTCTAGCAATTTCTTGATGGAGTCTTTGGACTTTTCTATATTGAGTATCGTGTCTGTGAATAGTGAAAGTTTGACTTCTTCCTTCTGATTTGAATGCCTTTTATTTCTTTTTGTTGTCTGATTGCAGAGGCGAGGCCTTCCAGTGTTATGTTAAGTAACAATGGTCAGAGTGGACATCTTGCCATTTGCAACAATGTGGATGGAGCTATAGTGCATTATGCTAAGCAAAATAAGTCAGTCAGAGAAAGACAACATATAATTTCACTCATATGTGGAATTTAAGAAACAAAACAGATGAACATAGGGGAAGGGGGAGAAAAGGGAGGCAAAACAAAAGACTCTCAGCAATAGAGCACAAATTGAGAGCTGCTGCAGGGGGGGTGGGTGATGGGTGGGAGGATGGGCAAAGTGCATGATGGGTATTAAGGAGGGCATTTGTTGTGATGAGCACTGCGTGTTATATGTAAGTGATGAATCACTAAATTCTACTCCTGAAACAAACATTACACTGTATAGTCACTAACTAGGATTCAATAAAAACTTGTGAAATGGAAAAAAAGTAACACACTCTTATAACAGCTAGAATATGATTGATTTTCAAAATAAAGGAAAATTAATCATGAAATTGTTACTTAAATTTTTACATTGAAAAAAAAATTTTCATTGATCTGTATAAATGGTTGAAACAACTTCTTTGTAATTTAGAAAAAGAAGAAAATGTAACTCTGATTCATTAACAGATAAAAACTGTACACTTGAAATATAAAAGTCTATAATACAGTGATTCTATAATTCATCCAATTAAACAAATGGTTCAGCAATTTAAAAGCTGATGATACACTTGAGGCAGATCACAGAAGCAAGGACAAAAATTGCACAGGAGGGTCACTTTTCCAAAAGCAAGCCTACTTGAAATTATGTATAGTAAACAAGTTTACTGAAAATTATCACACAAACAAAATTTTTACCAAGCATGAAGTTAAAATCTATCATGAAAAATAGAAGCCATAAAGCTGCCAGTACCCTGCCTCTCCTTTTCATGACCCCCTACTTCTGTCCTCTATTATCAGTGGACTGGATGGATGTTATGCAGTAAAATGTTATGTTGATCCCTCAAAATAGGAAACTACTAATAGTATGGACACACAATAGATTTCTTGCACTCCTCTGAAATGTTTTTTTTGTTTGCTTGTTTTGTTTTGTTTTTTTGTTTTGTTTTGTTTTCCTTCTCCCAGACTCAACTCAATGGGTCTTTCCCAGTGCCCTGGAGGTATGTAGGGATGTGTAGTTCGGTTAAAATTGCTTTCTGTGACTTTCTTATGGTGGTGGCCAATCTCCTCCATCTCAGGTGGGTTCAAAAAGTATTACAACTACTTAGAAGATAGTTTTCCAGATTCTTATAAACATATTCAACAGCCTCAAGTATGACCTAGTAATTCTTGTAAGGGCCTGGTTGGCCAGAGGGAACCATTTTGTTGTGTGCTTAGATTGGCCCCACCCCTCCCAGAGGAACTTGCTTGCAGGCCCCGGATATGGGGGCGGGCCAGGCCGGATGGAGAATCCAATCAGTGGGGCACGCATATATTTGCTGTGGTGAATTGGAATTCAATTGGCCACCCATATTACTGACCCAGCGTGACTGTGTAGTTTTCCCTGTGTGTTGCAGTCTCATTGGCCACCTGTGTGTGGGCCGGGCTCAACCACCTCTATATTAGTCTGTGAGGCAAGAGGATAGTAGTGTAGTAGTGATAGCGTCAGGATCGTCGGGATCGTTGTGGTCATTATGGTCATCGGGAGCATCATGAGCCTCGCTGGGGAGCGTCATGAGCCTTGCCGGGGAGCGGCCTCACCTCCAAGGGGAAGCGTTGGGTAAGAGGAAGCGTCTGGTAAGGGGAAGCATCGGGATCAGTGTCCTGGTCATTGTCGCCTCTTTGTAAGAGATGGCCCCGACTGGTAGGTTTGATTTTTGTTGCTTGGCACGAAATAAAGCTTTGCTTGACTTTCGCTTTGTGTCGGTCTCATTCCTTTGATCACGGACCCTAACAATTCTAATCTTGAGAATTTGATCAAGAGACATTAAAACTTCTGTTCAGACAAAGGTCTGTACTTGAATATTTATAACACTTTAATTCATAATCACCCTAAATTTGAAAAAATTGAAATGTCCTTCAACTGGGAAATAGAAAAAAAAATACAATATATCTATACAACAAGATATTAATTAGAAATAGAAGGGAGGGGCACCTGGGTAGCTCAGTCAGTTAAGCTTCTGCCTTGGCTCAGGTCATGATCTCAGGGTCCTGGGATTTAGCCCTGCATTGGGCTCCCTGCTCAGAGGGGAGACTACTTCTTCCTCTGCCCCTCTCCCAATCATGTTCTCTATCTCTCTTAAATAAATAAATAAAATATTAAAAAAAATAAAAGGGAAATTACTGGTGCATGAAACTATAAGGATGAATTTTCATTACATTTTGTTATGTTAAAGAAGCCAAATTTAAAATGTAATAAATATCTTTAAATTCTTATTGTATTTTTCAGGTGATTAGTTTATATTGTTGTTCATTTACTTCCCATTTTTATTTGTCTTCTATACTATTTTATTTTATTTTATTTTTATGTGCTAGTTTAGTCTTCTTCTAAACTCTTGAGTAAAATATTTGCAACTTCCTAGAACACAGTTTTATTGAGATATAATTTACCAATAGTAAAATTTACTCTTTTTTTGGTAAGAGTTCAGTGAATTTTGACAAATGCGTACAGTCATGCAACCACTACAAATCAAGATGTAGAATATTTTCACTTCTCCCCAGTTTTCCTTCAGGCTATTATTGTCAACTCTTCCCCAGACGCCCATCATCCTGTGGCCAATAATCTATTTTCTATCAGTATACTTTTGTCTTTTCCAGAATGTGATATAAATGAAATCACACATTTCTTTGATCTATCTTTCTGCTTTCTTCCATTCTAAGCGCCCATGTGATTACCTGGTCTCATCCAGTTAATCCAGAATAATCTCCCTACTGTAAAATCTATAACCTAATTCCATTTGCAAAGTTCTTTTTCATGTAGTATAACATGTCCAGAGAATTAGGGCATGGACATTTGCAGAGGTTATTACATTTTATAACCGAATAGAGGCTGCTTCCATAGTTAATTCCGTTGTTTGAAGACAGTGGGGTAAATTCTCATGGCAATTGTTTACCATGTCCTTTAAGATCCTATTGCTTCCCTGACCTCATGTCAGGCATCTTCCTCACACTAAGGCAGCAAATGCGTTCATAATTCAGGATCATTATGCTTGCTCTTGCTTCTCTCTCAAACATTTTCTTCATCTTTATACAAATAATGTCTTCATCTCTGTATAATACATGTCTTAACATAAAGGGGATTTAATTTTTTTAAAATATTTTATTTATTTATTTTGACAGAAAGAGAGCATGAATGAGGGGGAGTTCAGACAAAGAGGGAGAAGAAGATCCCCTGCTGAGCAAGGAGACCTATGTGGGACTTGATCCCAGGACCCTGGGATCATGACCTTTGCAGAAGGCAGACGTCCAACTGACTGAGCCACCCAGGTGCCCCTGCAAATAGGATTTAAACCCATGAGACCTAAAATAATTTCTTTCCGGATCCAATCTCTGTGTCATATTACCCCAGTTTGTTGTCTTCACAACATTTATTCTTTTCTAAGATTAACTAATAAAGTAAAAATTAATCTGGCAAATAATTGTATTTCAGGAAAAAAGAACACAAACTACAATGCATGCAATTCTTACTTAACTGAAAAGAAGAAGGCTATTTCATACTTTTATAGGAGATAAAATAGAAGAGGGTCTCATGGAAAAATCAACCCATGTAAGAAAACAAAATCCAATGTAAAATATATTATACCAGCAATCTATCATAATAAAGGCATAATAAAACAGCAATGCTAGTGGAGTTATATTAGAAGAGACAGGAAACTAACCAGAAGTCTGCTTTTTTTTTTTTTTTTAAAGATTTTATTTATTTATTTGACAGACAGAGATCACAAGTAGGCAGAGAGGCAGGCAGAGAGAGAGAGGGGGAAGCAGGCTCCCTGCCGAGCAGAGAGCCGGATGCGGGGCTCGATCCCAGAACCCTGGGATCATGACCTGAGCTGAAGGCAGAGGCTTCAACCCACTGAGCCACCCAGGTGCCCCCAGAAGTCTTCTTTTAAAGATGTTTTTGGAATGGTAGGTCCATAAATTCCCTCATACAGTGTTACCATATGCAGAACAGTGGAAATTTCTCACTGACATTCCCTTCTATTTTCATCTACTTGATGTTACTATTTTAGTTAAATGAATTACATGTGTGAAATTCTAACCTTATAGAATATGATTTTTAACTGAAAAAAATTACTTCCAAATTTGCCTCTTCTGTGAAAAGAAGGAAGTGCATTGTGAGTAAAATGTTCTACCCCTCTATGGCTAGTGATAAATTCTCCTTAAGTCTGTGGCTTCCAGGATTTCTTTGCTCCTCATGCGAGGGTATATTGAACCCTACTAAATCATTTGTTATTATTTTCTATATATAGATATTGAGAAATATGTTATCCTAGTTTCATAATGGAGAAAACTAGCCAAGCAATATATTATTGATTTTATTTAATGTTAGAATTATAGAGAGATGAATAAATATGCTCAGAAATAACGTTATTAAGTATTGTTTAAGTAAGGATTCATATGCACTTTTGGTAAATCATATTCTCCCTTCAGGTAAATATTAAAAATAAACATAGCTAATATTTTCATTTTCACATTAAATTAGAAAATTTGTTACCTTATCATTTAAATTTTGATTCAAATTTTCATAAAATGGTTCTGAATGTTTGATACATATTTTCAGTGAGCTGAGCTGTGTCTACTAACCATTTTTAAAGAGAATAAGATTGTACTATTTGAAAGATTAACCAGTATTTACAGCAATCTAAGTTTTTAAAATAATGCTTTAATAGTGTTGTTTGATTTCATTCTCATTTACTTCATCACCAAAAGAGTTGCCCATTTTTAATACTTCAGTTAAATAGAATCACATATAATTTATTTTGGTTTATTTCATATGTCATCTTCTAGAGATTCACATTTTTATTTTTATTTTAATGAATGATCTGAAAAAGAATATTGGAAATAAATTTTGACATTGAAATTCAATAATGTAGCTTTAAAATACCATTTTAACTTAAACCCCCTGATATTTGAATGATTGAGATTTACAAGTAAAGTATACAAATATTCAAGGATGGGGGGGACAAATATGTGGACAGATAGTATCTGACAACTAATTGGAAAAATGTTCTTATGTACCCATTAGGTATCCTCATTTATAAAGCTGACAAATTTCAAGCATTTAAAATAGTTTATGGTCAGATTTTCAAGCTTTCATCCAGGAAGTTCCAGAAGATTCTCAAACGACACAATACAACATTTTAAAATACAATGGAACAACAACAAAAATAACTGCTGGCATCACAAAGCCTTTTTTGGGTGTCTGGGTGTTCAGTTTGTGTCTTTGGTCTTTCAAGTGCCTGCAGATTTCCTTGGCCTCTACACTGAGAAGCACAGAAGCTCCAGGCTGCATTTTCCATGCATTTGCCCTAGACAACTGTCTTATTTAATTGGGTGATCTATTGTTCCCTGCTTTATATAACTGTCTTTCATGCCTTGCCTCTCTGTGTATTTTTAAATTTTGCTATTGCAGTTGAATTGTTATGCATATGCATAACATATCCCAGATAAACAAAAATGGTTTCAGGTTGTCATTACCTCTTTTTTTTTTTTTTAAAGGTTTTATTTATTTATTTAACAGACAGAGATCACAGTAGGCAGAGGGGCAGGCAGAGAGAGAGGAGGAAGCAGGCTCCCTGCTGAGCAGAGAGCCTGATGCGGGGCTTGATCCCAGGACCCTGGGATCCCAGGACTCTGGGATCATGACCTGAGCTGAAGGCAGAGGCTTTAACCCACTGAGCCACCCAGGCAGCCCCAGGTTGTCATTACTTTTTAAGTGTCTAAGAACAAGCGTGAGAACATATACTCTGCTGCGTATGTCTTGCTTGTGTGTCTTACAAAATTTATAAGTTGTGTTTTATTCTCTACATCAGTTTAGGTGTCAGGAATGATATATGTAGTAATTTGTAGCGTAGTAGACCAAACATTGATGAGCTGACAGGTGTTAGATATGTGCTATCTTTTTAAAGATGCTATATTGCATCTGATTAAATTCACATTTCTGCTTTAGCAGGGTATATGTCTGTACATTCAGGAAAGAAAAAAAAAAAAGATGTAATGAGAATCTTAAGTCTGTGTATCCTGAGGGTGTCATTGCAGAGATGGAGTAAGATTGGTTTTAAAAAATAAGTCATAAAAACCTGAGCCTATAATCAGCAGTGTTGTAGTTACCAAGTTTAAGGCTGGGATATGTGAATCAGAACATAGGATATATTATTTTTCATGCTTCCAATCAGCATCACTGGTATAATATTTACTGCAAGAATTCTCTGTGAATAAAACAGAATGTGGAAAGTACTCAAAGCACCTTCAATTTATTATGGAACAGTGCCCTCCCTGAAGCCTTTACCCGGTACTCTCTTAGCTCAGGACCCCTTCTCCCTTTCCAAGTAATGGCATGTGGAACAAACTTTTTATAATAAATGAAATGTTCCTCCCCACCCTGTATGCATTCCAGGTTTCAGGACCTTCCCTTTCATATCTGTACACTGTCTGTTGTGCTGAGAATGTCATGCCTTGTGCTTGAGACTAGAATTGTTATCTGCTCACTAGAATCTCCCAGACTAATGTATCAATCTTGCTGCTATTTAGTGTGATGTGGTCATTGATTTCCCAAATGGTCAGACTGAACACTAGTAATGTGATTTGAGGTTATTAATTTAGTATGAATAATGAACACATTTTAAAACATGGATGTGAAACACAAACTTTTTGAGTTTTACCTCATTCAGTTAGGTATAGATTTCTTTGATGACTGATTACAATCAATATATTTGTTTTCGATTAAATGGTAAAATATTAGTATTTATTGATTATTAAAGATTTTAGCTTTATGTTATTATGCATTTATTTATTTTTATGGGTTTATGTTTTTTCATAAAGCCTTATTTTTTATTTTTTAGAGTTTTCATTTATTTATTTTTATTTTAGGGAGAGAGAAAGAGAGAGAGAGTGAGCCAAAGGGAAGTGCAGATGGGGAAGGAGAGGGGAAGGGAGAGCATTCCAAGCAGACTCCATGCTGAGTAGAGAGGCTAAGGTGGGGCCTTATCTCAGGATAATGAGATTATGACCTGAGCTGAAACCAAGAGTCAGACACTTAACTGACTCAGCCACCCAGGTAACCCTAAAATTTTATTTTAAAATTAGTGGAAAGCGGGGTACCTGGGTGGCTCAGTGGGTTAAGCCTCTGACTTCGGCTCAGGTCATGATCTTAGGGTCCTGGGATTGAGCCCCACATCGAGCCTGCTTTCCCTTCTATCTCTGCCTGCCTCTCTGCCTACTTGTGATTGCTCTCTCTCTCTGCCAAATAAATAAATAAAATCTTTAAAAAAAAATGGTGGAAAGCAGGTGTATAAAATATATCTTAATTGGCTTCTCAATTAGCCATATATATAGTTATATAGTTATATAGAGTTAGCTAGCTAGTTAGTTTGAAAAACAAAGGCAAACTGCATATTTTTCTTTATCCCTTCATACACCATTTCCAACCGAAGGTCAACAAATTATGGACTGTGAGCCCATTGTGGACCACGGTCCATTCATGTATGAGCTAAGAATGTTTTTTCGCATTTTTAAGTGGGTAAATAAATAAGATTCTGTTACAATTCAAAATGGTATAAGATTCAGATTCAAATATCAGTGCCCATAAATAAGGCTTCCCTGGGGCATAGCCATGCCTATTCATTTCCGTATTGTCTGTAGCTGCTTTTAAGCTACAGAGTAATTGCATCAGAGATCAGAACAGGTCCTTACACACTTTACCTGTTGCTGTCTAATTTATGTTTTTACCTTTTATATAGACAACTTTACTTTCCACACCCACTGACCACAGGCTTTTCCATCCCCTTGGTCTCTGAGCATAACTGAACATTTAAGAATTCCCTTCCACTGGAGACATGACTGCATTCTCTTCTCTCCCAAAAGGCCATCTTGACTTTGGTGCTCTCTGCCTGCCACACCCTCATGGCCTGCCCTCTGCCTCCTTCCTACTCCAACTCAACTATATTCATGTATTATATTCATCTTACTTACTATTATCATATTTTATATATCATCTATAAAACATTAAGGATATTTATTTTCTGTGATGTTAGTTGAGCACATTTACAACATCCCTTGCACTGCCTTTTGGTCCACAAACTCACATTACTTACTATATGGCCATTTATTGAAAAATTTAGCTGAGACTTGGTTCTAGACTGTAAGCTCCATGAAGTCAGGAAGATCTTTTTTGTTCTTTGTTTTGTTGCACAGTATAAGAACACACAACAGATAGATGCGAATATGTACTTGGCAAATACCATTAGGTGAATCATTGGTGAAAGGCTGTTTCCCCATACTTTGGTTCAAATGTCTAGTAATCAGGTTTTCCCTCATTCTTTACCTCTTTATCATCTATTTAGCCAAATGTCAACCAACAGACCTTTCTCATAAATCCTTATCAACCAATTCCAATTGACAGTGATTTCATTAATAAACATTAATTATTTTGTTTAACATTTATGTGATATTTGTCACATATTCTGTTTTTATATCATTTAAAAGTATGGTAAGGGGTTCCTCGGTGGCTCAGTCAGTTAAACCACAGTCTCTTGATATCAACTTGGGTCATGTTCTCAGGGTTGTTAAATCATAAGCCCGGACTGGGCTCCACACTGAACATGGACGCCTACTTAAAATTCTGTCTCTCCTTCTGCACCCCCCTAACTCTCGCAGTCTCTCCCTCTCTCTCACTAAAAAAAAATTAAATATAAATAAATAAATAAACTCGTGTTTAATGAACCTCTAGTTCACCAGCACTCAGCAAAATCAGAATGCATTTTATTAATTCTATGACAAATTAAATAAGTAAATTAACTACTAGTCCTTCTTTGTATAAGTATCCTTTAAAATAAATATACCACATTCAAAGATTTGACACATACTTTTATTAATAATGATTATGAGTTATAAGAGAGTTAAGGGAGATAAGAGCTACAAGATATTAGAAATATTACAAGTAGAATATAATAAGGATATGCACAAGTCTTTCTTAAAAAAGGAAACACTGTTATTAAACATTTAAATTTATTTTTATACTGGGTGATGACAAATTCAGACATCTGTAAAATTTCCAGTAGATACTAATAATGTAAAGACATAATTTTATAAAAATAATTACATGAAATTGTGGAGATATATTTTCAGTTTCATAGACAACCAAAGTAAATCTGATATTTCTGTGCATAAGAATACATTTTCCTTAATGCAAAAATGCATAATTACAAAATACTTCCTCTTTTGTAAGATGACAAACAGGTATAATATATTCTGTCCCTTATTTATTATTCCTCCACAAAAAAGAGATTAAAAGGCATTTTTGTTCAAAATCTTATTTCAAATACATAAACTTTTCAATATATTTCACATTTTAGCCGTTAGGGAAATAGAGTCAATTTATCTGCTTTTCAGAATCCCTAAAAAGGAAATGAAAGATTTTGGATAAAAGTTCTCTAAAAGAAAATTCTTTAAATGTAAATGTATTGCAATTAGTGGAAGGATGTTTTTAATTAATGCATAGGCAGATATAAATGAAGTATGTAGGGTCATACTGCTTAACAACTATATATTATTAAGTACAGTGTTTGAAAACCAAAATCTGTACTCTTAGAACTACTCTCAAAATTGGAAAAGACAATTATGAACACACTTTTGCATACATATGCTTGTAGATGACATTTGGTTTCAAGTAACTTTAAACTTATTAACAATCCTATTAATTTTTAATCAAATTGATTAGCTGATAATAAAATTTATTTAAAAATACAAAGGATCTAGGATAGATGAAACAAGTCTGAAAAAGGAAAACATTAGAGGATTATGCTACCTGGTGTCAAGACCTAATATAAACTGATAATTAGAATTATAGAATAGAATGGGGAGTTCCAAATGGACCTACACATTTATGGCCAATTGATGCTTGGCAAAGATGACAATGTAGAAAGAATAATGTCTTCAAGAAATAATGTTGAAATGAATAGAATAAAAATGTGAATCTCTAACCTTACTTCAAACTGTACAAAAAAGCTACCTAGAAAAGGACCTTATGTGGATGGGTCATCTATCTATACATACGTAAAAACTAAACAACTTCTTAGAGAAAAATAATAAAACATCTTCATGACCTTTGGAAAATAATTTTTCAGTTTCTAACTGCGTGAAAAATAAATTTGACCGATGACCCAGCAATTCCACTCTTGTGTATTTACTGAAGAAAAAACAGACGCTTGTTCACATCAAGACTTATACAAAAGATGCTCATAGTTATTTCTTTGAAAGCCAAAATTGGAAAGAAGCCAGGCATCATATATTTCTTCAAAAGCCAAAATTGGAAAGAAGCCAGTCATCAGTCAACAAATGAATGGATCACCGAATCTTGGTATATTCCTGTGATACCTCTCAGCAATGTAAGAATCCAAATTACTGATATACAAAAGCAAACTAAACAAAAAGCCAGGGCTGACTTTTAAAAGCATTCTGCAAAGTGAAAAAATGCCAGACACAAGAGACTTTCTATTGTATAATTACATTTATATCATATTTTAGAATTAAATGAATGTCTTTTTTTGTATATAAATTAAGTCTTGGTAAAGTGTACTTAAATATTTAAAAACAGTTACTAAAGCACATTTTACTTAAACTACCATTGTATATTACTGTATTCTTAAGTATTTTAGCTTTTGATCTGTATTATTATGTTTGTAGATGCTAACTAAATGAATTGTGGATAAATAAGCACAAGTAATAAACAAAAGCTCTGGAAGTAGGATCACACCATCTATTAAGACATAGGTTTTCATTTACTAGTATGTTCTGATTTTTAGAATCTATACTTCTGAATATTATCCCAAATGTCAACATGAGGTTTCTGGAGCAGAACAGATCATTCTTACTTACTCATAGTAATCACCACACCAGTACCCTATTGCCCTGTGTAGCCCCTGGTCAACTTGATCAGAGGGAGATGTCATGTTACACATAACTGAGTCTACTGTGGTGAGGAGCTCATGGAGAACAAAGCTGGGTAATTGCATACAAGAGGAAGAGCTGTTTCTTCTCTCCTGAGTAGGAGGTCTCTCACTCCCTAGAGCAAACAATTTCTCCTTGGAAATACAAAAAAGAAAGGTCCAGGCCCTTTACTCTTTAAAATGTAAATAAATTCCTCCACCAGGAAGTGAATCCCTTTTCTTCAGTTTTACAACTCAGGAATGGTTTCAGTAGTTCCACCTCATATTTCTCCTGGAAATGTAATCACATACCTTTAATCTCCCTGCAGATCTCCCTAGTTACAGTCATAATTTAGTTTCAAGGGTCAAGTTTTAACCCAGGTCCCAAATTTTAATAAAATTTAATAAAATAAAATAAAATTTATTTTAATAAAATAAAAATTATAAAAACTTAGAAAGCCCAACAGAAATGATATTTTTGCTACAGTTCAACATCTATGATACCTCTTTATTAAATATTTTCCCTAATAGTATTAATTCATGCATATTACTACATTACATTGTATGAGACAAACTTATTACCTCTCCCATTTCATTGGACATTTAGTTTCCTTGCTTCTAATTGGTTGCAATTTTAAATAATACATAAGAATTGCAGACGATATCCATTTCAGGTATTTCCCCAGAAAAAATTTACAGCAGTGGAATTACAGGATTGTAAATTATTTCTTCAGGTTTAATTTCATTCAAGTGGGATTGTTTTGTCAAAAAAAAATTAGATTATAAAGTGCCCTCCAAAAAAGGGATGACAATTTATTCCTACAAAAGAACAATATTAGAACCATAGACTATTAATATCAACTTAATACATATTGCAATTTTTTTTCAATTTTGGCTTATTGAGTGCTTCATTCTGTAGACATTTTGAATTATATACTGTAAATTATGCCATTTTTAATCATTTATATATCTTTCTCATTTATATTTTAAGGTTGTCATGAAAGAACAATCCAAATAAAAAATGACATTTTCTTCTAGTTACCCTGTTTTTTATAATATATGATTACTTAACTACATTTGATAGTATCAAAAATGATAATAACAAAATTGCAGAATAGGGACCTAACAATAAAACTTTGTATTTATACCCAGATCCTGCTTAACTACCTTAATGACAATTAACCAAAATAGCTTTAATTTTAAATGCAGTTTTATGTTTTATGTTTTATTTTAAATGCAGTTTAAACGTTTTAAATGCAGTAAAAAGTTAAACCATATTGTATATAGTAATTTTCATATAGTAATAACTTGTACTGCATTGTATGCAGTGATTTGAATAAGTAAATAATCTACAACATAATTTAAATATAACAATTTAAATGCAGTAAAATTAGGTCACCTAGTGTGTTTCAGTCAGTTAAGTGTCTGCCTTCGGCTGGGGTTATGACCCTAGGATCCTGGGATAGAATCCTGCATAGGGCTCTATACTCTGTGGGGCGCCTGCTTCTCCCTCTGCCTCTGCCTCTCTCTCTTTGTTTCTTATGAATAAATAAAAAAAAAAATCTTTAAAAAAATAAAATAAATACATCAAAACTAAGTTAAAAATGGAGTGACAGGAAAGTATATGATCAGTTTCCTGATACAAGAAGAAGAGGAGAAGAGGAGAACAATCAAATCAGAAATGAGCTTGCTGACAGTGGGTCTGGGTACCATGGCCCCCTACATTTCTATATTTCTATAGAAATACATTTCTATTTCTTCAACTCTTACTAATGTAAAAAAAAAAAGGTAAATGACAAGAGGCCACAGATGTGGAAGGGATGTCAGGTAAATTCTCAGCCTCTTATCTGGGGCCTGGTACACGGAGGAAGAGTGGCATTTGATACTGCCTGGACACAAACAGAAAGCCCACTCATGTCAGAAAGCCTGCTTGACTCAGAGCAGCAGCCCATTAACACCCCAGCTCTGTAGGACAGTCAGCCAATGGTCGCCTTCAGAAAGAACAGCCAAAATAATTCTAGGAGTACAGAACATTCACAATAGAGATTTAACGTGCCTGTGGAGGGAGACCGTGCCGGTGCTGAGCAATGGGAGGTATCTTTACCAGGCAAGAGATTTCAGAGTGAGGTTTTGATTATGCAATGCCACACTGTGTGTACAGAGAAGGAGACAAACCTCCAGGTGTGGGAGATGAGAGGAAGCGAAGGATGACTCTATCGGTGCTAATGACAAGGGATTAATATTTGTTATCTTTTATTTCTCAAAAAGTCATCTTTTGTATTACGTGGTGCTCAGGGAATATTTTGTCACATAAATATATCATCAAAGTTTAAATAAATCAATAGAAATCCTTTTATAGATAAGAGAATAAGAATGAGGGGGCAGGTGGAGAGAAAGAAAAACAACGGGGGACATGCAGTCAGGAGGAAAATGAATTAGGACAGCTGGGTGGTTCAGTCAGTTAAGAGGCCAATTCTTGGTTTCAGCTCAGTTCCTGATCTCAGGGTCCTGAGATGGAGACTTTGCTTAGCAGGGAGTCTGTTTCAGACTCTCTGTCCCTCTCTCTTTGCCCTTGCATCCCTCGTGCTCTCTCTCTCAAATAAATAAATACACTTTCTTTATAAAAGAAAGAAAATGAGTTAGGGGAAAATGAAGTAGGCTCTGACTTCATTCTTGAGAAAGAGATATATGTCAAGAGTGAACATTTCAACTGACAAAATGAATTCCCATAAATGGCTATATGCATTTAAACACCTTATTTTTGCTAAAGAAAAATCTGGCAAAAGTCGCAATGAGGAATGTATATTAGAAAGAATAGAGGGAAAAATTACGTTTTTAAAAGCTTAGACCACTATTTATTTTCCTTTCTTCTTATTTTCCATTCCTAACAAATGTATTACTTATATGTTCTTAACTGTATGTGAAATCTTCAGTATGCTAGGATAGTCCTTCTATTTTCATTCTTTATATGCATTTTGAATATGTATACATATATACATTTATAGAATTCTATAAATACTATATACATTTTGAATATATTTTTAATGAATATATATATATATATATATATATATATTCAGAGAGAGAGAGAGAGAGAGAGGGAGAGACTGAGCGAGAGACAGCTTAATCATCACTCTGATCATGGCTCACATTATCTTTTTCAGCAGCACTCCTTTTCCTCACTCACAGCATGAGGTTTTTGCTTATATTGAGTTGCTCCATCTCAGACACCAGCACGACTGCATGGGATGTTGGAAGGTCTCACTTCTCATCAGTAGGGAGTTTGTTATATTGTTTCCCACTGTGCTTCACTGAGTCCTTGGTCCTATTCTTCAAGCTCCTTGTTTGCCTCAGTCTCCTTTCATCTTCCTGTGGTTTTGTACTATTACCCATTCTTTCCCCACACTCAAACCAGCTCCACTATTTCAAGGGCATCTTTGATACCAGTGGATTGAGTAAAATAGGAAGTAATCTAGAGGTAGTCCTTCACTTTCTTTCATTAGTAAGAAAATTAGTATAACTCTTTGATAAAGACTTGGAGATTTTGATATATGTCCTCAAGCAAATATAATGAAAGCGTGTTGGTTCACAAACTATCCACCCAACACAGAGGGAAAGGGAGACCAAAGAAAGAGTCAGCCATTCCAGATTGGTAGGTGACAGGTTAAACAAGCAAGGGAACTTACTTATGAGGGTTTTTTTCCCCCCTTTTCTTTTTTGTATCTCTTTTCAGTGTTCCAGAATTCATTGTTTGTGTACCACACCCATGCTCCATGCAATACGTGCCCTCCATAATACCCACCACCAGGCTCACTCCAACCCCCTACCCCTCCAAAACCCTCGGTTTGTTTCTCAGAGTCCACAGTCTCTTATGGTTCCTCTCCCCCTCCAATTTCCTCCAACTCACTTCTCCTCTCCATCTTCCCATGTCCTCTGTTTTATTCCTTATGCTCCACAAATAAGTAAAACCATATGATAATTGACTCTCTCTGCTTGATTTATTTCACTCAGCATAATCTCTTCCAGTCCCATCCATGTTGATAGAAAAGTTGGGTATTCATCCTTTCTGATGGAGGCATAATACTCCATAGTATATATGGGCCATATCTTCTTTATCCATTAATCCATTGAAGGGCATCTTGATTCTTTCCACAGTTTGGTGAATGTGGCCATTACTGCTATGAATGTTGGGGTGCAGATGGCCCTTCTTTTCACTACATCTGTATCTTTGTGGTAAATACCCAATAGTGCAATTGCAGGGTCATAGGGAAGCTCTATTTTTAATTTCTTAAGGAAGCTCCACACTGTTTTCCAAAGTGGTTGCACCAATTTGCATTCCCACCAACAGTGTAAGAGGGTTCTCCTTTCCCCACATCCTCTCCAACACTTACTGCTTACTGTCTTGTTAATTTGGGCCATTATAACTGCTGTAAGGTGCTATCTCAATGTGATTTTGATTTGAATCTCCCGATGGCTAATGATGATGAACATTTCTTCATGTGGCTGTTAGCCATTTGTATGTCTTCTTTGGAGAAGTGTCTGTTCAAGTTTTCTGCCCATTTTTTGACATGATTATCTGTTTTGTATGTGTTGAATTTGAGGAATTCTTTATAGATCTTGGATATCAGCCCTTTGTCTGTGTGTCATTTGCTAAAATCTTCTCCCATTCTGTGAGTTGCCTCTTTGTTTTGTTGACTGTTTCCTCTGCTGTGCAGAAGCTTTTGATCATGATGAAGTCCCCAAAATTCATTTTCACTTTTGTTTCCTTTGCCTTTGGAGATATATGTTGCAAGAAGTTGCTGTGGCTGATGTCAAAGAGGTTACTGCCTATGTTCTCCTCTAGGATTTTGATAGATGCCTGCCTCAGGTTGAGGTTTTTTATCCATTTCGAGTTTATCTTTGTGTATAGTGTAAAAGAAGGTTGAGTTTCATTCTTCTATACATAGCTATCCAATTTTCCCAGCTCTATTTATTGAAGAGACTGTCTTTTTTCCACTGTATATTTTTTTCCTGCTTTGTCGAAGATTATTTGACCATAAAGTTGAGGGTCCATATCTGGGCTCTCTACTCTGTTTCACTGGTCTATGTGTTTGTTTTTGTGCCAGTACCATGCTGTCTTGGTAATCACAGCTTTGTAGTAAAGCTCAAAATAAGGCAACATGATTTCCCCAGTTTTGTTTTTCTTCTTCAAAATTTCCTTAGAAAATTGGGGTGTCTTCTGGTCCCATACAAATTTTAGGATTGTTTGTTCTGGCTCCTTGAAAAATGCTGGTGGGATTTTCATTGGGATGGCATTGAAAGTATGGATTGCTCTAGGTAGTATAGACATTTTAACAATGTTCATTCTTCTGATCCATGAACATGAAGTGGTCTTCCATGTTTTTGTGTCTTCTTCAATTTCTTTCATTAGTGTTCTGTAGTTCCTTGAGTACAGATACTTTACCTCTTTGGTTAGGTTTATTCCCAGGTATCTTATGGTTCTTGGTGCTATAGTAAATGGAATTGATTCTCTATTCTCCCTTTCTGTATTTTCATTGTTAGTGTATAAGAAAGCAACTGATTTTTGTACACTGATTTTGTATCCCTCCACGTTACTGAGTTGCTGTATGAGTCCTAGTAGTTTGGGGGTAGAGTCTTTTGGGTTTTCCATATAAAGTGTCATGTCATCTGTGAAGAAAGAGAGTTTTACTCCTTCATTGCCAATTTGAGTAATTTTATTTCTCTTTGTTGTCTGATTGCTGTTGCTAGGACTTCTAGTACTGTGAAGAACAAGAGCGGTGAGAGTGCGCATCCTTGTCGTAATCCTGATTTCAAAGAGAAGTCTGACAGCTTTTCCTTACTGAGGATGATATTCATTGAGGCTTGTCTTGGGTAGCCACAGATCTCTGCACCCACCTGCCATGATGTAAAGATTTATTTAGAGTCTTAACTGGATTCAGTCACAGTGTACAATCCCAGATGTGACTCCTGATGGTGCACGGGAGAATGAAGCACAAACAAGTTAGATGCAAGAGAATGGGAGCAGGGGGCTACAATAAAGAAGACTGTCAACCCTGAGCAACTTCTTAGTCTCATATTTATTAGAAAGTGAGTAACAATCAACAAAGCTGGAGTAGATTACACATTGGCTATGAGTCTTGTAGAAACATAAGAAGAAAGGCAAAATATGTCTGGTTACATAGTACATGACCTATAGTGAGCAAGCCCAAATGAAAGGATTGTCTGACTAACTGCTGATGCTCTCTGGGGAAGGGGAGAGAAAGGAAAAATGAAGCAGGCAATGGTCCATTCTGAGAGAGTCGGGCATCCCCAGCTGCTTGGCTTCAAGGACTTATATCGTCCTCTCCCCTAGAGACCTGTTGCCAATACATGTTTTTCTTAAGCCTATATGTAAGCATGTTTGGTAACTAGTATAATTTCTCATAGGTTATATTTTAAGCAGTACATTGTTCTGAGGGACGGTTACACAGATGGTCTCAACAATTGCCTTCTCAAGTCTGGTCCTTGAATCAGCTTCCACTGTGGGAGCAGTGGCGAGAGTACATTTCAAGCACAGGGGAGAAGGTGAGGTGTCTCCAATTGCAGAATCTAATTCTTGGGGCAACTGAGGCTCATGTCCTCTCTGTTACCTCCTCTAACAAAGCAACAGAAATTTGGTTTGTCATTTTATCCCTGATCATGTTCAGTTATATTAGTTTATTTGCTATTTTTGCTCTGCTCCTTCCTTAAATATTTTTAAGAAGTTATAATAGAAAATCAAAATAAGAAAATAATAAAATTGAATTCTCTAGCTTGTTGATGCTAGACTTCTGTACTAACCTTGCTTCAATTTTGGTTGCATGCTCTTGCTACTCCAGTTGGTCTCATATTTGATCAGCTTGCTCTTTATATATGTGATATGTGTATGAATGAAAAAAATGATTGCCTCTATCAAGCAAATGATATTTCATTCATCACTCCCCTTCCTCATCGGATAAAATTTTTAAGATTCCAGGTACTCTGTATTCAGATAGCCTCTATTTGTATTAAATTAGTAAGTGTATAATCTTGGATAAGTGACTTAATGTCTTATTTTCTCAAATTTATCAAGTTTATAATTTCTTGAATTTACCAATAATAACAATGATAATAATAATAGCATCTATTCAATAAGATGAGGATTAGGGTAATAATTTACCTTAATCATTTAACTTAAAATTCTGGCACATGGTAAGTGCTCAAGAAATGACACATTATTATATTTACTACATCATTTTTCTCTGCCTACAGTGTCACTATGTCCTTCTAAATTCTATCTTCTATCCTTTCTTCCTCTTGACACCAACATCAGCTCTCTACTTCCCCAATAAGCAAAGGTCTTGAAATAAAATTCTACATCCTACCTTTTAAACTCAGTATATTCCTCACAAATGATTTCAAGGTGGTTTTAACACATGTAACTGTCTTGAAAATTTGTCTATGACCTGCTAAGTTCCAAATTAAATTGTGCAAAATCTTTAAAGCATTTGGTAAGGAATTTTAATAACACTTAAAGAAACATGGGACAAACCATAAGAGACTCTTAATGATAGGAAACAAACTGAGGGTTATGGAAGGGAAGGGAGATGGAGGGAAGGGGTTACTGGGTGATGGACATTAAGGAGGACGCATGATATAATGAGCACTGAGTACTATTAAGATTGATGAATCACTGACCTCTACCTCTGAAACTAATAATACATTTTTTGTTAATTAATTGAATTTAAATAAAATTGAAAAATAAAGAAATAAAGACACTCTCCCCCCAAAAAAGGGGAAAAAAAGAAAAAAGAAATGCGATACCACTGATTTAACCCTTAAGTCTG
The DNA here is from genome assembly GCF_002288905.1 of Enhydra lutris kenyoni. Lineage (NCBI taxonomy): Eukaryota > Metazoa > Chordata > Mammalia > Carnivora > Mustelidae > Enhydra > Enhydra lutris. The sequence continues at coordinate 42,973,452 of NW_019154099.1, read as the reverse complement.
ATAAAAGTGCATGATGAGAGGGCAAGCCAGGAGTCTGACTTCCACTCAGAGATGGGAGATGGTTGTGCTCCCATGCCTATGAAATGAAATTTCATATGAGATTTCACATGTAAAACTATGACATAAACTGCCTCTCCTAAGATATTTACATAAAGATGAAACTCTCCCATCCCCTCCCACAAAACAAAACACAAAATAACAACAACAGGAAGAAAAAAATAACACTTGAAGGGGCAAAGAAAACTACATGGGCCTATCTGTTGGGTTGAGGTCTGAGTCTGTGGGTTTTCCATGTTACCAAAGGGTAGGAGTCTTGAGTTACAGATAAAGTAATTTCTTCAGGATTTCAGAGCACATCCTCAGCAACTTAAAAAACTACTAAACATGAAGTGTGGAAAGAGACAAGAGATGGCAAAAGTAGAACTCAAGCTAAGATAAACTTGCCAAATGGAAAAAAGTAAATAGAAAAGAAAATAAAAATAGATAAAAGTAAATTTAAAAAAAATTAAACAAACCCATCTTGAGAAGGATTGATTGCAGATGTAATGAAAATAATTGAATAATTTACGAGTATAAACTTACATGTGTAATATTTGCAACTATCAAGGGAGAAGCACTATCCCCTTCCAAAATTAACTAAAAAACAAAAGGAAAGTACGAGAAGTTTTTATTCCTGACTGCCTGCTCTGTAGATTTCAAGCTACAGTATCAGATACAATGACAAGAGCCTTAAAAACAGTCTTTTATCTCCCTTCTAGTGGTTCTGCTTTTTTGACTGAACATGAACTGACAGACAATTTTCTACTAAAAATGTTTTCAGAAAACAGAACCTTAACGGATATGTTCTGTGAATTGATTCTTAGTTATCTGGGAGTTGTTTTTCTAATCTGATTATATGTTAAGGTATTGTTGACTCTGTTCTAGCACTAAAGGGGTATGCAGTGGCAATATATTTATGAAGACAATCACGTAGTAATCAAATGGCAAAATATTTTTCTTATCCCTGCAGCGTTGGGCTCTGGAGATGTCGAGTTCTTTTCTTTTTTTTTAAATCATTTTTTTAAATTTATTTTCAGCATAACAGTATTCATTGTTTTTGTACCACACCCAGTGCTCCATGCAGTCCCTGCCCTCTCTAATACCCACCACCTGGTTCCCCCAACCTCCCACCCCCCCACCTCTTCAAACCCTTCAGATTGTTTTTCAGAGTCCATAGTCTCTCATGGTTCACCTCCCCTTCCAATTTCCCCCAAATGCCTTCTCCTAACTCCCCATGTTCTCCATGCTATTTGTTATGCTCCAAATAAGTGAAACCATATAATTGACTCTCTCTGCTTGACTTATTTCACGCAGCATAATCTCTTCCAGTCCCGTCCATGATGTCGAGTTCTTAATTCCAGATCAGGGGTACTTCCACCACAGTGCACAAACAGTGGTTCCTTTCATGGAGAAGTTGAGACTGCCACATAAACACTTTGGGTGCCTCACACCAACAAACCAACTGGCAAAGAAGGGCATTACTGTACAGTGATTGATTTTGATAATTGAGGCTGAATTGGGGTTGCTACAGAAGGAAGAATGACGAATACATCTGGAAGGTAGGAAATCTTCTCGGGGTGTTCCTTAGTACTGCCATGTCCTGTTATTGAAGTCACTGGGAAGCAACAGAAATCCCAGTGTCGTTCATGTCCTAGGGACTAAGGCTTTGGTCATCCCAGCTGGCAAAAACAAAACAAAACAAAACAAAACAACATCAACAACAACAACAAAAAACACAACCAGCTGAGATTCTCTCTAAGACCAACGACATATAGATTGGCTAGGGGGAGAAGGTAATGACAAATCCAGCTGTAATTATAAGAAGAGTTGCAGAAACAAAACTACATAGTTGTCAGTAGTCCTTTCTTATTTTCATACGAGTAGATTTGTTTGTGTACGTATGTGTTACGGCTTTTTTAAAAGAACATTTAAGTAAATCCTCAGGGTATTGGATGTTGAACCAAGGTTTAAGAAAAGAGCACAAGAGAAATTGAAATAGAGAAGCTTGTCCCTCGTGGGTCCTGAAGGAAGTCCGTGGCATACCTGGAGGGGCTGCGAGGGAGACTGAGAAAAGGTGCAGGCAAAGCAAATGATAGAACCTTGGTCAAGTGCCTTTATTAGAGTCCATGGGTAGAGTGCTTTCGGATTCCCAGGCTATGGCCAGATTGGGCAATTGAAATGAACAAACAAACAAAAAAGTGGGGTTTTGGTAATCTCCATGGGCTTTTATCTAAGGGGTTGGGAGGCAGAAGAGACTGTTTACCAGAAAGGCTGTGAGTTTGGAGACTCCTACCGAGAGCATGTGCTTGTGTGACGGGCTAGTGTGAGGCCCCCACGGGTTGCCTGGCCAAAGAAAATGGAGACTGAGGCAGCAATAACATGGAGTAGCTTAGCTAAATTCCTAACATTATGCATGTATAAGCATTTCCCCTTTAACCTTCCCTTATCAATGACAACAAAGTATGTTAACGGTAGTTAACTCTACATCTCAGTATCTATGTTGTAAACAGGGGAGTGAGACCCATGCCGAAAAACCATGAACATCAACTAAAGGGGGAAAACAGTTTTCATATCTTTTTGTGGGGATTTAAGAGCAAGCTTGTCTTCAGTTGCATGTATAGCAGTTGTACCAGAGCTGGTGGAACATGACTCCATCCGTGTCTTATTGAGAAGCTACATATGGTTTGAGGAGTCCTGTTCGGATGCTGGGTTTATGAGTTGTACTGCAGTGGCTTTATGGCACATCCGCATGACTCTGCTAAATTACCTTTCTGAAAATTTTTCTTCCCAACATATTCTGGTTAGGGGAGGCCAGGGGAGATATACTGTGTGTGATTTGGAAGGTGAACATGAAGCAGCATCCGTGTCTTTTTCATAATTAGAAGGCAGTGAAGAAGCACCAGGTGCTATTTCAGCTCACACGTGTTGGTAGTTAATTTCTGGCTCACCTCATGGGCAAAGGACAGCAGTTCCCCAGAAGCTATTGTGCCTTCCCCAACTGTGCAGTGAGATACAGGCTGAGGTCTGTGTGGGTTTGCCAAGTTCTCCGCAGGACACCAACATCATGGCATTGGGAGGTGGTGAGAGACAACACAATTAGTATCCACCTATTTGCTGTATGTGGCAACGGGTCCTTGCTCTCCTCCACTTTGTACCATCTTCCTTTCTTGACTGCTTCCTCTTCATGCTTTAGCATTCTGCATCAAATCAAAAGGCAAAAGACAGACTCTTTTCACTCATCTCCCACAGTCTCACACACGTTTCTGTTAACAAGTGCGCAGGGAAGTCAGCTTCTCTGATTGAACCCTGAATCATGCAAAGGTTTATCAGCTAGGGAAATTTATCATAAAACTTCTATATTTTAAGTGATTATCTGCTGAAGTATGAGCATATGTTGGAACATATAGAAATTCAGATATGGACTTGATCATGTAGAAATTTTACATGGGCTAAAAGCAGCATCTCAAATTCGTGGAGAAATGAGATGATCTAAAAATATATCATGTGGAGCTAACTGGACAGTGATTTGGGAAAGAAGGTAGAGTTGGATGCATATGTCACACTGTATACAACGCTAACTACCAAATGAATCAGAAATCTAAACTCTGAAAAGGGAATTATGCAAATACTGAAAAAGGAGAGCATATAAGCACTAAACAGGTGATTTCTATCAGAATATTCCAGGAATAAGAAAAACCTCCTTATCTCTCTCTTTTTTTTAAAGATTTTATTTATTTATTTGACAGAGAGAGACCACAAGTAGACAGAGAGGCAGGCGGAGAGAGAGGAGGAAGCAGGCTCCCTGCTGAGCAGAGAGCCCGGTGCGGGACTCGATCCGAGGACCCTGAGATCATGACCTGAGCCGAAGGCAGCGGCTTAACCCACTGAGCCACCCAGGCGCCCCGACCTCCTTATCTCTTGATTGAAAAATCCAGAATCTAAAGACTGTAAAATGAATTCAACTACATATTGCCTGTATGAATGTGAGTAATTATCATTCCCGGTATGTAAAAAATGATTAATATGATTATGATTAAAACACAGCATCTTATAAAAATGAAATATGTTATTGCCTGTGCAATGTATATGGGCATATATCATGGCCAGAGAAACAACAGAAAAATATCTTATTATTGTTATGATTGCCATTACCAATGGTAGCAGTAATAACAGCAGCATTAGCATTGTTAAGGGCACAAGTACCAGTATTATATTATATTATTGAAGACTGAAGACAATTTTAGTCTAAGGAGAATTAAGGACTGAGACCATGAATGTGTGCATGAAAAAAATATGGCTTAAAAAGTGACTGGGAAATATCCGAACATTTCTGGATTGAAATAGGACTGCGTCTGAATAGTCTGGCTGGACTGTCAAATAAAATTCAAAAGATTTAAAACAAACTGTGATAACATTTTGAAAGACACATTGAGTAGTTCTTACGAAAAGTAGTTCATTAAAGTCAATCTTAATGGAAAACCCAAAATTTAATAACATTATTAAAATTCTCTAGTAATAGCTCAAATACTAATTAAAACACAAGAGATATAAAAATCAGTTTTGTATTTCACTCTCTTTACTGTTTAAAAGAAGCCAAGCATTGTTTTCCTCTTTTAATTATAAAAGTTTCATACACCCATAAAAAACAAGTTAATAGGCTTTACTGCTTTTCTTTCTGGCCTAACGATATGCTTACAAATTTGAAATCATTGTACTTTCCTCAACAACCTTTAATGAAGATATATGGCTGTTAATCTCACATGGAACTGTCTTCCATATCATAAAATTGCATCACAAATGAATACATGAAAGTCTGTGATTAAAGATGCTTGTAGAACTGCAGTTTGCTTCTCCTAAACATACTCTTAATACAGGAAGAAATAAACGCACTTTATTTAATAAAATAACTTAAAAATTAAGTAAAATGTAGTTGTGAGGAGTCAAGAAATATGGGGAAATGGCACTTTGAATCAAGATCAAGATCTGGGTAAACAAATATTCTGATTAAAGAAATAAAGCACTGGACTGGATTTGTCTTTTTTTTTTTTTTTTTTTTTTTTTTGCATTTGTGGTTATTTTAATTTCACTAAATCTGTTTTGGATTTTTATGCTTCATATTTTTAAAAAAGGAGCATGTAATTTACTAGGGCATGCACTATTATTAGTGCTCATTTTTTAGGGATTTAACTTCTACCAAATAGCAAACATTTTTGTGGGGAGTCGTGTATTAAACCATGATTAACAGGAATCCCTTACTTGAATGAAGGAATCAGTGTGACTCTTTTCACTCAGTAGAATGTTACAGGCAATGTGGTAGAGGCTAAATCCAAATGATTTGGAGTCATAAGACATGGTTCAAGTGACAGCTGGCATGCCTTTATTACTTTTGAATATTTTGGAAAATGACTAAGGTTGAATCTCTTTTGAAAAAAGTGACATATATACCTCATGTATTTTGGAGTATGATTAAATCAGATATATATGTCAAAAACGCAGTATAGATCATGAAACAGCCATCAAATATGTCCTATTAGTAGTAGGATATTTCTCCCAAAAGGTGTTAATTTTATCTTTAAATTCCCAGATCCTAGGCAGTACCCTATATAGAGTAGGTACTTTTGACTTCAATTCTCATTAGAGTGTGGTTGAGTTTAAGCTAAACTCAAGATACAGTTTCAGCTAAAATAAATGTTCCTTTGATGAATTTATTGTAAATGTATGACATGTATTGTTATATTTTTAATAGCCGTGAGCTGAATCTTAAAATTTGGTTCTGCTTCATGTGTGTCTTAGGTTCATGTTTATTTGTGATCAGAGTAGAAATCAATCAAATGAGGGTCTAAAAACATTTTTTCAGTTCTGTTCAAGGATTACATGTTTATTATGTTCATTTAACTTCCAAGTTTTTATTTGAAGTGATCTGGTTAACCATGGAAGTATTGTTTCCCGATTTTTTGAATACTACTACTTCAGGAAACACGGAAATACATCAGCATTCACATTTATGCCAACATTAACTCAATTTTGTACCACTACCACCATATGAGCAATGTATTTTGTATCTCCATTTTTCATTGAAAAAAATAAAAACACACAGAGAAGGTACAAACTGTCCTATATTGCCCACTAGTAATTAGCAGAGTGCCCGTGCAGATTCAAATGATTACAAACTATACTGCCACACCTTAATAACTTTCATCTATAAGCAGATGGAGTTGAGTTGAGAAAAATATTGTAAACATTATTTTCTTAGTACAGACCCATGCGTGTGCAAACACACGCGCACACACACATGCACACACACCCTTCTTTAAACAAAATTGGAAGATACTGTAAACCATCCAGTTAGGCAAACTGTCAACTTGCCATACAATATAGAGCCCATATGGCTCTCTATTTGGCAACATAAATCAGGATGTTTCTGAATTCCACAAGGGATAGGCTAATAAGTAGGCTTTATCGCAGAAGAGAAACACAATAACCAAAAGTCAGCAAAAAAGAGCAGGCATGGGTGTTCCTAATTTGTCCCTCTTACTACTGAAAAGCACAGAAATAGGATGACTTTTAAGATAAACCCCAAGATACCTGCCTGCTTGTGTTTACACTCTGTATAATCCCATCCCCTCAAGTCTGAGTGGAGTCTGTGATTACAACTCTATGTTGCTCCAAGGATTAGGTTCTATGTTCTCTGAACACATGGCAGGATTTTTGGGTGCAGTTAAGGTTCTCACTAGCTGATTTTGAAGTAATCAAAAGGCAGTTTAGGGTGGACATGAACAAATTAGTGAGAGCCCTTTCAAGAGGGCATGGGCTCTTAACTGGCCCTGAAGAAGCAAACAGCCTGCTGTAAACCGCCTCTGTAAACTTTTTAGGAGTTGAGGCACAAGGGAATGAACTCTGCCAGCAACTTGGAAGAGACTAGAAGTGAATTTTTTCCTGACCGAACCTCCAAATGAGAAGGCAGCCCAGTTGACATCTTGACAGGAGACTTGGAACATCTTGAGTAGAAAGTACAGCTAAGCAGTGCCCAGTCTTTTGACAAATGGAAATTATGATGTTATGCATGGGTACTGAAACTGTGCAGTATAGAGAACTAACACAGGGAAGGTACGTTCAGGTCTTTGCTGGGCTGGAGTAGGTGTGAATTTCTGTACTAATACCCTTTTCTCTTTATGGCTCCTTCTTTTAACAGGATAAGCCTTATCTGTGGGAGAGGTATAGGCTGCTTCGCACTAGGTTGTGGGAATCAGTGTACCAGCTGTTTATGATACTGACCCCGCAAACCCAGTTACCCTGCGCCTGAGGATGCTTTGTTATAACTCTATATATTGCCACTTTTTCATATTTAATTTGTTTCATGATTGGCAAGAATTGTTAAATCTAAAAAGTGATATATCTGGTGCATTCCCAAATATTTTCAGAGTCCTTAAAAGATTCTTATTTTACTATCTCTTTTACAGATGCACATCTCGTTCCCCACACAATCTGATTTAGTTTTTCTATCCCATAATAAACAGAAGCTGTATGAATGAAGATTTATATATAATTATCCAAAGTAAGAAACAGAAGGCTTTGCTGATTTGTGTCTCCAGATGTTTTATGTCAGATGAAAACCATTATATAACGCCTTGCTAAATATAGTACACCCATGTGATTATCATCACTTCTCCTGGAAATATTTCCTTCAGTGTTAAAAATATAAACAAACCAGGAAACTAAAACATCTATGAGTCATGATTTCCATGTATAAACCTTAAAATAGGACTAGTAAGTCACCTATTTCATTTATATAACTTAAAAACAAATATATAACTTAAAAACAAATTTATATAACTTAGCATTACTCATAAATATAATTTATACATGTTATTGCAACTTAAACTATTTTATCTTACTTCATGTCTCTGTTTCAAAGTTTTTTATTTAATATTTATGGTTTTAAAAATATTTTTCTAATGTTCTCCCCATAGAGCCTAGATACTTTTTAATGTATTTTTTGTCATGTCTAATGTGGCTGTGTAAGCATTTTCTTTGGTTGGTTATTTTAGGACACATAAAATCTGTATTATATTATCTCTTCTAAGTTAACAATCTATAGATTTTAAGGAAACAGCAATTATGCAATTATAATTTTAGGGAAATACAGAAAATGATGAATTAATTGATGAAAATGTTTAGTTATTTCCCTGACTCATGTTAACATGAGTTACTGATTACCAATACCTGCAGAATTGGCAATTTTTGAGTTCAGGGACCTTCTCCTCTCAGAGTGATGCCCTTGTTCAGTGAGCAATGAGCTGGTCAGGAGGAGTTCTCTCTGTTCGAAGCTTGCTTCTCTGGGTATGGAATTTCCATGCTACAAGTGAGCTGAAGGGAGGGTGACTGGGGTCTCTAGTTTTCTTCAACTACTGTGTCTACTATAGAGGTTTTATCCTATGAGTGAGGGCTGCACAGAGGGAGGGGATCCCTGAAACAGTGAGTTGGAAGATGAGAAATGCTGTACCTTGCCTTCTCTGTGGAGAAACTGCTGCCCTAGACTGGAATCTAGGGAAGGGATTCTTGGTCACCCATTCAGAATGTAGTTGCCATCTTGTTGTTGGGAGTGGGGACATTACCCAACTGTCATAGACTCAGTTTTATGAGATTTAGTAGGTTTTCTTCAAAAAACCTTGTTGCGTGTCCTTTGGCCAGTTTACAGAGATTTTAAATGGTTCCTTAGCTCATTCATTATTTTTTTTTCTAATTTTCACCTCTTATTATTATTTCTTCAGGGAAGGGGTCCACAGAATTCCCCCAAGCCATGATTCCAGAAGGCATCTGTCCCAAAGACATTTTGAAAATAAGTAAGCTTGAGAAGTGAGGTAAAATAAAGGAGAAGGAAACACACTGTTGGCAGAGTAAGGAGCTTAAGGAAAGCTTCAAATGACATTGAAAATCAGGACACATTCAAGGAATAATACTCTAGCTTTGTAGAAATGTTAGAAATATAGGAAAGTATTGAAAGAAGAAATGGGGAAGACTGTTGGAATCATAGTTTCTGCTGAAGAATACAGAAGGATATAGAATTAATTTTGTAGACAATACCATAGGATCAATCACTTTAACATAGTAGATTAACCTTCTGACAGGCAGGATATTGATAGTTCTCTTAAAAGAGAGAGGAATTGATAAGCACTTTATTATAATTAAGTATTAAAAAATATACACATATATGTTTATATATGCTTCTGAATTCTGCGCCTATACAATGGTTATAAGAAACCACCTTAAAAGTAGGTTGACAATTTCAGTGTTATTTAAAGCTTGACAAGAAGAAGGTTTATAAAATTAAATCTCAAAGACAGCTCATTGTCATGATGTGAGTTGAGATTGCTAGTGAACAATATTCTTCTTTAAAATTGTTTTTCTCATTCATGGGTCTCATTCAACACATATGGGCATCATGTGTGGTGGTGGTATGGTCAGAGGGTGGAAGTACCACTCTAGGTGTCCATACAATCCAGGAGGAGAAAGCCCACTTCTCCACTCATCAGTCCATTCAACTCAGTGTCTTCTATTCTCATTAGGGAAGCCTCTAAGGAATTAAAGTTCAAATGGGACTATAAGAGTAGATGTCTGCCTTACCCCGTAGCCTCTGAGTCTGTGATATTAAATGAGGAAATGTGGAGGATACATGGTCAGTCTTCAGAAAATAAAAGAATGAAACATTCTCATGAGTGATTGTTTTTCCACAGAAAAATATCATTAACCATTAGACAAAACTAAATACATGCAACACGTAGTTAAATTTTAACACTGCGATTGACAGTGTTCCACCTTTTCTCAGAAATAATTATTTAATCTGTTCACACCCTTTTGACATGGCCCTCTTCTGTGAGTAGTGATGACATTTTCCCTGACAAAGACTTAATGACTTCATACGAGAATGTAAGAAAAGTGGACAAATAAAATGCCAGATTGTTTCTGTACTGTCATTGTTTTCTTTCCTTAATGTGGTTGCTGACGCCAAAATTGAAAACATGCTGAGTTTCCTCAGGACCTGATGCTCACTAGGTACTGCATGTCAGAGGCAGAGATCCTGTGACAGGTGAGGAGATCATGGCGAGGGAAATAGAAGCATACAAAAACATCAGAGGCCAAGACCACTTGTCCATCGCTGGGAAAATTGAGAAAACAGTACCCAGGATCATTTCTCTCCCCTCCGAAATGCAATCATGGTCTAAGAAGCTCTCTGAACAGCTGCTACATCATGTAGGAGGAAAGCACTGTTCAAAGCAGGAGAAGATTTGATTTCTAATAGAAGGAAGTACTGAGGAGTTACTTCATTGTAAATTGACGGCAAAAAAATAAATAGCCATAGGGAGATCATTGCAGAACATGAGTGATTCTGGATATGTGTTAGCCAGAGGAAAGCTTTATAGTACAAGAATGAATCTAGGTGTATAAAGACATGAAGTAGATACAATGATCTTTCATTGCTGTTTACCTGGACTACACATGAAGTCATATGGCAGTTTTGTTTATTAAAAAAAAAAACAATTACAGTGCTCACTTCAGCAGTACATATACTAAAATTGGAATGATATAGAGAAGATTAACGAACATGGCCCCTGCACAAGGATGGCATGCAAATTCGTGAATATTCCATATTTTTGTAGTATAATGTTAAGTGGAATAGGTCAGTTAGAGAAAGGCAAATACCATATGATTTTACTCATATGGAATTTAAGAAACACAATAAATGAGCAAGGGGGAGGAAAAGAGAGAGAAAGACAAACCAAAAAACAGGCTCTTAACTACAGAGTACAAATTGATGGTTACCAGAGAGGAGGTGATGGGGATTAAAGAGGACACTTACGATGAGCACTAAGTAATATACAAAATCATCGAATCACTATATTGTGCACCTGAACCTAATGTAACATTGTGTTAATTATATTGAAATTAAAATTAAAAACTTCAAAAAATTAGTACTTTTGGAAAAAATTTTTGTGGTAAATGTTTTCTTGAGTTTTGATTAAAGACACACAGTAAAATAAAATACTCTTAGTAAGGGTAGTGGAATCTGATTACATGTTTGCAAACTGGGGAGGTGAAAAGTCTTGGTAGGATAAACAATAAGAAAGCTAACATGCATTATCAGGTCTAGACTGACATAAGGTGGTACCAGGTATAAACATACCTTCAAACAAAGTGATAAAATGAAGATAGGAAGGGGCAGAACTGGGAAGAATGTAACACAAAATAAAATGAAAAATATTCCACCAATACCATGTTGCTGAATTTACTTAAGATAGAAAATGTGATGGTTTTGTTTTGGTTATGGAAAACAAGAACCTGAGATGAGGGATAGTGATATTGGAAATATCCTTCAATAATCAGATTTGTTCATCTAGATTGTTTACTATATTTATGCTGATTTAAAATATGAAAAATCTATAACGATTATACATATGCATCTATAACATGCGTAATCTATATGCACAGAATATATATTCATCTATGCAAAATATATGCATGTGTAATTTTAAGTAAATACATTCTTATAGGACATGTGATCAATTTTATTTTATTTTTATTTAATTAATTTATTTTAATTTTATTTTTAATAGAACATGATCAAATATGATTTGAAGATCAACTTTGCACAAATTATTTAGAAAATGTATGAGGATAGTGATGCTTTTAAAATTATTCAATATCTACAAATGACTTTCAGTGTTCTTCACTTGAAAAGGGTAATTTGGAACATTATGGATAAATACCCTCTTTCCTGACTCTTTCCTAAAGCTTTGGAGACTCATTTCTTTCCTTTGGTGTGTGGGAAAATATATGGTATCACCCAAATAAACTCTGGGATTTTTAAAAAAATTTAGTTCCATTATTTTTTTTTTTTGCTTTCCAGAATTTTTCTGTCTTTACTTGGTACAAAAAGCAATCCAACGTATTTTTAACTGTTTCTATTTAATATCTTTTGTCAAACATGATAACTACTCTCAACTTCCAAAAAGTTCTGTAATACAAAATATGAAAATGTAATTTTTGATTAGTGTTTCTGGACAATTTATGTTTTTCCTTATATAATAGGAACAAATGCTTACTGATCAAAGTTAGGAAAATTCCTAATAATAGCCAATGTTTATTTAGAGATCATTATATTGCAGACATTGTATTAGGTTCTTTGTAAATATTATCTTTGTTCTTTGTAAATATTGTATCTAATTCTCAAATGATAAAATGTTGCTTTATTAACTGACTATTAAAATTCCCATAATCAATTGACTTAATACCCACATTTTATGTCCCTGAAAGCTAATACTGTCTCTTTTCCTCCAGCTTTATTGAGATATAATTGACATATAATATTGTGTAAATTTAAGGTGTCCAATGTGTTGACTTGATATACTTACATAATGTGGAATGATGATCACTGTAGAACTGGTTAACACGTCTATCATGTCACATTTATCCTTTCTTTTTTGTAATAAGAACATTTAAGATCTACTCTTTAAGCAACTTTCAAGTATATAATACAGTATTGTTAATTATAAACACCATGCTACACATCACATCCCCAGACCTTATGCATCTTATAACTGGAATGTTGTACTCTTTGATCAACAATCTTCCCATTCCCTTCACTCTCTACCTTCTGGAACCCACCATTCTACTCTCTGTTTCCATGAATTTGGCTTTTTTTTTTTTAATTATACATACAATGAGATCATACAGTGTTTGTCTGGCTTATTTAATTTAGTATAATGCCCTTAAGGTTTATCCATCTTACTATAAATGGCAGGATTTCCTTCTTTCTTCTGACTAAATAATATCCCATTGTAGATATATACCATATTTTCTTTGTCCATTTATCCATAGACAGGTTGTTTCCCTGTCTTAGCCATTGTGATTAACACTGCAATGAACGTGGGAGTATGGATATCTCTTCAAGATCCTGATTTCACTTCATTTGGATATATACCCAGAATTGAAATTGCTAGATCATGGTGGTCCTATTTTTAATTTTTTTGAGGGACTTCCATACTATTTTTCATACTGGCTGTACCAATTTGCATTCCTATCAACAGTGCACAAGGCTTTCCTTTTGGCCACACCCTTGCCAACAATCATTGCTTGTCTTTTTGATAATAGTCATCCTAACCGGTATGAGATAATACCTCATCATGGTTTTGATTTGCATTTCCCTGATGATTAGTAATGTTTAATACTTTTTCATGAATCTGTTAGCTGTTTGGACATTTTTCTTTTAAAATGTCTATTCCATTCCTCTGCTCATTTTGAAATCAAAATTTTTTACCATTGAATTGGATGAATTCCTTGTATATTTTTAATATATTGCTTTATTAGGTATGCCATACACTTTCTATAGATTAATATTAACAGATGGCTAGTATTAAATTATTATATCTACCATCTCTTCCAGTACACAAATATTTTCTCTCTTCCTTTCATCTTTTCTTTTCATTCACTCTCCCAACTTCCACCTCTTTTTCCCAATAATATTCATAAAACATCTATTTCCACACATTCTAAATAGTATGTTTGGCTACATATGTCTCTTAAGCCCTTGAAGTGTGGCTAGTCTAAATCATTAGGTTTCACAAATGTAATATACACACTGCAGTTCAATGACTTAATATGAAAAATAGAATGTGAAATATAACAATAACACATTTTAAAATACTAAAAGCCAAATGCTCCCAGTCAATGTTTTTCAGGTATGCAATCATTTTTTTGCTCCCTGTCTCTTTGCCTTCCTCCCTTCCTTGCAATTAAAAAAAAAAATAGAATCATAAGGTAGTTGAAAGAAATAATACAAAGAGATCCTATATACCCTTTATACAGACTCCCATAATAGCAACATCTTAATAAAGTTTGCTCCAATATTGTAATCAGGATATTGACTTTGACGTGGTGAAGATACTGTATCACCACAATGATTTTGTCCTTTCATAACCACATCTACTTCCCTTCCCACACTCTCCTGCTTCATTCCTGACAGCTACTGGTTTATCCTGTATTTTTATAATTGTTATTTCACGAGCATCATGTAAGTGGCATTATACAATATGTAACCTTGTTTGCATTTTTTTTTTTCACTCAGTGTAATCCTCTGGTGATTCTGCAAGTTTGTTGTATGCATCAATAACTCATCCCTCTTATTATTAAATAGTATTCCATGCTATGGATATATCAATTCATTTAGCCACTCACTCATTCCAGTACATCTGAATTATCTTCAAGTTTTGCTGTTCTTGTAAAAATGCTATAAATATTCGTGAGTAGGTTTTTGTGGGAACATATCCATTTCTCTCAGATAAATGTCCAGGAATACAATTGCTGTGCTATATGATAAATTCATGTTTAGTTTAATAAACAAATTAACAAACAAACCCCACCTAACTGTTTGGGGGAAGGATTGTATCATTCTACATTCCAAACAGCAAGAGAATGAGTTATCTAGTTTCCCCACATCATCAACAACAATAAGAGTTGTTATTATTTTTGTTTTTCTTTTGTCATACAGATAGGTGTATAGTGCCATTTCATTGTGGTCCTAATTTTCATTTCCCAAATGGTTAATGATATATAACATCTTTTCCTACACTAATTTGCCATCTGTTTATCTTCTTTGGTAAAATGTTTGTCTTTTGGTCATATTCAAATTGAATTGATTTTTGCTATTGGGTGTTGAGGATTCTTTATATATTCTAGATACAAGTTTGTTGCTAGATACGTGGTTTGCAAGTATTTTCTCCCACTCTGCAGCTTGTCTTTTCAACCTCTTAACAGCATCTTTTGAAGACCCAAAATGTTAAATTTTGATGCAGTCCAAATGGTCAAATTTTCCTTTAGTGGATAGTGTTTTTGTGTTGGGTCTGAGTTCTTTCCTTATCCCTAGATTTTCTCCTATATTAATATTTAAAACCTTAATAATCTTATATCTTTTATCTAAGTCCATGATCCATTTTGAGTTAATTTTTTAATAAGGTGTGAGACTTAGCTTCAGGTCCAGGTTGATCAATTGATTTTGGGCTCTAGACAAGCTGGTACCTATTGCTATGTCTTTTTGTTAGATTGGCCCTTTTTATCATTAAATAATGTTTCTCTTGGTCTCTGGTAATTTTATTTGTTCTGAAATCTACTTTTTTGGTATAATATAGCCATTTCTACTTTGCTTTAATTAGTATTTTTATGATATAACTTTTTTCATGCTTTTGCTTTTAAGCTGCCTATATCAGTATATTTGAAGCGAGTTTCTTGTAGGCAGCATATGGTTGGGTTATGATTTCTAATCCTTTTTGCCAATTTCTGTCTTTTAATTGTTATATGTAGACCATCTGCATTTAATGATCTGTTAGTGCTTTCATCTGCCATTTTATTTTTCTGTTTTCTGTTAAATCATTATATATATATATGTATTTTTTTCATTTCCTTGCTTTATTATGGCTTGCCCATACATTTTTGAGATTCTATTTTTTACTTATCTAGTGATTTTTCTGGTTGTTCTAGGTATACACTAGACACACAACTTTTCTATTGGTATTGTCATTTTAACAGTGTGACTAAAGTATAGAAATGTTATCAGACTTTACATCTCTTCTCTCAACTTCCCACTTTTAGAATATAATTGTTTAAATGTTTCTTATACATATATTTAGAACTGCATCACACGGTGTTGCAATTTTACTTCAGTTGTCAAACAAAATTTAGAAGGCAAAAAAAGTGAATTCTCTTGTGCTTAACTATAGTTTTGCTTACCATGTTCTTTCTTCCATTTTCACATTCCAATGTACCTTTAAGAAAAGAAACATTTCCTTTCTTTTTAGAGAACTTCTTCCTTTGGTCATTCTTTCAGGGTAGACAACAGATGTATTGATGTCCCCTTCATTTCTGGAGTATATTTTTGCTGAGTATAAGATTCTGAGTGAATAGTACTTGTTCTTCAGTCCTAAAAAAAAGTTCTGCTCTTATTCTTTTTGGCCTTCTTGATTTCTGATGAGAAATCTGCTGTCATTCAAATTTTGTTTTTCTTGTAGGATAGGTGTCCATTTTTTTTTTATGTTGCTTTCCAGATTGTTTTTCATTTGTCTTCAGATTTCAAGATTTGACTAAAATGTGTCTTGATGTTTACTTTCTTGAATCTGTAGGTTTAAATCATTTTCAAATTTGGGGAGTTTTAAGACATCATTTCTTCAAGTACTTTTAAAATTTACCTTTTTTCACCTTTCTTCCTGGGTGAATGCTAGACCTTTTGTTGTATTCTCAGGGGTTCCTAAAGCTTTATTCACTTATTTTCATTCTCTTTGCACCCTGTCTCAGATTAAGTTTTCTTCTTTTATTTGCCCATTCATCAAATCTTTCCTGTGTTCCCACCAATATCCTGTTTATTCCATTTATGAAGGTTTTTAAGGTTTTGTTGTCAAAATTATTTTGGTAATTGTATTTTTCAGTCTGAAATTTTCTGTTTGGTACTTCTTTACATCTAACATTTCTTTTATGATCCTTTCTAGTTTTTATTATTTCATGTGTGTGCACAATTGCTCTTTGAAACATTTTTTTAAAAGATTTTATATATTTATTTGACAGACAGAGATCACATGTAGGCAGAGAGACAGGCAGAGAGAGAGAGGAGGAAGCAGGTTCCCTGCGGAGCAGAGAGCCAGACGTGGGTCTCGATCCCAAGACCCTGGGATCCTGACCAGAGCCGAAGGCAGAGGTTTTAACCCACTGAGCCACCCAGGTGCCCCGCATTGAAACATTTTTATCATGACAGCTTTAATTCTAACAGTTCTGTTATCTCAGGTTTTGAATCTACTCATTGTCATTTTTCACTAGGTTTAAGATCTTCCTGGTTTTTGGTATGACAAGTGGAGTACAGAGGCACCTCATTATTGTGGGGGGTGAGTGGTAAGTTGGTCTACTCTGGTGTTTGCTACGACACTGTGGAAGACCAGCATCTGTTAGCAGCCAGTGAAGATGATCGTCCTGATGCCTGCTTGGCCTTCTCAACACCAATATGACAGAAGTGTTGGAGCACCTCATTACAGCTTTACAAGAGGGGATCCAGAAGCTTCCCACTTGGTATTTGCTGACAAAGGTAGGACCACACATCTTTCCATGGCATTCGGCTGGAATGAGCATTACTTGCCTCACAGTTTTCTGTCTTGTTAAGCTTCTTTTTACCTGGTCCTTTGGCTAGAGAGAGCAGGCTCTTGTTGAGTTTTTGTTTTTTCCTTTTTTTTTTTCTCTTTGTTTGTATCCATTGATGTCTCTGGGTTGCTGGCTCCTTCATATCCAAGTCTAAGATATATGAAGCAAAAAGAAAACACACTGAGTTGTACTTTGGGCCCCAAGTTCTCTAGTGTTTTCTCCCTCTGTCAAAGTTTTCTTATATTTGTTTAATATACAATGTCCAGGGGTTGTAGTCATACTTAGGAAAAATAACAGGGAAAAACAAGCCTACTTCACTTTTGTGGAGATAGACTTCTCAATGTAGCGAATTTTTAAGGTCTTTTTTTTTTTTTTTAGATTTTATTTATTTATTTGACAGACAGAGAGAGAGAGCGTGCACATGCGCACAACCAGGGGGAGCAGCAGAAGGAGAGGGAGAAGCTCTCCACTGAGCAGGGAGCCTGATGCAGGTTTGATCCCAGGACCCTGAAATCATGACCTGAGCTGAAGGCAGACACTTAACTGACTGAGCCACCCAGGTGCCCCACATTTTTAAGGTATTGAGTTAGGCAGTGGATATAACATCCAGGATATTGTATTCCCTGTTAAAGTATATGGCTTTTATTATGAGTAAAATTAGAGATGTGCAGAAATATTCCCATGACACAATCTTGAATAATGTGGTATATAATGGAGCCACTTATTGAAATGAACTTGAAGAAGCATTAAGTATGTAGGAGAATCAAGTATTTCATATTAGAAATGTATTATAATCTATGACTCACTTATAGTTCTGATGTTTAGAAAGAAACTTATTTGGATTTAACGTATTTCTTTTTGCCAATATAAGGACTCCATTAAAAACATGGAGAAAGAAAGTTTAAAACATGGAAAATTCAGGGTGCCTGGGTGTCTCAGTCAGTTAAGCAACTGCCTTGGGTCATGATCCCAGGGTCCTTGGATAGAGTCCTTTATTGGGGTCCCTGCTCAGGAGGGAGTCTCCTTCTACCTTTGCTCCTAACTCCCTCCCCTTGCTTATACACATTCTCTCTCTCACTCACAAAAATAAATAAAAATAAAATATTTTTAAAAATACAAAATAAAAAATTAAATAAAACATGAAAAATTCATTGGAGACATATTATAGAGATAGGCAAACAGTGGGCCCAGAAATTTGCCCTGGCAAAAGTCAAAGCGTAGACATTAGGCTATATGGAAAATCCAGTCAAGGCACAAATTAAAGTCAAAGAGATTATGGATGGGGAGTGGACACTGTTGAGTCTCAGAATCCAAAAGAAGAGAGTGAGAAGTCCAGTTACAATGAATGAGAGGGAGAAGTTAATGATATGAATATTTAAAATGGTTATTGTGTTTGGGAACATGACAGTCACTATTTGTTTTGGAAAAAATGTTCTTGTTTGATTGTCTTGAGTGGATGTGATGAGGGGTTACTCAAAGAGTGAAAGACAGTGATGAAGTACATGCATCATATGAAGATAATTCTCCAAACTATCATGTGGGAAGGAGAATCCAAAGCAAGACAATTGCTAGAATAAAGAAAGGTAAGTTTTTAAGGTGTTCTTACTTATTTTAAATATAATGTGTTTGTTGATAGGATACAATAGAGAAGGAGAGTTTAAAATGGAAAAAATAAAGTATTAATTGAAGGTGTTAAATATGTGACAAAGTAGGAGAAATCAGTCTTATAGCTTTTTTTATATTTTAAACTTACAATATGGCTTTTTTGTATATCCTGACTCCTGCTTAAGGAATTCTGATTATGTAAAGGGAGATCAGAAAATATTATATAGTTTCCTTATTTAAATAGTCAAACATAGTTACATTTTTATATGTTTGGAACAGATGCAAATAAGTAGCAAAAATCTGACTGTAGTTTTTTTTTTTTTTAATTATTATTTGCTTGAGATCATTGCAGCATCTGGTTCATGGTTAATAAATAGTATCAAAAGAAAAATAAATACAAGATGGTACTTTGAACTATAAATCATCTTTAATGGTCCTTTAAATAATAATTTATAAGTTTTTGTGTACATAGAATTATACTGTCACAAACGATTTCTCCTTACTTGGAAAAGCAGTAGTATGTACTAAGATTAAAAAAAAAAAAAAATTCGGGCTTCAATTTAGAAAGTTTGTTGTTTTAAGATCTTGCTTGACCACCTACAACATGTGTTTGTAAATCCCTGCTTTCAGCTTTGTGTTTTTCATGAGACTTCCTATTCCAATAAGAACAGCTGGTGAAATTAAGATTACTGTCCTAAATTTCATTTAGAAGCCATTGGTGTAAAGCTATTTTCAGGATCATTTACTTGGCTCTCAAATAAACTCCTCTTAGTTGTTAGAAATGTAATCTCACTTTGCTAATGTTCAAATCACGGATGGATATGATCATGCTTCTGAAAATGAGTTTATATTGGATGGGTTAAATGCGTATAATAGATTTTTAAAAATTAATTTGGACATCATTTTTAAAATTACCATTTTAAAAGTACAATTTTGACATCAAGAACTTTGGCGGTATTATCTGTTAAACTATAGATCTTTAAATTTTTAAATAATTATTTATTCACTTTTGTTTGCAGTGGCGGGGGGGATTGTTCTTTCATTTTTGTTTCAAGAAAGGACTGTATTGAGATTTACAAAAGAATTCAAAGGACAAAAAAACCCTACAGTCGTCTTGACTAACTCCATCAACTTACCAATAAAGTTATCAGAGAAACAATAATCAGAGAACATAAATAATACTTACCCAGTGGTGACACAACCAAGTCACAGACCCATATTTTTAAATCATTATTTGACTTTTTGAACAGAGTGGTACTCCTTTTATTGTTTTCTAATCTTACTATATTGAACAGTAGTATATTTTAATAAGAGAAGGAACTACAAGAAAAAAGAACAGATTTCTTATTCTAAAATTAATGCCATGTGCTGGAGTTTTGAAGATTTAATAAATAATGTTTCTCTCCTTTTTTCCTCATGCAGTTTAAAGTCAAATGACAAACAAGAAGAATAATTGGAAATGAAAATAGCACTTTATGATCACCTAAATATTTGGAAAATATGGCTTAGGTCTGTGGATATCTTCAAATTAGAATTATGCCTCTAGTCATTGGTCAATCTACTTTGGTAATTGTAACCTCAAAAATTAGACCATGGGATTGTAGAATTATTTACAGAAGACAGATCCCAAAAGAATCAGAAGGGCTTGCATATTAATTCTCTGTTCATCTTACCAAATTCACTCCCCAGATAATTTATATCTTCCCCACTAGAAGTGAGTGAAAATGCTTGACTGTGCCCACTATAATACTTCAATGGAACGTTCTCTCCATGCAAAAATGAGGAGTGAAGAAATATCACAGACAAATCCACCAGGTAGTGTGAAAAGGATTGTATTATTAACTGAGCTTTCTTAAATCCCAACAATATTGTACTAGGCATGACTGTGTGGCTAGAAAATGAATGTATTGGAAGTATAACTTTCTCTAGATTCTGGAAAACTATTAAGCTAGAAAATTGAAAGTAAAGAAAAATAACCATTATCACACACAAAAAATCTCATCATCCATCACCAAACATGGGATTTACTTTAGACATGATGGGAATTAGGCCATGGTTGTTATTTTAAGTCAAAAAACATTCCAAAAAATTGTATCATGGACTGATTCTAAAATACATTATGAGAATAAACTTTGGGAAAAAAATTCTCCTTTATTAACTAAATAGTGCAAAGCCCAAAGGTTCTTTTAATCCTTGACCACATCATTAATCAATGATTAAGTATTTAACTCTCAAACTAACCTTCCAGCTTTCTAAGAATAATTGGAGCATTTGTTACCAGAATTAGTGTGTTTTCTGAACTTCTAGATATTTTGCTTTATACAGCCATTACCAAAGGGAACCATGACTCATATCATACATTTTATATATCCATAGTTTATTTTTGTCTCTTGATGTAATTTTATGAATTTCATAGCTCTCCAAAGATGTTTTGTAATTATATTCTTGAATACTTCTTCTTATAAAATTAATATGTAATGGACTGGATGCTTGTGTCCCCTTTCCCCAAATTCATATGTTAAAACCCTCTCTCTCAATATGATGGTATTAGAAGGTAGGGCTTTTGGATGTAATCAAGATAGATAAGGTCTTGAGGACAGAGCCATCAGGAGTGAGATTTCTGCCCTTTTAAAAGAGTTTGCTTCCATCACCTGGGGACATAGCAAGAAGTCTGCAGTCTACAACTAGGAAGATGGCTCTCACTAGAACCTGACCATGCTGACTCCTTGATTCGGACCTCCAGCCTTGAGAACAGTGAGAAATAAATTTCTGTTGTTTATAAACCACCTCTGTACTTTGGTATATAGCAGCTTGAATGAAATATAATGACTAAAGTTTCAATGATAAAATACTTGATTATATGGGCTTTTATTACTTAATCCCACATATCATTTAGAATTAAAAAAAAACTTGTTATTATAAACATATTTTCCATTTCCCTTATTTAATGAATCATAAAATCCTACTAATATCTAATGCCTTTTCTTTTTATTGCTGTCAACCACTATCTTGGTCCAGACCCTCATCTTCTGGGTTGATCCAATACAGCCTAACAGAACTTTCCACCTGTATTTTTTCTACTTCTTAATCTACAGACTTTGCCATTGTAATACTTCTAAATGTTTACTGTGATTAAGTCATGCTCATACTTGAAAATCTCCAAAGATTTTAATTTGAACAGTAGCCACTAGCAACAATCAAACTGATTCAAATGATTCACAACTGATGCATATACTCTTCTGGGGACTGTAATGTTAGAAACTACCCTTACATGTTCATTCAAGTGAATGCCACCTGCATTAAAATATTTTGGCTTATAAACTGAAGACCACAGTCATAATTAAGTCAATATAGGAACTTTAAATTAAACACATCCCACCATCTCCTAAAAATACCAAAGATGACAGAAAATAGACATACACAAAGAAAATTACATCAGATAAGAAAATGAGAGAAAACTTTAGTATCCTCGACATATATTAAACAGAATTGATAGAGATCAAAGCAATACAAAATGAAAGAAAATTTATTTCTTTTTTCCAATACTATAATAAAATTATAACTTAAAAAAAAGCAGATAGCAGGGTAGAGTGAGAAAGACTCACTGCCATATCTTCTGTACTTCAATATCTCAAAGACATAAGTCCCATACCAGAAAACTAGACCCTAGTCCCTCCCAAAACATTCAAAGCAGAAAGTAAAATAGGTATCAAGGCAGGATACTAGTTAGTTGTGATTTCTAGTCTAGAAGATGGGAGTCTCCACACACAAAAATAATACTAAAAATAATAACAATAATAATAATAATAAAATAAAAATGAAAAAATTGAAGTACTAATGAGGAAAAAAAGGCAAAAATTTTCAGCAGAGCATACCTTAGATCTTTCATTCATGTTCTCCATCAGTTCAAATTGCTTGATAACAATACATTAAGAGTTTGAGAAGCCATTATCTTTTTCTGTGAGGAAGTACACTGGGTGAAACACTCTGGAAGGTAAGAGTTTGAAAGGAAGTTTTAGACATCAATCTGATGTCTGGTTCGATGTGGACAGTTACATAGAAAACCATACATAGTGTCAAAGCAGGGCAATCCATTCAGACAAATCATTTAGAAAACCTTAAAACTGGGCTAATATTGAACATTCAAAGATATTAGTTGAGGAGACAGATAAAACATGAGGCATATACTTGTCGACTCCAACTCAATTCAAAATAAGGACAAATAATGAAAGGACAGACATATGAAGATACACAAACCAAAAAATGGCATACATCTGAAAAGACTTATTGACCAATGCAGAAGAAAATTCCACAGATCTTTAGTTTCCACCACAGAATGAGAGAACAGTTGGTCCCCATGAAACTGGAACATACAGTCCTAACAACAGTGTTTGGGTAACAAAATAAGATACCAGAAAGAGAGAGGACAGTTTAAAATGAAAAAAAAAAAAAAAAAAAAAAGGAAATGCAAAAGCTATGGCATGTTTCCAAGAGAACAGAATTGGTGCCTTGCGACTGTGTAACTGATTCAGTGACACAGACAACAGATGTGATTAATCTTAGGAAAAGGCAAAAAAATAAAAAAAAAAATTAGGTGTGATTTATTAATAGAGAAGGCAAATAATAAAGAACCAATAAATCTAAAACAAGTTTTCTTGAGAAGAATAGAACAAGTAGAACAAAAGTAATAATTACATTAGGGAGAAAACTTCTGAGGGGAAGCAAGACCAATATGTTTGTAGGTGGAAAACAATTGTCAGATTCATGGCAAAATATAATTTTTCTAAATTGAGCTTGTAGGGCTTTAAGAAAAGGTATTAGAAACTAAGAATACCATATCCCCTCAGTAGTAAAAGTTTTTCTTGGAGATTTATCTGTTTCTTTTATTGGAGACTACATGCCTTCCACAGCCAAAAATTCTGGCAGAGAGTGTTCAAAAGTTTAATATAGTATGTCTAGGATGCAAGAAGATGTGTAAATGACAATGAGCGATTACAGGCATAGAGCAAAAAAGAAAAAAAATATTAGTTAATTTCAGTTTTGTTAGGTATATCACAATCACTGTTTGGGGTGTATATTCTATGGATAAAACTTATAAACAACTAAATATGTAGTTCTTGATGAACACCATGGGAATGGGAAATATGGCATCCTTAAAACACCCAAATGTAAATAAAATTAAAAACATTTAAATTAAGTTAAAATCAGAATATATTTTGTACTTAAAATAAGTATGTATTTGACAATAATATTATTATTCTCTCTGATTTTTGAATAAGTTAAGATAATTAATTTATATTTTTCTGGTATTCCAGGTAAGGTTATATGTGACATACTGAGTCACATAGGATTCAAAGCTTTGATGTTGCCATCTTGCAATTCTTTTTTTTTTAAAGATTTTATTTATTTATTTGTTTGTTTGTTTATTTATTTATTTATTTATTTGACAGAATGAGCACACAAACAAGGGAGTGGCAGTCAGAGGGAGAAACAGGATCCTTGCTAGGGGAGCCCAATGTGGGGCTCAATCCCAGGACCCCTGGATCATGACCTCAGACAAAGGTAGACGCTTAACTGACTGAGCCACCCAGGCACCCCACTATCTTGCAATTCTGAATAAATTTTGAACAGGACGCCCTCAATTTTTTTGTGCTCTGTGCCTTGTAAATTAAGTGGTCTGTGCTGGGGCCATTTTTACATCTTATCTAATTATGTTTATTTTATTTCCTTTTGCTCTTCCCTCTCTCCATACTTTCTTCCCATCCTTTCTTTAATGTGATTATCATAATCACTTGGGGTAAGGTATTTAAAACAACTGGAAAACAGTAGCAAATTAAAAAAAAAAATCAGCACCCATGTAACCCAAACTGTGCAGGTATTCAATGACCATATACTCCAATGAAAGGAAACACACATACTTGCCTGAGAAAGTAGAGGGTAGTTAAAGAGGATTTTGTAAGGATTCTGGTGTGAGAATTTCTTCAAAAACTGTTGTCAAAAAATTGTGTGTATCTCTTATGTTCACTGTGATGCACAGAAGCTCTCTGTACCTCAAACCTAGGGATGGTGTCAGGAGATTAAAGGTTCATTTGACTGTGTCTTTGGCACTTAGAGGATATGGATGTGGGTATGTGAGCCTTATCTGAAACAGCAAAATATGACGGACTGGTTTGAACAGTCATGTAACCACAAGTAGAGGGATCTGCAAAGAAGAACATGAACTCTGGGTCAGAATACGAGTTTTTCTGTGTGGTTAGTGATTCTGTAAATGTTCCTATCAATGGTGAGACTACCTAACAAACAAGGCACATCAACCTGGAAAGGCATCAAAGGATAGAGCAGCAAGGATGGAGGGTTTGGAGGGAAAAGATAACCTCACCAATGCCAGGGAGCTCCAGAGCGGTCCTTGTGGAATCCACAAATTTGTTCCACTCTTTAGCAGATATTTGATTACCTCTCCAAATGTTTCTCTCTTCTTGCAACTTAAATATATATATATATATACATATATATATATATATGTATATATATATTTGACAGAGAGAAACACAGTGAGAGAGAGAACACAAGCAGGAGAATGGGAGAGGGAGAAGCAGACTCCCCACCAAGCAGGGAGCCTGATGCGGGGCTCGATGTGGGGCTTGATCCCAGATCCTGGGATCATGACCTGAGTAGAAGGTAGATGCCCAATGGCTGAGCCACCCAGGAGCCCCTGTTCTTGCAACTTTTGGTAAGTCTATAGTGGTCAGCAATACTATTTTTCCTTACTTATATTTTTCTACAATCTTAACTCTTATTTATATTTCCTACCTCCTCCCCCCATGAGTTTAGGAGAGAAGGAACTCTTCAACATCCCAGTCTCTGGCTTCAAGCTCCCCTTCTGATCTCACGTGGAACAAAAATAAACTTGACTCTGCAGCACTGAATTCCCAGCAGCAAATGCTATTCCAGGACCTTGGACAATTCCATTTGGTGCATAGGTGGAATGGAGAGAGATTTAATACTCAAATTTTTGGTACAAGAGATGAAATAAAGGAAATAAAAAGACCAGGACACAAAGGAACTTCAAGAGTACTGTCTTAACTGTACTAAAGACACAGTATCTTAGTAAAGAAGTCCCCTGAGGCATACATTTCAAGGACAAGGTTATGGTTTCTACATCATAAGCATGACTGTTTCCAAGGCAGCAGTACCATTGCTCATCTCCCCACCAAACTACACTGTGGTGATGGTAACAATGATGATGCATGTAAAATTCCATGCTGGTTCCATGCTGGCTTTATTCCCCTAGAAATATCTTACTTTATCTCTTTCAGTCTATTTCTCAGAATATCTGTTCTCACCTTTCTTGCCATCACCATATTTTCCCTATTGGCTTCGCTTCTCCACTGCCGGTATCTGACTTCTGGTTTCTCCTCTGATGCTTGAAGGTTTTACATCTTTTGAAGGCAGGTGTGCATGTACTAGTGATTCATGTTGAGCCAGTTTATGAAACCCAGAGAATCAAAGTACAATGCCAAGTTGCTAAGCCCAATAATTTAGCATCTAAGGGAGCAGATTCACACACGAAGAGAGTTGAAGTGACTCTGTTTCTTTCTGGACTGAGACTTCTAGGTCAGAGGTTTCAATGTGAAGCAAAGAAAACCTATCAAAGCACCACTTTACAGCCTTAATTTTAATACAGTTGCTAATTTTTTTCTTAATATTTATTTATTTACATTAGAGAGGGAGAGTGAGACAGAGAGACTCTCCAGCAGACTCGCTGCTGAGCACGGAGCTGGAAGACATAGGGCTGGATCTCAGACACAGAGCAGAACCTGAATGAAAATCAAGAATGGGATGCTGAATGGACTGAGCCACCCATGTGCCCGTCCCTACATGTTGTTATTTTTAAAATCACAGAAACATTATATATTTTCATCTTCAAAATACATTTCTTTTTTTTTTTTCCCCTCCAAGGAACTGAGTTTGCTAAGGTAACATTTGCTCATGTCTCAAAAGGTCATTTATTGAAACTAGATAATGTGTTTCCATAGAATATATTTTACTACAAATACTCTAATTAAAAAAAAACCTTTAATTCAGTGATTCTCATTTATTTCTGGTTTCATTGCTGGCAACCCTGTTAAAAAAATTATTCTGACATTTGTTGCTGGCTTTTGTTGCTAGCAACCCTGTTAAAAAAATTTTTCTGACACTTGTTGAAGACTCTAAGTCAAACTTTATTCAGGAAGTGAAGTACAAATTTGTACAAGTACAAGTACAAGTGAAGTGGGGTTTCATGGCAGGGGAGTTGAACTCAATCTCTGTCTTCCATAATAAAATCCCATGTAGTAACCTCATACAAAGAACAGCACAACCACCTTTGCTCTAGGGACACATTAGAAGAGACTCCTCAAATCAGTATCCAAATGCTGGCTCCATCATTACATAATAATAGACAATCCAGAAGACTTTCAGACCTTAATTAAAAAATATATAATTTAAAGTACTAGAAGCAGTTTTCTTTGATTCTAAAGGAAGGAGTCTCTATCTCTCCTTTAAAGCAAGAGCTATTCCAGGGTGGCTGCTGGCCTGAGCATCCAAAGTAATCATAATATTATAATTTTATTGTTCCTTCTTCCTATATCTGCTAATTTTTAAATTATTATCATGAGGATACTCTTTATTGTCCTTCTTTCAGTAAACAGTATTTTCTTATGGTACAATTATTATTGCTAACATTAGCTAATAAGACTTTACGATTACTAATAATTACTACTACTGATATTAGTTAGCTAAGTGTATACACACACACACACACACACACACACATATAGACATATGTGTATATATATATATTTAAAAGCTATATCTATATCTATGCTAGAACCATTCCAACTCCTTTTTGGGAGTCATATAACTCTTAATAATATATCAGGGGAATTATCATTATCCCCACTTTTAGATTAGGAAATGGGTTGGTTGGAGAGACTAAGTAATACAGTTGACCCCTGAACTATGCAGGGGTAAAGGATGCTGACCTCCCACATAATCAAAAATCCACATATAACTTTTGACTCCACCAGAATTTAACTACTAATAGCTTCCTGTTGACTAAAAGACCTACCAATAACATAAACAGTTGATCAACACATATTTTGTATGTTGTATGTACTATACATTATACTGACAATAATATAAGCTAGAGCATGTTATTAAGAAAATTGTAAAGAGAAAACACTTTTATAGTCTTGTATTATACTTATTAAAAAATCTGCATATAAGTGGACCTGCACAATTCAAACCTGTGTTGTTCAAGGGGAAACTATTTTTTTTTAAACATCAAATTGTTGACTTGTGATCAAGACCAGACTTCAATCTATGTTGTCTGAATTTAGAGCTTTTGTTACATATCAGTATATTGTATTGTTTCTTACACATAAAATTCAAAACTCAGAATTCAAAAACATTATATTAGTATCAAATGTAAGACACCTGATCTGGACACTTTATCCTTCTATTAAATTAAACCAGATATATATATTTTTTATATCAAGGGAAGAACAGGGACTCTAACAGTAACTGAGTCTCCATTGCAGGCACAATCTAGTTATTTTAGAAAACACCCTCCCTGTTGTTTGTGGTCACAACAAACTTTGGAGTTATGTATCATTATCTATTTCTTCATATGTGAAAACCAAGGCACCAAGAGGTCAATTGACAATTAGCTTTTGAAAAGCCCGGGTGCTCATCTAAAAAGGATAGGGGATAACCCCTTATTTAGTGGAAAGACACAATAAATCAATGAAAAGACAAAAGGAATTCAGTTGGGAAAAAAGCTGAGAATCTTAACAAAAGTCATCTTCTATCAGAAAATTTTATAGTTGGAAACCCTGACTCCTCCTCTGTTCTATAATGGATCATGATTGCAATTCATCCTAGGTTTTTAATATTTCCTGCTTATCCTTTTTTATTACTTTTTAATGCATCCCATTAATAATGATGTTTTACCTGCATCTATACCACGTCCATCAAGTGTTCTTAGACTTAAATTTTATGACATCACCTAGCATGTCAGATGGAAGCAGGTTCCCGAAATCTCGCCATGGCTGGGAAAGCAAGACAAGCGTTTACATTCTTATATTTAAAATATTAATAGATCAGTATTTTATCAATTAACATTATAAATTAATAATTCAGTTATGTCTTCAATAAGTAGAGTATATATTTTTCAAACCATTATTTACTTTTTTACACTAATCATTATCTTCCCTGGTCTTGCATCACAATTCTTATGCATATTTTGACAATAATTGGTCTTACACATTCTTGTTGTAAGCTTTTCCAAACCTTTGTGATACTAGGGATGCACACATATTTGTACAAGTATAAGTATGTATATATGTCTGTGGGTTTGCCTTTCTAGACCTGCTAAATTATTGATTGGACCATAATGAATAATAATACTTGCAAGTGGAAAACTTAAACACATCATAATCAATATTTCCTCTTGTTGGATGTCCTATAGGAATTCTTCTAGATTCTTCTTCATTTTTTAAATTTATAAGGCAGCCTTCTCTTTCATCCCTTCTGTAATCTCTTGTTTCCCTAGCAAAATTTCATTTTGATGGTAACGTATTAAAAATAAATGTGTTTATAAATCATGGCAAACCAGGATTACCATGCTGGATTTCAAAACTTATAATGTATGGCAATAAATGTCAAAAAAAAAAAAAAAGATAGGGCAAGCATGAATCTTTATTTTTATTTCATAACTTAAAGTTTTATAAAATTTACCTTCTTGTGCATATTCTGTGAATCCAAAGTATATTTAGTAATTAACAATTCCAAGTAGCTTAGAGCTGAGGATGGGAAAAAAAAAAAAAAGACATTATTGCTTCACTCCTCATGCAATAAGGTATAGTGTTTGGCAATATTACTTAAGAGGTTTAGACTCATGACAGATGAAGGTAAACCAATATATTTCATTAAGACTAGGACAGAATCAGCAGTTTCCTTTTAATTTATACATTCCTGTGTGTTTGGGTCCTGGTATGCAGTTAATTAATAAAAATATTCAGCTTAACTTCAAAAATTTTGCAATTTGTTCAAAGATCACTAGTGGTGAAAGAAAAATCATTGATTTATGTAAGTTTTCCTTTCCCCCCTCTTTCAATAATTGTTTAAGATGGGCTTCACATACTGTCCTAATGACTAGTCATATGTAATTAAACAAATAATTGGTACAACTTTCCTGGTGACTCTAAAAGCTCTGTCTTAGGGTGCCTGGGTGGCTCAGTGGGTTAAACCTCTGCCTTTGGCTCAGGTCGTGATCTCAGGGTCCTGGGATCGAGTACCGCATCGGCCTCTCTGGTTGGCGGGGAGCCTGCTTCCTCCTCTCTCTCTCTGCCTGCCTCTCTGCCTCCTTGTGATCTTTCTCTGTGAAATAAATAAATAAAATCTTTAAAAGCTCTCTTTTAGCAAGGTGCACTATGTACTGTAATTAGGACTTACCTCAGCTGTTAATGAGAAATATAAATGACTTCGATAAAATTATTTCTTTCCCATGTAGAATGGCAGACATAGGTTCCTCCACCAACCCTAAGTTCCATTTCTGAAGTCCCTTCAGGGTCCAAGATGACTGCTCCAACTTCAAATTCCCTTACCTCCATTCTGACCTGCAAGAGGAAGTAGAAGGAGGAAATCACACACATTCCTTTTAATGGCAACCCTTAGGAGTACTACTTACCACTCCTGCTAATATTCCATTGGTCAGTGTCACACTAAGCTTTACTAGTGTCTGCAGAATGAGATAATCATTGTATATTACCAAGTTCCCAACTAAACATTAGCTCTTCTAATTCTTTAGAAAAATGTAGGACATAATTTAATTGACTCATCCTATCTGTACCACAAAACTAAACTGATCAATGAATAATAGTAAATGAAATTGATACTAAAGTTGTATTTAATGCTGATTTATAGATAACATTCTTCTAATCCTACAGCTGTAACAACCAGCCATTTGTTTTATATTCTAGCTACAAGGTATTTTCTAGATGTGTGATTGATTGTGCCACAATGCAAAAAAGCCTTGCTGAAGAATTATCAGTTACATCAGAAACTAGAATATTATATCTAGCAATCTTGACATTTTTGTTTAGAATTTTATGTCAATAATGAATATTTTTAAGGTCATGAGTATTATTAGATTTTACACTTTGGAAATGTGTAAATCATTTGGAAATCGTGTAAATATGTGTTTTTTCAAGTGACGTGTCACCAAAAAAACTCACTTAATGGTCTGAGAAGATCGTTGTACCATGATTTTACACCTTAAAAAGAATACACAAATCAGTACAATTACCATCCAGATGGCCTAATAAAAAATAGCATAATGATTCATCATACTTTCCTACCACATTTTCTGGCTTATCTGTAGTTATTCTTTATTTTACCATGCATTATGAGTCAAAATGACTAATGCAAACAGATGTAACGAATGGCAGCTTAATGCACAAGCATGGAGAATTACAGAGACAGAACCTGGTATAAGGATTAACCTAAAAATTAAAATGGGCTTGTTACCATATATTAATGGATTTTAAAAGTATATTATTTTTTTATATAAATTTTCTCTACTTTATTAAAGCAGTAATTTATTTTTATCACATCATTTTCCAGTATAAATAAAGACATGAGAAAAATAATGGAAAACAGGGAAAAACTTAACACCTTAGTTTTTTTTTCAAATTTATATTAGCTATGCATGAGACTAATATAATGAGAAATTCAACTACTCACATTAAAAGAGAAATTGAGAAATCTCAAATATATTGAGGCATATATATATTGAGAAACATGTAAACTATATTTTATATTATACATAAAAATATATAAATATTACAAATATATAATTAATTCCAATCTTCGTGTACTAAGTTACACCTTAGTTGTTGTTGGTTAGGTTAGGTAAGGTTACACCTTAGTTGGTTGTTACTACTATGACACTTTACTTCTGGTCCTGGCATGGTATAATTTCTGTGGTAATCCCACCTGAGAAATATTTGTACATTTCAGACATCATTACAAATTCAAGGAACCTGCAGTGTAGTCCTGCTGCTAGTCTGGACTTCACTTTGGGGATGAGTGTTAGGTCCCACGTACCTAATGACTAGCAGCCTGTAGTAGATATCAACACTGACACAACATAATCTCTATGATCCTCTTTTTCTTGGCACATAGTCCCATTTACAGTCGCGTTGGACTGTGCTATGAAATCCAAACTGAGAGAATGTGGCATGTGTTGGATGAGATTACCAGGGTAAGGCATTGAAGAAGTCGTGCCTCCAAATTTTCTCTTTATTTCTCCGAGCAGATGAATCTGAGGACAAAGTAATGGTGGTTGACAGAGCCATAAAGTAGAAAAAGCCTCAAGATCTGACCACCCCCCACTGACCCCCTATGGAGAAGACCTATGAGGTACGCCATTTAGCAGGATTATCGATGGAATGAGCCTGTGTTTCACCACACTTCATGTTTATGGTATTTAGGTCTATTTGTTATTGCAGCCTATTCTACTCTCCCTAATACACAGCCAGATGTACTCTTCTTAAGTGTAAGCTTTTCACTTCGGTTCTCTTTTTGAAAACTCCAAATGCATTTGCTCTACTCGAAATATGTTTTTCTGAGATTAGCAATGACATGATTAAAACAAAATAAAAATAAATATTCCTAGTGTAAAAAATATACAGTGTAGAGATGCCTGGGTGGCTTAGTCAGTAAAGTGGCTACCTTCAGCTCAGGTCATGATCCCAGGGTCCTGGGATCCAGTCCCACACCAGGCTCCTAGCTCAGCAGGGATCCTGCTTCTCCCTCTGCCTGCTGCTCCCCCTGCTTGTGCTCTCTCTCTTTCTCTGACAAATAAATGAACAAAATCTTAAAAAAAAAAAATACAGTGTCAAATATAAGATTAAGTAATAAGTATTTCTCTTTCAACTACTCACATTAACATAGAAACATAAATTATTTAGAGTTTTAAACTTCTCTACATGTTGGAGACATTAAAAAGCCTAACAAAAATTTTTTTAAAGATTTTATTTATTTATTTATTTATGCATTACTTTTTATTAGACAGAGAGTGTAAGTACAAGCAGGGGAAGCAGCAGAAGGAGAGGGAAATGTAGGCTCACCGCTGAGCTGAGAGCCTGATGTGGGGCTTGACTCAGGACCCTGAGATCATGACCTGAGCTGAAGGCAGCTGCTAAACTGATTGAGCCACCCAGATGTCCCAAGCCTAATTTTTTTTTTTAAATATAAAATAAAGTAGTACCATGTCAAGTGTTTTTGTCTTGCTGATTATTCAATTATGTCTGAATTAAAATATCTGAGAAATCCAAAAAAGCAGCTCTTATTTTCTTTAGTCAAGACCATTCTAAGGAGAAAGTTCTTTAGAATATGTTTTCAACACAAGATTCCCAGAAATGAATTTTATAAATACAGAGTCTTCTTTGGTTGAAATTTCTTATTTATTTTTATGGATTGATTTTTTTTTTACAGAAAATATTTTGTGTGAAAATTATTCTTTCGTACGTAATATTCTACTTGGCTCTATCTTTTCCCACCAGGTTGAACACCAACCTGAGTTACGTTCATTAGTATATAATAGCCACTGCCTTGTCCATTTGTAAAGGGACTTTACTGCATTGATTGCAAGGATAAAAATCAATGGTAAGTGGGAATGTATTTCATAACCTAGTGGTGGACTCACTTTTCCTGAGAGACTTCAGAACTCTTTGTAATTCTTTGAACACTCCACATTTATGTATCTGAGGATTTGAACTTAATTTCCTCCAGCCTAGAATGACATTTATGGTCCTGATCTCCTAGCGAACTGCATAAGGCTCTAACATAACCTCATATGATAATCTTTCTAAAGCATTTGCCAAGTGGATCCTCCATTTTCTCTTCTCCTATAGCTCCTATAATACTTGGTGCATTGAAGCTACTTAGATTTCCAGCTAAAACCTGGAATCTTTGAGAGAAGAACTGTGACACGCTCACCGTTATGAGCCAGTCCAATATGTGGAACATAGAAGTCTGTGGATGGAAACTGAAAATAATGAGTCACAGGTTTTTTTAATGAGATAAATCTGCTACTGATTCAAATCAAAGATTTCACATACATCAGCAGATCCTAGTAAAATGAGGTGGTTAACATTAGAACAGTACCAGAATTGTGCCTCAGTATACTGGTAGTTGCTGTAGCAAATGTTCCTTAAGTAAACTGTAAATTAACTGTCAATGTTTACTTCATTCTACAACTTATCGTTCTGTTGCATTATAATTTTCTACATTAAATAAATCCCCTGGGTACTACTAAGGAGAAGATCTACAATGCTCAGAAAATGCAGCCAAGAAAGCATATTCAGTGAGTCTGAAGGGGGAAAAATAGTTTTTTGTTGTTTTTTTTTTAAGTATGTATAACTTTGCAGTTTCAGGAATTGTTCTTTCTACTTGTCGTTATAATAACCCCATGAATAATGCTTATTCCAAATTTCAATTACTTTCTTAAGTACTGAAGTGATTTTAATAATACCTCTTTTATGTTATAAGAAAATGAGGTCTAGAAAGATTGAGACCTGCCCCAAACCACATACCAAATAGATTTAGATGAGATTAAGAACCAAGGTGAATGATTTTATGGGTTCAGTTTGCATTTCAAATATGTAAAATTGCTTCTATTTCTCTAATACAGTAAATGTAAATGTGCGTAAGACACATAGTTCATATAAGTGCTTTAAAACTAAATAATACCACTGATAAGCTATTTATTGAACAATTGCCAGTTGACAGAAAGTACACATATATTCAGTTCTTTCTGAAGTTTATAATACATAGATATGGCAATTTAACCAGTGGCTACCATCAGCTGATCTTTTTTGAATTGTTGATTTTTTTTATTCACTGAAACTAACATTTTGCTAGAACCTCCACATTTATTTAGCATATGGTCTAATTTCTAACTTCCTGATTTTATGGATTAGAAAGGTAAAGACTAGGTTATGGCTTATTTATTTATTTATCTTTGAAGATTTTATGTATTTATTTGAGAGAGAGAGAGAGACAGCATGAGCTGGGTTGGGGCAGAGGGAGAAGAAGGCTCCTTGCCCTGATGAGCAGAGAGTCTGCTGTGGGGTTCGATCCCAGGACCCTAGGATTATGACCTACACTGAAGGCAGATGCCCAACCTACTGAGTCACCCAGGCCCTGATGATGGCTTATTTAATCTCTGGGTGGTGTCAGGAAGATATATACATGAGGAAAATCTATGTCTTTCCATGAGATTTAGGGTTTTAGTATCATTTTTACTTCTGTTCTTTTGGCCAGCATGATCTCCGTGCATACGGAGAACAGGGCCTTTGGTTAGGGATCATCAGTGGAAAGGAATTTAGTAACACAGAGCCAAAGAGCAGTCTAGAGATCTTGTTAATGTTTGCCTGTGTAAGTATATTCCCTCTTGCTAATTAGCATAGTGGACTTGCTTACAAATTTCACAGTGCAGTAAATCCTCCTTCTGCAGGAGGGGACCATTACAGCATCTGCTTTGCTTACACATGTTACTTATGCAAAAATATGTGCTGGGGGGCGCCTGGGTGGCTCAGTGGGATAAGCCTCTGCCTTCAGCTCAGGTCATGATCCCAGGGTCCTGGGATCGAGCCCCGCATCCCGCTCTGTGCTCAGCAGGGAGCCTGCTTCCTCCTCTCTCTCTCTCTCTCTGCCTGCCTCTCTGACTACTTGTGATCTCTCTCTGTCAAATAAATAAATGAAATCTTAAAAAAAAAAAAAAAATATGTGCTGGTTCAGGTTCAGGTTGCTCAAGCAGGAGAAGGGGAAAGCTCCCAGGAGCCAGAGGGCTATACTTCTGCTGATATGGCACTAGTGTCTTCACTAAAGCTCAGTTGGGATTTTCATAGTCCTGGCAGCACACGTTAAGTAACTCAGAGTGTAGAAGAAGATGGCTACAGAATTTGGTTTATTTAACAGACATTTATTGCTAACTAAAGTTAAAAGTGTTTAAAGCAAATGTGATGTAAAATACAAAATGAGCATAATCATTAATATAAAAGTAGGTGTACAGAAAAATAAAAGCATCAATAGTTACACATCCTAGGATCATAGTAACAATGTCGTAGGCAAATGCAAACAGAATATTCTCAAATCAGCAAGATACCAAAAAACAAAACAAAACAAAACAAACAAACAAACAAAAAAACAAGATTGTAGGAACTGCCAGAGAAAAGGAATTGTTCACCTTCAAATGAACAGAAATCAGATCTGCTTCAAGCTTCTCAATAATGATACTGGGGGGAAATTAACAGGTTCATAATTGTTTCCATGCTAAAGATAAAGACACTTGAACCTAAAATTTTATGTCTAACCAAATCGTCATTTAAGAGGACGGGTATATTATTTTCAAACATATAATGCCTGGGAAAGATTGCACCACAAAAACCACCTTGTAGACATTGTTGAGGAGAAAAAGTGTCGAGACAGATGATACAATAGATATGGGAAGCAAGAGTGATCAAATGACTTGAGAGTATAAAAATAAAAGACAGAAAGCATAAAAAGGGAGGTAAAATATATCTATATTCTAGAGAATACTAACCCAGTTTATGAGTATATTCGTAAAACATAACAATTGAAAAGACAGACGGTCTTAGATTTCATTAAAATACCACACACATACACACACACGCACACACACACAGTGTCAACAGAATGAGTTCTACAAGAGGCACACATAAACAGAAAATGCGTTGAAAATTTGAATATCAAAGGTTGGGTTAAAGATCCACAAAGTAAATCCAAAAAATCAAGAAAGAAGCAGAATAGTGAGGGCAGAATTACAAAACAGGATGAAGAAAATAAAATCTTTGAAAATAATAGGATAGATGCTCTTTTGTTAGACTGGCCAGTGGAGCACCTGGGGCGCAGAGTCTGCCTTAGAATCTCTCTCTCTCTCTCTCTCTCTCCTTCTCCTTCTCCCCCTCTCCCTGCTCACTCTTAACCTCTCTCTCAAATAAATAAATAAACCTTAAGAAAAAAAATACTGATCAAGAAATGAATGTGAAAATAAAATACAGAATGAAGATAGTGTGTAGCTCCTAAAAATAATTTTTAAATATTACTTTAAATCTATGTTAGGAACTTTGAAAAGCTAAACTAAATGGATCAGTTTTTGGAAAAAAATAAAAAAAAATATAGATGAATAAGCATTGAATAATTTGAAATGGCAAGTAAAGCTCTCCATCAGAAAAAAAGATAGTCAAGATGGTGGGTGAGTTCCATCAAACGTTCAAGGAAATATTCATTATCTTCTATTAGTCATTGCAGAATGTAGAAAGAGTGAGAAACTTGTTTTATGAAGTTGATGTTATGTAGATGCCCAAACTAAAGACAATATAAAAAAATCTGTAAACTTATTTTAATATGTATGAAAAAATCTATGCACTCTAGAAATAGTCACAATTATTTTTCAGCAAGTAATAATTTTTCCTCAGTTTAGTTTATTGACATTTGTCCTAGCAGTCAGGTGTTAAAATACTAAAATGTCCATGTAGATGTGTAATTTTCATAACATAATTACATATCTACCTGCTCAGCTCCTGAGAAAACTGACATCACCTTTTGATGACCATTGATTGTTTCAAATGATATATAAGTTATTCAAATATTTCCCTACTCCAACTTTTCAGACTTTCTGGTTTCTCATGCCTTTCATGAGCAGCTCTGGGATGGGAATAGCAGTTCTGAGTTGTTCAAAATTAAGCAAGGAAATTGGTCTTTTTATCACTAGCCAATCATTGGGTGAAGGACACCTGAAAAAAAGCAGTCAAGGGGCACCTGGGTGGCTCAGTGGGTTAAAGCCTCTGCCTTTGGCTCAGGTCATGATTCCAGGGTCCTGGGATCGAGTCCCACATTGGGCTCTATGCTCAGCAGGGAGCCTGCTTCCTCCTCTCTCTCTCTCTCTCTCTTTCTGCCTGTCTCTCTGCCTACTTGTGATCTCTGTTAAATAAATAAATAAAATATTTAAAAAAAAATAAAGAAAGAAAGCAGTCAAGAGCTAGTGTCAGCGAGAGACATAGCCATGAATCATTTGCAGGTTATAGGCCCAGCAACTGAGGCATGTGCATATTAGCAAAGAGGAAGGAAGCATTATCCACTATAATTTCCTTCTGGCCCCACTCATATCTATTTGCTTCTCATAGTAAGTTGGCCCCAGCTGTAAACAGGATTCTTGCTGGTCCTGTTTCTGATAAACTTATAACAGTTAATGGAACAACATTGATTACAAGGAAGGAACTAAAATTCATCATCCCTTATTTCATCATTGAGTCTAGATTTCTCTCATCCTTAGCTAGCACTTCAGGCTAGTGTAGGTGGAATGCCTACTGGGAAAACTCAGGCATACAGCCTTGAAGAGTATAACCCTTGGAATATCTTCATTTCTTCATACCATGGTTGTTGTATTTGTGTGTGAATTCACAGTTAAAATTGGGTTCATGAGCTCAATATATGTCACCTGAACTAAACATCCCTCCCTTCTACCATTGTGTAGCGGAAACCCTGCTTTTCCCTGATGATAACAGTCATTATCCCTGCAGATTATTGTGATTTCATTTCTTACCTGATAATCTCCTGGCAGGAGGAGACTGAAGTGACCAGACACAGCCAGAGCTTACAAGTAAGTGATACCGTTAATATGCTTTCCAGGAAGAACATGACCCCTTTGGGAAGCAAGGTATATAGAACTGTATTGCCCAGGATTTCAGAAGGCTGTGTTAGTCTGTTTGAATTGTTATAACAAAAATACCACAAACTGGGTGACTAATAGAAAACAGAAATTTATTTTTCACGGTTCTGGAGGCTAGGAAGTCCAAGATCAAGACTAAGCAGATTTGATGTCTGGTGAGAGCCCACTTTCTTACTGAGGAACCTTACAAAGTGGGAGGAGCAAGTGAGTTTCTCAGGCTGCCTTTATAAGGACATTAATCCCATTCATGTGCTTCTTTATGATCTGGTCATTTCCTGAAGCCCGCACTGCCTAATAGACTAAGATTTCAACATAGGGATGTTGTGGGGAGACAAACATTCAGTCTACAGCAAATCGGAAGCACAATTCCCCAACGGGTCACCAAAAGGACGGTGACTAATCTTATTTTTACTTCTATCCTATTGGTTTTCTAGATCCAGCCTTACGACTTAAATTTATGAGTGGCAGAGATTCAAAGTTGAATTTTCCGCCCTGCTAAGTGTCTTCAGCTAAGATCAGGGACCCAGTAAAGAGAGATGGGATCTTCAGTCTGGAAATTGATATATCAGTGTCCACTCTGTATTGATAGAATGTGGGTAGCCTCTCATTGTGAAATATCATGCACAAGCCTCAAATAAGGCAGGTGCTTCATGAGATAATCTTTTCTTCATCCCCTATGTTGGTAACCAGGTCAGGAATAAGGATCAGGTGTTAGTGTAGTCTGAATATAGTGTGAAAAGGGATTATATGCCAATAGAGTTGCAAAATCTCTCTATGCACCAGCTGCATCGGAGAGACTAAGGATGAGAGTGTGTCAGAGGGTGTTGAATTGAAGAATAGATTATAAATGTGGATAAGGGAGATTTTAACAATGGAGGAGCATTTTTTGTGATTTAAGATTTAATACCCTAGAAAGGGCCTTGGGAGTAAGTGCTGATATACTGGTGAGATAGTTATGAGAGACTTTGTGGGGGAACGACAGCCCATAGTAAGTGAGGAAGAAATGTTAGAATTGCCCATTGGAGGGGGAAAACAGAGTTAAAGTCACAAAAATTGTGTACTCTAGTGTGGATATTCTACCAAATGCCAGAAAACTTAACAGGCTACAGCTTTCCATTGGTGGGCCAAGAGGACATCCCATTAATCAAAACAATAAAGAATGCACTGGTGTGTAGGCAATAGCCTTGTTATGAAACTAAGTTACGATCATTCTCTGTAGTCCAGTGCTGAAGTTAGGCAATGGCATTATAGACTCTGAGCTTCTGAATCTAAGTGGAACAATACAATCCCGAAACAGATAAAGATGGCTAGTGCAATCAAAGGCAAAATCTAAGTAGCAGTCAGAATCACAACCCATAGAAATTTATGGAGAAAATTAATAAAATATGATTTTCTCAGAAATATGATACATGAATCATCATCAAGGATATTACTTAATTTATATAATAAAAAATCACAGGATATTACTTAATTTATATAATAAAAAATTTATATAATAAAAAATCACACAAAAAATAAAAATTATTTTTATTTTAAAAATAAAAAATAATTAGGATACCAATGTTAAAATCATAACCCCTTGATTGGTTTCCAGACCTGAGCCATTTCTCAAGTTCAGACTTGTTCTCTAAAGATGGAAACTCCAGTCTGTCTGTCTTCTGGCTAGAGAAGGTTAGGGTTTCCTAAAATCCTTCCAGGGTTGCTATTTGGCTTTCAATTTTTTGTCCTTAAATTGATGCTTAATCATTTTAAACCTGACTTTCTCCCTTTTCAGTGCATCCACCCTGCTCACCAACAGGCAAAAAATTACATAGTCATTATAATTACCATTCCTCCATACCTATCCAGTCTCGAAGAGATTTCACCAGACAGTTATTTTTCCTTCTGCCATTGAAAAATATAACAATAACATGGCTAGACCATGCCAAGAAACCCTATGCCTACTTCAGTTCTCATCAGCAAGCCAGCAAGTGATACAGTCCCAAAATCCTATTGTAAACTTTTTCCCTAAGATCGCCCAAATCTGGTACCAATTATTTTAAAATCAGTTTCCTGGAAACAAATTTTGTTATGGAAAATACCATACAGGTATAAAATACAGGAGCTTTATTGAAGAGTACTCTTAAGAGATAATACCTAGAGGGAGATTAGGAATGCAGGATGAGGTAGAAGAATAAGCTGGTGCACAGTTTAAATCCTATATGAAGCTGTGAGGCTTGGCTGACCCTTCAGAGCTGACTCAGTTGAGGAAAAGGGCCAGACTGTCTCCAGAAGCTGAAAGATGGATTTGTCAGCTCTTAGGTTATCTGAGCAGAACACCATAATATCACCTACAGTAGTGATATTTGTGCCTTTATTTTGCTTTTCCATATTGTTTATGAATTTTAGCACCTTATTAGAAATTTTAATTGTATTTTGAAGATTGTAGACATACTTGTTGGTTTGTTGTTTGCTTTTTCTATCAGCTATTTTAGAATTGTATAAAGTATTAAACTAAGATCACAGATTCATTATTCCTTCTGTTGAATTTTGCTTTGTAAAATTTTGAGTTATATTTTGAGTGCATACATTTTCAGAATTGTTAATATTCTTATTGAACTGATGCTTTTTAAATTTATTTATGTCATATAACTACACTTATCCATGGCCAGCAATTTGCATTTTTATTTACCATATAAGTGATTCCAATTATGTTGTATGTATTTTGGAATAGAAACAGAATGACAGATACCTGGTCAACATTGATGAGACCCAGCTATTTAGTCAATTATTTAAGGTGCATTAATTTATAGTTAACCATGAGAGGGGCATTCACTTAAAAAATTAAATGCCTATATTCAGTATGCCTTTTCCATAAGGGTGTGAAGAAATAATAATCTCTCACATAATAATGAGATAATAATAACTTCTCCCACTGCTTCAGTTGTCAAATATATCCTCAGATGTAACTTGAATCTTTTTCTAGATTTCTTTTAAAAGATTTTATTTATTTATTCACGAGAGACAGAGAGAGAGGCAGAGGCAGAGGGAGAACCGGGCTCCATGCTGAACAGGGAGCCTAACGTGAGACTCCATCCCAGGATCCTGGGATCACGACCTGAGCTGAAGGCAGATGCTTAACCCACCGAGTCGCCCAGGTGCCCTAGATTTCTTAATATTCATAAAACAAGGAGTCTTATGGTTTGACTGCCTCAAATTGTTAAATAACATAAATAATAAAAATTAGCTCTAGTTATTAAGCATAAATGTTTCTTCTCTTTTTTTTTAATTTTGAAAATGGGGCATTTCTAGAAATTTAATACTCTTAATTAGATAAAATATAATATACTGGCTATTTCAGAGGAACAGCAAAAAGCAATGGAGTACTCTAAATCTTGAACTTACCCATTCCTACTTCCTCTTCTATTTTATAGAAGAAGAAAAAGAAATTCTGAGTACACATCCTCAGGTCAT
Organism: Enhydra lutris kenyoni; assembly: GCF_002288905.1. Lineage (NCBI taxonomy): Eukaryota > Metazoa > Chordata > Mammalia > Carnivora > Mustelidae > Enhydra > Enhydra lutris. The sequence continues at coordinate 42,931,382 of NW_019154099.1, read as the reverse complement.
GAGTTAATTGAGTGGTAAAATAGGTCCAGGACCCATGTCATGTGATCTCAACCCACTACATAGCCAACTAAAACTATATTTTCTTTTGATGTCTTTCACTCATCAACACTGAACTCATCAACACTGAATCTAAAGAGACATTGGTATTAAAAACTAAGTAAAGAGACATTGGGCATTAATATATTATTTAATAATAAACATCTGTATGTTTTTTTAATATTATAAATATTGAACATCAAATTAGTAAAGCATATTTTATATCAATTCTTTAGAGTACATTGGTTTAGAAATGTTTATTATTTATGTTATATAGTAGTTGGCAGAAATCTGAATTTATTTTTTGAACTATTTTTTCCACTGTAAAGTTGTAGTACATATACAGAGGGAAATGAAGCCGGCCAGCTTCATAGTAATTTGAAGAGGGAGCTATAATTTTAGAAAAGTAAATGTAAATTTTATATCAGGTCAAGCAATTCAAACACAAAGTAAACAGTGGGGGGTATAAAAGGGCAGCATGCAGTCTCAACCATTAAATTTCAGTGATGTAAAAAAAAAAAACATACAAAAATAGATGCACTTCCTTTTGCTTTCTGCCAACAGTTAAGCTTAAATTGCAACAAGTTAAAAAAAAAAAGAAAAGAAAAGCAGAAAAAGGAATAAAAATTTGCCTGACAAATAAGAAAATAAAAACAATTCTACAGCAAAATTTAGAAACTATTTAAGCATCTTTATCCATGTTTTAGCAATGTGCACATACTGATTCAAAGAAGGTAATTTTGTATTCTGTAATTGAGTAATCAGTGAGGGGAAATATAGAATAGAAACATTTATTCAGAGTTCAAATTAGAATGGAGGAGATAGAACTGTGACTTTTATCAGTGTTCATTTGAATTTTTATTTCTTAAAAAAAAAAACAGTATTAGAACACTAACTTCAAATGTTTCATCTTTCTCCTGTTTGAGATACATTAGAAAATATTTTATGGTTAGACTTCAGACATAAAAACCAGGTCTTAAGAAGATGAAACTTCAGCCATTAAGTAGGTTAGAATTGCAAATACTAGTTATATAATCTGTTACATAGAAATTGATACCAAATTAACTCAACCCTAATATCTCCATCTAAAGTATTTTTTTATATTTAATATGATTGACACATCTTAAGTATTTACCCTTCTGTCCTCAAAAGAGTAATAGAAGAAAGGTATAATATTTTAAATACTTGGCTCTGCTTGAAGACCATATGAAGAGCCTATAACATTTGAAGAATTTCTGAAATGTTTTGTGGCAGAGACCTGGGAATAGATTGCTTAGATCTTTTTTAAGAGAGAAGCTGCTGTGTGAAGCAGAATTAGCTGACAGCTCCAGCTGCGATGGCCTCAGGATTCATCATAGCACTGGAACCAAGACCTAGCTATCCCTGGCTCCTCCCAGCCGATGACTAAAAATGGTGGATTTTCTAGAACTGAGCCCTTCCTGAGCAAGGCAAGACTTCTCTAGTGGGCAGTCTTTGGCACCTCTCCATCAGCTTGGGCAAACTTCGCAGAGCTACACTGGAGTCTGAGACTCTCCATGTCCTCTCCTTCCTTCCCAGTTTCTCTTCAGTTGAGCCAGACCTGAATCATGTTCACAGGCTTCCTCTACTTACCTCAATATCTTCTCCCCTTTACACTTTTTCCCCCCTAATATAATGGTATTTTTTTAAATTTAATTTAACTTTATTTTATTTTCAGTGACCCAAAATTCATTGTTTATGCACCACACCCAGTGCTCCATGCAATACGTGCCCTGCTTAATACTCACCAGCAGCCTCACCTAACCTCCCAGCCCCCTCCCCTCCAAAATCCTGTTTGTTTCTCAGAGTCTACATCTCTCATGGTTTGTCTCCCCCCTGATTACCCCCAACTCACTTCTCCTCACTTTATAGAAGCGCTCAGTAAACCCTTATTCAGTCTTGGTAACTATTTCCTGCAGAACCCAAACTGGCATGTGTGCTTGTGTGCACACACACACACACACACCCACACAGTCAATTCCAATCAAAGTTGGAAAAACATGAAAAACTCTCAGTGGGTTCAGACATAAGACAGAACCAACCACAACCAAAAATCATTCTTACATCAAGGCTGTGAATGAAAAATCCAAATCAGGGACAAGCAAGGCTATGAAGAGATGTTGCTAACAGAAATTGCAAGAGAAATTAACTTTAAGAAAAGGTTTCTCTTGTGTATCAATTTCTTATTTGCAAATTGTCTGGCTCATGCATTTAAACGTGGACTAATACTCTGAGATTAGCTTGGTAAATAAATAGGATGATTGTCCTGGATACTCTAGAGTGCATTTTCATGTCTGAGGGAAAACTAGGATAGAGTCTTAAGTAAGATTTGGCTGCCATGATGGGAAAGGAGCCAGGTGTTCCAAAATTATAGCTCCATATATAAATTAATACAAAGTATACCCAGCTTCCTTTCCCTCCAAATTTCCCACTTTAGACCAGACACTTTAAAACATAATTCTTTTCCAAGAGATTTTTCCAAGTGATTTTTCACTTAAACTGATGACCAAAATTAAAAACGATTTCAGGAAACCTACAGCATGAAAAAAGGAAACTAAACTTTGTAAATAGAAGATTTAAACAAAGATAGAGATAAGGCAAATGCTATGTGCATGTATGTCTGTGTAAATACATACGTACTTATATGTAAATTACTATTTGAGATAATAAATAACATTATCAGTATCTTCAGAGAGATGATATAAGATATTTTATCTATTAACCCAGGCAGGATTGCTTTGGGGTTAAAGAAACCTAGAGACTAAAGTATACACTGTTGTATATAACAAAACCAAGACCTGAGTGGGTTCAAAAATAGAACTATTCCGAATCTTTCCAGATTTCTCCAGAATCCCTAAATAATTCTCAAATTAAGGAGTGGTTTCCCAGCAAAATCACATTCAGCTTGCTGTCAGGAAAATGTGGTGTAAAGATAAAGCCAAGGGTGTGATACTAAAGTGGTTGGTTAAGGTCTTAGAAACATTTACAGCGGTGTCTCATAAGTCATTCAAACAGACAACAAGTTTGTAAAGGTAGTAAGGCTGTGCCACATAAATCTCCATTAATTCATTAAGCTTCTAATGAACTCCAGTAAGATTTATAGAAACTGGGGTGCCTGGGTGGTTCAGTTGGTTGAGTGGGGACGCTTAATTTTGGCTCAGGTCATGACCTCTGGGTTGTGGGATAAGTCCCATGTCATGCTCCTTGCTGGGTGTAGAGCCTGCTTGGGATTCTCTCTCTTTCTCTCCCTCTGCCACTTGAAAAAAAAAAAAAAAGAAGAAGAAGAAGAAATTAAAAAAAAAGAAAAAAATGAGACTTTGGAGGATTTGGGGAGGTTTAATATGTATATGGAAGAAAAGTAAGTAATTTGTGGTCAGAATGGTAACTGTGATTATTTTCAAGTGTTTAAATAAATCACTTGATATTCCTTTCATCAAGGTTATTACCTTCCCTTGAGTATTTGCTGGCATTAGACACTCACTCACCTGCTACCAAGGGACACAGTGTGTGACTTGCAAGTCTATCTTGCAAGAGGTGAAACAGCCGCTATTTGGTTTTTTTCTATTGGGATAGTTTTTTTTTTTTTTTTGCTTGTTTTTATTTTGTTTTGTTTTGTTTTTTCCTTTTCAAGTGGCCATGTATTATATATCCAATTATCCTAACCTTCTATCACTATAAAATTTCAATAAATCCCAACAGTTCAAAACTGTTGGGGTTAATGTAGAACATGAAATCAGCCATACTATCTGGCTTTTTAAAATGTAACACAGTGGCTGCTGGGGGTGAAGTAAGGTTTCTAGGGAGGGTATGGGCCTTTGGAATTTCAAGGCTTGTTGACCACTCTGCCTTGGAATGCCGCAGGGAGTTGCCTTCCAGAAGCTTTCTTAGCCCAGATGGCCCCAAGATCTAAGAGCTGTATGCATTGTCCCTTAGGCTGTGTTTAGTAGAACACACATATTAGCATATCTTATTTTTCCCATAAACAGATCCTCCTAGTTTCAGTAAGACCCCTTGTCACACGTGTCGTGCTTGAGAAACAGTGATAAGGATTTGTGACTATCCTGAAAAACCAATAAAAGTGGGAGCAAAGAAGAGCAAAAGGGTCTTCACCTCTGAGCATTGACCTCCTTGCCTTCTCCTCTCTTTTGCAGCAAAGTTTGGGGTAATCTTTCATCTGTTGGTACAGGGATTTCTGGCCATTCCCGGAACAAAAGAGCATAAATCACATTTCTCTAAGGTTCAATGAGCTAAAATAATGAATGTGTATATTGGAAATATACACCAGTTATTTATAATTAACTGGTACAATATGATTTGTGGTGAAGGTGACATTTGATGTGAATCCTGAAACATGGATGCTAAAGCATCTGTCACCTAACAGGCAGATAGTCAATAATTATTTGCTGAATAAATCAATATGTACATACTTGGTAGAGATATAAAGGCATTTGAGAAGGTAGAAGTTTATATATATGTAGGAAATAAGCCAGGAATACCTACGCTGTGTAGAAATCAGAAGAAATTCATACGTGGATTGTAATTTAAGTTTTTCTCTTACTATTTTTCCTTTTTTTTTACTATGTTAATTAACAAAGTACAGGAATAGAATCGGAATGTACTACTAACTTACCTATCAATATTTATTTGACTGATAAGTTTAACTTAAGCAAAAGAGTGGATTTGTGAATGTCATGCAAAATTTTGGGTCCACTATCACAGAGTATGAATAAGTAAATGTTATTCAGCCAAAAGGCCTAAATAAGTAATAGGGGATCAACCTGATTCTGATCTTCTTACTCTTTCTTCCTTTCTTGTCCCTCCCCGCAACCCCGCAAAAAAAAAAAAAAGGAAAAAAAAAAGATAATATATCATTATTCAGAAGAGCCAGCAAATTCACAGGTTTCTCTGGCTGTCTCTCATATATCTTCATCTTTGCACCTGGAGTTATCACGAACAAAATGTTTCAAACAAAGTACATAATATCTCCACACAAAAAAGGGAATATAATCTAATTGTTTAGCTTCTAATTCTGACAGAGATTCAACTGAAGCAAAACAAGGAGCTCTTTGTCCTTTGAATCACATAAAAATCAAATAAAATGAGCAGACTCGTATAAATGCCCATTTTATGTGTTAATGTTCTTAAACGGGAACTGATTTCTCTGGTTTTGATTGTTTCCCATTATGTAGAGAAAGAATACTCCAGAGAAATGAAAGGATTTCTAGCACAAAGTACACGGTGTGAGTCCATTCAACTGACCACAGGACGCTGCTACAACTCTGCTGGATGGAAACTTCAAACCCATTAAACAGGGTGGAAGCACTACCACTTCCGAAGTCAAAAGTTCAGCAGGGAATGTTTCGGAATGTTTCCTACCTCTAATTTTCTCTAATAACCCAGACCCAGTTGTCATGTCTTTGGGCATTGCGCTCAGTAACTGCCGTGATTCTCTGTCCATAGCCAGTCAGGTAAGAACATGTTTTTTCCATTAATTGGTGAAGCAGCAGTGACTCATGGGAGAAAAAAAAAAAAAAAAAAGGAAGAAGAAGAAGAAGGAAAACTGCTTTAAAATATACTGTGATAAGTTTTCATTCTGAAAGTCTTGGAAAAATTATGTGAGGGAAGCTTGTGTAGGACGCTCTCACCTTTCAACCTTTGCTTTCCTCTCACATTTTTGTGAGACTGACACTCTCTTCTCTTGCCATCTGGGATAACTAAAGAACTGACTAAGGAATGCTTTCTAATTTTCTAGCTGTGGATTGTAAGAGTGGGTTAGCATAAGCACAGCCATCTTAGCTTGGGCAGCCATCTCAGGCCCAAGGGCTGAACTTTCCCCTACTTTACTTTAGTTCCAGGGACCCCCTCCCTGCTTTAGTTCCAAGAAAGTACCCCACCCTGCAATACCCCGGCTGCAGCTAATCAGCTTTAACCACCAGGACTGCTAGGCGGTTGTGCCAGGGGGACCAGATGTTGAAAAGAGCTTATCTTACTAAACCGCCAGGGGGGCGCAAGCCAAAAGTATGTATGGTCTCTGAAGTGATGGAAAGTTACTGTGAGTTGGATTTTTTTTTTTTTTTAAAATGCTATATAAACCCTTGGCTTTGAGTGCTCGGGGTCCTTGTTGAAACCCACTGCGCCGGGGAGATACTTGGACCCCAGCCAGCTGGAAATAAACCTCGCTGTGTGACTTGCATTACTGAGAGTGTTCTCTGTCTAATTGAGGGGTGGTCGATTCGGTACCCTAACAGGATCTAGCAAGCAGTTCTACGATTACAATAATATGCAAAGTCCACATGATGATCACATTTTCTGAATAACCATTACAGATCCAGTACTTTAGAAAAAAAAAATAGTTCTTATCTATCTCCCTACAAACTACCCACCAATTTTAATCTCTTTAATAGTTTATGCGTGTGTGTGTGTGTGCGCGCACGCGCATGCAAGCACTCATGGAGTTCCCCAGTCTAAAGAAAACCCTGATTAGGAATTGCTGGTAACCTTGTTGTCTGTTCCCTAGATTTTCTGTAGTTGAATTACTTACGCAGTTCAACATTGGCACTTTTTCTTGGCAATTGTTTTATAGATAAAAAGAAATATAAATCAAAGATAAACATTCTTTTAAGTGAAGACTTATCCCAAAATCTGGAAATAATTTTATGTTCTTATTTGTATAAATATTATTTATAATGAAAGTGTTCATCACTGGTTTGTTTTTCTAATTATGTTCTTAAATATTATGATGAAAGATTCAGAAACATTAGGAATGGAATAGTATCTTCCATGATTTTATTATTCTCTGGACAGTGGAAATATTTACTAATAAAAATAAATTAGGGGCGCCTGGGTGGCTCAGTGGGTTAGGCCGCTGCCTTCGGCTCAGGTCATGATCCCAGGTCCTGGGTTCAAGCCCCACATCGGGCTTTCTGCTCAACAGGGAGCCTGCTTCTTCCTCTCTCTCTGCCTGCCTCTCTGCCTACTTGTGATTTCTCTCTGTCAAATAAATAAATAAAATCTTAAAAAAAATAAATTAATATCAGGGAATAGTTGTATGGAAATTTTGGAAGCAAAGTATACACATACATATAGTCCATATAGTATATATACATTCACACACTTGCTATTTCAATTCACAACTTCAACAAATGCACATTTATTACAGCATTTAATGGAAGTTTTTAAACAGAATTTGGCTCTGCTGAATGGATTGCATTTACAGGGCCATTCAGAGGAGTATTTTCATTTTGATTTCCCAAAAAGTTTTCTATGAATTACAGTATGAATATATCGATAAATAAAATTCTGGTTTCACATATAAAATTCACATAGCAATCCATCAACACTTTTAAATTATTTCCAAATCTAATGGATTTTACCATTTCCAAATCCTGATAATTTGATTTTATGTACCTCCTTACCCTCAAGAGAAAATAACACTGCTACACAGTAGTATCTTTGTCAATACGTTAGCTTATTCCATACAAAATTTAGAGGGAACACTAATAATGAATTAGAAGTGCACAAAAATCATTAATAAAGCTCTATAAAATACTGATTTCATGTTAAAAATTTGTACCCATGTGTGCAATTTTCCACCTTTCTGAAAGTTCATTAAAATTATAGGAAGGACCTCTCTCTCTGCCTTCCTCTCTGCCTACTTGTGATCTCTGTCTGTCAAATAAATAAATAAAATCTTAAAAAAAAAAAAAAGAGGGGGGCGCCTTGGTGGCTCAGCGGTTTAAAGCCTCTGCCTTCAGCTCAGGTCATGATCCCAGGATCCTGGGATCGAGTCCCACAACGGGCTATCTGCTCAGCAGGGAGCCTGCTTCCTCCTCTCTCTCTGCCTTCCTCTCTGCCTACTTGTGATCTCTGTCTGTCAAATAAATAAATAAAATCTTTAAAAAAATAAAATAAAATTATAGGAAGGAATAGAAAAAATATTAATGTGCAAGAACAGATACCCTTAAAGGAAAAATAATAATGAATTAGTAACATTGACAGAATCTTAGAGGATGGAAAAAATAAAGTAAGACGAATCTCCCCTCAAGATCTAGAACTCAAGAAGGCTCATGGATAGGAAATCCAGGGGCATATAAATCAGAATGAGGATAAGAGTCTGGACAAGAATATGGTTAAAAAACAGTGAGAAAAAAAAAAAAAAAGCTGTGAGCACCCTCAGATTGAGATTCCATCCTCCTTATCCTAGAAAGAAAAAGGATATTTTTCCTGAGAAATTGAATGGAAGAGCCTATCACTCAGTTTACAGGACAGTGGAAAGTGAGTCAATCTGCATGTTGCTTCATGGAAATCCTACAGGTTACTTTGTATTCCTCTCCTGTCTGGAATTCTGACCACCAGCTTTACACAAATGCTTGTGTTCATCCACTCATGTACAAACACACATCTAGGAATAGATTGGAGTACACTACCCCTCAAATCCCTGGAGAACCTGAACGGCCCTTGAGAAAACATCCCTAAGTATCGGCATTGGGGGGCTCCCTTAATAATAAATGCCACCTGGTGCTCCATCACTTTGCTGAGACCAATCATTCTAGTTCCCAATGTTAAACATAAGCTTCCCGATTTCCTTTTCATGAATTCCCATAAATGCGTGCTGACAGCAGAGAATCATCAAACAGTACAGTAAAGACCAGCTCTTAAAAAAGAGACCACAATAGAAATCTGGTGGAAACATAGATGATTTAGGAAGCAAGCAAAAGCAAATAAGTAAATAAATAAACAAACAAATAAATACAAAGAAAAGAAATAGAAAAAAAATTATTATTATATCATAGGTAGGAAAGGAAGTGCAGACATGAAACTAAAACATAAACCTATTTTTTCTCACTTTTTTTTTTAAAGCAACTTTAAGAAGTCATTTGCAAAATTCAGACAAGATAGAAATGGGGGTAGCAAATGAAATTAGGAAGATTTCACTCTCCTGAAAAGTGGAACAAAATATCAAAAAATGAAGAATGTAAAAATAAAAATCAGAAGACTAAAGGATTTATTTATAAAATTCCCAAAACCAAAAATGGAAGCTGAGAGGCTACTAAATGGTCTGACAACTAATTTAATAATATGTTCCTCAGACGAAACCATAAGTTTCAAAACGAAAATGCCACAAGTTCCCAGCATACTGAACGAAAACTGACATACACTTAAGTACGTTGTAATGGGGGCACTGCCCAGATCAGCCCTCCCTTCAAGACTGCATTATATATTCTCTCAATGGCTAGCTGACAGCTTATAGAATTCCAATTTTTAGCATTGCCCTTGGCAGTAGGGAGAGCCACCTTACCAAAGTAAGTCACCTTATCTCCTTATTACTCCCACTTTACTCTACAAGCTAGAGGCAGCTTGCATTCAGTCATGATCAGTATAAGGCTTATTTCTTTTCCCAACAGGTTTTGAACAAGAAAGCATTCTTCAGTATATTTCTGTATGCAGATCTTCCTCTCAGAGCTCACTTCCTGGACAATTCAACCTGTGACAATCACCATCTGATCTTAGCAACAAATGCTAGAGGATGCTGATATCTCTATCAGGCCAAATATGTGACTTCAACAATTAAAAAAAAAAGATCAAATTTCTTAACACAAGAAACTTGAAAACAATCCAAACAAAAATGCCCCCAAGATCCCTAAATGAAAATGACTTTCAAGCTGGAAATTTTCAGCTATCAAATTTTCACTATCAACCTAGTATAAGAATAAAAATATTTTTGAATCAATATTCAAAAACAACCCTCCATACATTTTTAATAGGAATTATTTGTGTATGTCCACACTTACATATGAGTACAAAATAAGGAAGATAGAAAATCAAGATATCGAAAAACCTACTATAGAAGAATAGAAAATTATTTCCTGTATTCAGCGGTTTCCCCCTGAGGGCAATTGCTGAATTTTGAGCTGTATATAGTTGGAGAGTATGACATCAAGCAGGAAAATCAAAAACAAAAACAAAGGCAACCAAACAAACAAAAAATAACTAAGTAAATTTCAGAAATGCTTTTCATATGAGAATGAAAAATACAAGGCTCAAAGTGGGAGAAAATATTTGTATATCAAAATGTAACAGAGACACAGAGACAAGTATCCACACCATATATATTTCACTGTCTATATCTATAGATATATTTATAATCTATATCTGTAATCTATATATATTTATAATTTATGTATTTATATATATATACTTATACCTATCTATATCTATAGATATAGATGTATTTATAACCATATGTCATTAGGGAAATGCAAATTAAAGCGATAATGAGATACCACTATGTACCTATTATAATGGCCAAAAACAGAACACTGACAACACCAAATACTGGTGAGAATGTGGAGTAATAGGAACTCCCATTCATTGTTGGTAAAACACGCTCTTACCACCAAGATCCAGTGATCATATTCCTTTGGTATCTACCCAAAGGGGCTGGAAAATTTATGTCCATACAAACCTGCACACAGGTGTTTAAACAGCTTTATTCATAATTGCCAACACTTGGAAGCAATCAAGATGCCCTATGTATGTAAAGGGATAAACCGTAGTTCATTCAGACAATGGAGTATTATTCAGTGCTACAAAGAATTGAGCTACTAAGCCTTAAAAAATCATGGAGGAAACTTCCTATTATTCATATTGCATTACAATCTTATTACTAAGTGACATAAATCAATCTAAAAAGTTTATATGCAGTATGATTTCCATTCTATGACATTCTGGAAAAGAGAAAACGATGGAGATGGTAATAACAGTATAGATGCTTGCCAGAGGTTGGAGTTGAGGAGAGGGATGGATAGGCAGTGCACAGAGGGTTTTTAAGGCAGTGAAAATATTCAATGTGATATTATGATGATGGATACATGTCACACATTTGTTCAAACCCATAGAATGTACAACACCAAAAGCAAACCAGAAGGCAAACTGTGGACTGTGGGTAATAATGATGTATCACCGTAAGTTCATCAGTTGTAACAAATGCACCACTCTGGTGATGGGTGTCGTTAATGGGGAGGCTATGTATGTGTGGGGGAAGGGAGTATTTGGGAAATCGTTGTACCTTACTTCACATTATGGTATAAATCAGAAAGTGATTTAAAAAAAAAGTATTTTTTTAAAGTTTTCATCATGATTAGACATAGGGGATATGCCAATAAAAATCACAAAATATTACTACACCTATTAAAATGGCTATAATCAAAATACTGACCATAGTAGTTCATGGTGAGGATGTGGTACAATTCAATTTCTCACATATTTCTTGCATATAGTTGGGTAGAAAAAATCCAACTATGTACTCTTTATAAAACATAGCCCCTAAAAATAGGAAAACCAAAAAGCTTAAAATAAACATGGAAAATTATACATAATTAAACACTAATGAGAAGAAAGCTGGTGTATCTTTTTAAATATCACATGTAGCAGATAACATAAATAGAAATAAGTAATGAAATTTCATAAGTATAAAACGGTAATTCACCTAGAAGGTATAATTTGCATGCTACTTATAACTTCAACACATATAAATAAAGTTTAACAAAAATAAAAGTAGAAATATATACACTTAGAATGATATTGGTGAAATTTAAGCATCTCTGTCAGTCTCTCATTGGTTAAACCAGCAAAAAAGATCAATAAAAAAATCAGATCTGTGTGATACAACTGACAAATTTGCCTTGACTGACACACATTCAGCATTACACTGAATGAAAAAAACAACCACACATACATTGCTTCCAGTTTTACTTAGACCATTTACAGAAGTAACCACAACATAGGATGGAAAACAAGTCTCAGCAAATCATCAAGTACGATAACCAACTAGAGACTATTGTCTGTTCACAGCGGAATTGAGCTGACCGTCATTAACAGAGAAATAACACGCAAACTCATAAATGTTTACAATGAAACATACTTCAAAGCAATCCAGGGGACAGAAAAGAACCCACAATGAGGAATAGAAAATATTTTGAACTGAATAAGAAAAATACAGTGTTTAATAATTTGTTATTTGTGATGAAAAGGAAGTTAATAGCCTTGAATGCCTGTGACAGAAAAGAAGAAAGAAAAAAAAAAATGTTATGTTTACACATCTTAAGATGTTGCAAAAATTTAATAGAAAAAAAGAGTCCTGGGAAAATAAAGACAGAAATATGTTCACAGTATTTCTTACTATTTGTTAGTTCTTACTACTCCTTACTACTCCTTATCACCATTAACAAGAACAAAACCAAATGTTCATCAAGGATATATAATAAATTTTGGTTTATTCTTGCTTTGAATTGTGGAGAGAAATGAGAATTAACAGCCTACTGCAATACAGAGCTAGTAGATGAATCACACAAACAAAATGGTGATTCAAACACAAAAATCTCCTCAAATTGCTCTAATTGTTCCATTTGTGTATGTTCTATGTTCAACTTGGATAATATTTTACATAGCCAAAACTACCACACGGTAACCAAAGCCAATGTATTAATGAGCTTTTCAGGCGTAACAACTGGGAAGCTGGGTTTCCACTTGGTTGGAAATGTTATTATTCCTGATCTGTGTTTATACAGAATATGCATGAAGTTATGCAATTGGAGTTTATTTGCGCACTCTTTTGTATATGTCGTACTTCAATCAAACCACTGTTCATGTTTTAGAATTCAATCAAAATGCTTAATGGCAAAAATAAATCAATGTTTGTCACCATTCTTATGGATAAATACTTACTGCTTTGAGGTACACTTCGGAGTCTCTCCAGAACAGATTTTGCAGATGTCAAATGCCGGCAGGTTTCAAACCACTGCAACAAAATGAATACAACAACAAAGTGAGTTAAATGAATTTTTGTTTTTCCAGTGCATATAAAAGTTATGTTTGCACTCTACTGTACTCAGTTATTAAGGGTGCAACATCTTTGGGTCTAAAAAAGATACATACCTTAGTTATGGATGCTTTATTGCTCAAAATGCTAACGATCACCTCAGCTTCGAGGAAGTCATGATCACTGATCACAGATCACCATAACAAATATAATATTAATAAAAAGTATAAAATAATGCAAGAATAATTAAAATGTGACACAGAAATGCAAAGTGAGCATATGCTCTTGGAAAAATGGTGCTGATAGACCTGCATGACACAGGGTTGCCACCAACCTCCAACGTGTAAAAAACGTGGTATCCCTGAAGCCCAATAAAGTGAAGCGTGGAAGAAAGGGGATGCCTGCACTGTGTCTTGAGGTAGCCAATGTCAAACAGATCTTCCAAAATCTGAGAGAAATCTCTCTAGCTCTTTTTTGATAATATGATAAAAAATGAAAGAAAAAAAAACAGAGAGAGACTAATTTGTGTTATGCAGGCTACTCGTGTACTGTACAAAAAATGATGACTGTGTATATTAATGAGTTACTTTGGAACCAAATTACAGATTATACCTATAATGTCTGTTTCCATTTAGAGCCATAACTACCAGTTACATTGATGAGAACTCGTAATGTGGAAAAGATACATTTTCTAAGATTCAGATTGCTTTTTCCAGGAGAAGAATCAACCTTGTTTTGATGGTAGGAAACCATTTAATGATTCTCAAACACTCCATGCCCCCCAAAAAGTATAACCTATTTTTCTATACAGGAGTAAACACCCTTTCAAGGGCCACACAACAGGCTACGCCTGCGTTGCCTTCGCTTTTTACAGCCTTGCAGGGAGGGTAAGTGGAACACGGCTGTTTGCCCTGGTCTATCCTCTCACAGGGTGGGGTGGTTTCCAGTTGATGTGTTTGATTGCTTTACTGTATACAATTCAAACCCTGGAATTTTGTGGCTTTTAAACAGCAACCTAAGGTAGATTATGTCTTCCCAAGGAAGACTGCCAATTTTAGTCTTTTTGAGAGGATAAGAGATAAGAGATAAGGGTGAGGGGCGCCTGGGTGGCTCAGTGGGTTAAGCCACTGCCTTTGGCTCAGGTCATGATCTCAGAGTCCTGGGATCGAGCCCCGCATCGGGCTCTCTGCTCGGCAGGGAGCCTGCTTCCTCCTCTCTCTCTGCCTGCCTCTCTCCCTACTTGTGATCTCTCTGTCAAATAAATAAATAAAATCTTTAAAAAAAAAAAAAAAAAAAAAGAGATAAGGGTGAGAACCAGGGGAAATCATCAAAGGAATGTAAAGAGAAGAGGGCACAGAAAGAAGAGTGAAAACTAGAGATCAGAGGGAAAATACTCTTAATATGCATTGGCTGTTTCCAGAGTGGGTATGTTTTCAGCTCCAAATCCTGTGTTGAATCAAATACTCTTCCTAGAGCTCTGTTTCCTGCTGATGATACTCTTGTTTCACACTCCTGTTCCTGCTGAGTAAGTTTTGCATTTTTATAAGGTCTGATTATAAAATGAGTGACCTTAAATCCATTGCTACCAAGGGATTTCTGCTAATGGGTTTAGTCTAAATTATTGTAGCAGTAAGATAAATATGTCCACTCAACCATGTGTTTATACCTTTCTCTATTTCATTTTACATCTTATTGATAATATTGAATTAAATTGTCAAGATTCACAGTAAATGATCTGGTATTCAGGATTCTCTAGTCCTAAATGTTAATACCCCAAATTTCAGAGGCACACTATTTTCTGACCCAGTGACAACAGGTTTAAAAACATGAAGCATTTCAGAAAATGTGGAATTATTTTTCCCTAAAGTGTTCAGATAAATTAACTTAATGCTTTTTATTGTTGACATGTCTTCTTAAATCTGCTTCTCATTTCTACAGAAGGTGTCACATATCGAGATGATATAGTCATTGAGATGCTAACTGTACAATAATTCAGAGTCTGAGGAAAACACTTAAAGTAGTAAAGGGTGCACCATGAATTAGGTGAGGTTTAAGGTTTCAGATAGTGTTTTGAATGGCAGACACATATACCAATTCAGATAGTGTTTTGAACAGTAGACACATAGACCATTTTTTTTTTCACGGATGGCTAATGGTAACTCTATTCTTTCCTTTGTTTGTTTTCAATAGTATATTGCTTTTCCCAGATATTTCTTTCAGTTTAATGGTGGAGAAACACCAAAGTCCTACTAGATTATTACCAAGACAACCCTTATGAAAAATGGGCAGAATATCCCAAGGCCATCATCCTTTCCTCGTGTCTTAGTAGGTAAAATCTCATAATGCACACTACAAACTGAATGGTCTTCCTAGCTATCTAAAATTAAAATCTTAAAATTATTAATTTTATACAATCTATATTTTATTCTCATTTTCAGTCTCCTTCAACAAAACCCCTTCTATCGCATTGCAGAATATTTCCCAGGTTCCCATTCCTTCATGCTCTTGAACATGATACAACCTGAATTTAATTTTTTATTTTTTTTTAACCTGGTGAATTCCTCTGAACATGCCTAAAGTCTTGGGTCAAGTGTATCCTGTCATATAAACAAAGCTCTGACATTTTTATATAACATTTATATTTGCTGAAACCATTGCATTGTTTTCATGTGTTTCCAGTCTTTCATTTCTTCTGCTCCCTGTACTGCCAAGTTCATCATAAATATAAATCATGCATGCCTGTGAGTAACCACTTCTCAGATCTCTTTATCATTCCACTCGCACATTTACCTGACCTTATACCAATACCGAATCTTTATGACAAGTACTTTTATCTAGTAGAATAAAGTTTCCAACTTTTTGTTCTTCATGATTTCTGTAGCTCTTCTTAGGTGGCCTTTTGCATTTCTATATGTCTCATTCATTCATTCGTTCATTCATTTATTCATTCATTCATAAAAAAATTCGTGTTTGATGAGAGGGTTACGTAAAAAATAAAACACAAGATTCTTTAAAGCAGTGATTGCCAAATACTAGTAGATATTAAAATTAGCTGGAGCATTTTTGAAAGGCAGGCTCTTGAGAATTTTTCAGTAATTCTCATTTCTGATTTACTGATGAAGAACTTTTTGAGGAGGAATTTTATTTTTCTTCTTCAGTTAAAATCATTAAAAGGTATTTTAGGTAAGGTAATGTGGTAATGGGTTTGATTTTTTTATTATTTAAATTCAATTAATTAACATATAGTGTATTACTATCAGAGGTATCAGATGTAGAGTTCAGTCATTCATCGGTTGCATAAAACACCCAGTGCTCTATATGTGTTTTAGAAATAGTGTTTCAATTATCCTATCCTATATATTCAGATTTTCTTTGGGGTTACATTGAATCTCCACATGAAGTTGAAGTCAACTCATATCTTTGCAGTATTGTACCTTTCAAATCTTTAATGTAGAAAATATTCCCTTTATTTGGATACTCTGTTATTCCTACTAAAAATTCTACTTATGAATTGAATTTTTTTCTGTTTCTAGCAATTTTCTTGCTTGAAAGTCTCATGCTAAGAAAGCTACATCAACTTTTATTTTGTGTGGGTATGGTACAACTTTTCAATCATTTTTCAATGAAATTTTCAGTATTCTTATGTTTAAAATCTGTTTTTTTTAAATAACCAAAAGTTTTTTTTTTTTTTAAGATTTTATTTATTTATTTGACAGACAGAGATCACAATTAGGCAGAGAGGCAAGCAGAGAGAGAGAGGAGGAAGAGGCTCCCTGCTGAGCAGAGAGCCTGATGTGGGGCTCGATCCCAGGACCCTGGGATCATGATCTGAGCGGAAGGCAGAGGCTTTAACCCACTGAGCCACCCAGGCACCCCAACCAGAAGGTTTTTTAATGTAGTATGAAAATTTTGTCTTTCAACTGAGTCCTTAGCACTTATGCTTGATTTGTGCCTTTGATATAGTTACATTTAAACCTACCATTTTGGTATTTTATTTCTATTATTCCTTTCTGCTTTATACACCCTTCTTTCTTTTGATTATTTTGTTATTCCATCTTACCTAGTTTCTTTGATTAGTGGTTATTTAGTGAATACCATGTGTTTACTTTATTTATTGAAATACAATATAAATTAGTGATTTTAATACTTCTCTACCATTTCAAAAATATTAGAACATTTTTACTTAGTCACCTTTCTTCAACTGAAGTACTACACTTTTTTTTATTGTGATAAAAAACATAATTAAACTTACCATTATAACCCTTTTTAAGTGTAGAGTTTTATAGTGATCATACTGGTGTGTGCGATAGATGTCTCAAACATTTTTATCCTGTACCACTGAAACCCTATACACAAAAAATAGCAACTTCCCACCCTCCTCCTCCCAGTGCTTGGCAACTATTTTACTACTTTCTGTTTCTGTGATTTTGATTATGTTAGATGCTTCATATAAGTGTAATCGTGCGATATATTTCTTTTTATGGCTGGATTATTTCACATTGCTTGCTCTTTGGGTATACATATATATCCAGAAGTGAGACCACAGAATAATAAGGTAATTCTATTTTTAATTTTTTTTTTTTTTTTTTACTCTTTTCCATAGTGCTGGTACTATTTGACATTCCCACCAAAAGCACAGTGCTCCTTCTTCCTTGCATCCTCATCAACACTATATTTTCTGTTCTGTTGATAGTGGTCATTCTGAGGCTATGAGGTGATCTCATCAGTCTTGATTTTTATTTTCTTACGATTAGTGATGTTAAGTACTTTTGTGTGGGCACATGGGCTATTTGCATACCCTTGGAAAAATGTGCATTCAAGTCATTTGCCCATCTTCTAGTTGCATTATTTGCAACTACTGTTGTTGAATTGCAGAAATTCCTTTTATATGCTGGATACTTACCCCTTATCATATATGTGATATGCAATTATATTCTCCCATTTTATAGACTGCCTTTTCACTCAGCTGACTGTTTCCTTTGATGCACAGAGTTTTTAAGTTTGACAGAGTCCCATTTGCCTTTTTTGCTTTTGGTGTCTATGATTTTGGTATCCTACCCGAGAAGTCATTGCCACATCTAATGCCCTGAAGCTTTTCTCTTCTGTTTTCTTTAATGAATTTAATAATTTTAGTCTTACGTTTAAGTCTTTAATCCATATTTAATTAATTTTGGCACATGGTGTAAGGAAGCACGCCAGCTTCATTCTTTCACATGTGAATGTCCAGTTTTCTCAATATTATTTTCTTGAAGACTCTATTTGATTCCCATTGTAGTAGTCTTAACACCCTTGCCAGAAATCATTTTGCCATAAATGGATGTATTTGTGGGCTCTCTACTCTGTTCTGCTGGTGTGTTTCTGTACCTTTATGCCAGTACCAATGCACTACTTTTGACATATTTTTTCTATGTTTTATATCCACAATAAGTTGTTGTTTTAATTATTATGTTGGTTTTCATTGTCGTTTTATGTAACCAATATTTATTAAGATGTACCCTCATATGCTTTTTCTTGCTGTTCATGTCTTCCTTTCATATCTAGGATTCTATCTGATTTATTTCTCTTGTACCTAAAGACCTTGTTTGTTATTTCCTTTAACATCAGACTGCTAGGGCACCTGGGTGACTCAGGTGTTAAGCATCTGCCTTTAGCTCAGGTCATGATCCCAGGGTCCTGAAATCAAGTCCTACATTAGGATCCCTGCTAGGTGGGGAAGTCTGTTTTTCCCTCTCCCAATCTCCTGTTTGTGTTCCTGTCCTCGTTGTCTCTCTCTCCATCAAATAAATAAAATAAAATTTAAAAAAAGATCTGCAAAAGAAGAATTAATTTTTTATTTGTTTGAAAATACCTTCTTTTTAAGCATATTTTCTCAACATTTCAATTCTATATTAACAATTATTTCTTTCAGCATTCTGAATTTTTTATTAACTCATCTGGGTTCCATTATTTCTGCTTAGAAATCAGATGTCAGCCTTATCATTGGTCCTGGTTATACCATTTTTTTCTTTACAATATGTGATTTATATTTGGCAATCTTAATAATTTGTTTTCTCTTTTTCTTCCCCTGTGGCTCAAATGATATGCCAAGATGTGGGGTTTTTTTCCCCTTTTATTAGTCATCTGCTTGAGGTTTATAGTAAATTCTGACTGTGTAGCTTGAAAATTTCAGCTACCCTTTTATATATATATATATATATATATATATATGTATTATTTCTTTTCCACTCTCTCTCAACTTCCATTATGATAATACAATGGCAGATATGTTAGCATTAATTGTGACGGCTGTCCTTTTGCATGTAGAAACTTCACTGCAGATACTCTCTTCTAACCTGTCTTCCAGTTCACTTATTACTGATTTAGTTGTATTTAATCTGTTGTTCCATATTTTTTTCTATTTGCTTATTGTATTTTAATCTGCAAAATTGTATGATTATTGTAATATGCAGTTATTGCTCCAAAAAAATCCCTGACCATTCATTGAACCTAACAGTTAGAAATAAAATTATTATTATTTTTTTAAGATTTTATTTATTTATTTGACACAGAGAGAGAGAGACAAGAGAGGGAACATAAGCAGGGGGAATGGGAGAGGGAGAAGCAGGCTTCCTGCTGAGCAGGGATCCCGATGCAGGGCTCAATCCCAGGACCCCCAGGGATCATGACCTGAGTGGGAGGCAAATGTTTAACATCTGAGCCACCTAGGTGCCCCAGAAATAAAATTATTTTAGAATCCGTGTCTAATGATTATATTATCTGCTCTTCCACTTGTATCTTTTGTTTGACTTTTGCTTTTTAAAAAATTATATATTTTCATCACACAATTCTGCTTATTTTTAACAATGGCCTGATATACAACATGATATATCAGGGAGATACTTGAGAGTTTGGGTCACTTCCCTCCAACAATGGTTCACTTTTTTTCTGGAAGGAGAGCTGTGCTAGAGTTGGTTCACTTTAAATCAATCAATGACTGAGCGAATTTAAGCGGGGCTTCATCTTTTGCTGAATTGGAGTATTTATTTACAATGCATCTTGCTACCAGGCTGTGCCCCTTTGAGGTCTCAACTAAAATCATGAGCACTTGCCAGTTCCTCCTTTTTCTGGCACCCTGTAACCTTTTTGTTTTTTGTTTTTTGTTTTTTCTCTTTTCTTAATCTCCCCAGCCCATGAGACTGCTTAAAGCAAATTCAACCTCTCCAAAAACAATTTTAAAATATATAGTACTATGGAGGGTAGAAAATACAATTTCCGAGCTCCTCACTCTTGGTATAACTTTACTCCTGGATCTGAGCCATTCAAATTCTTTCAACCTTGGGATCCTTCCAATACCATTTCAAAAAGTGTTTACACACACACACACACACACACACACACACACACAAAACTCATTCAGCTTAACCTATTGTCCTCAGTGAGAGGGTTTGTAAAACACAAAGTCCAACATTGTCAGAAGTGAAATTTTATTAAAGGTCTTAATGTGGTACTCCACTGTTTTCTTGTTAACTTTCATTGAGGATCAGTGGGGTTTGTTTATCTGTCTGTTTGTTTGTTTGTTTGTTTTAACTAACTTACATTTTACTTACTGTATTGTTAGCCAATCTTCAATGAAGACTCTTTTCAGGGAGAATATTTAATGTGGCATGGTTTTGAAGATTCAGAGTATTTTTTTCCTGCTGGGCTTTCCAAGTGTTTAATCAATTTCAACTAGATTTTTATGTTTATTTATGGCTTGTGGATTCCCATCCACTCTGAACAGTTGAAATAGTTAATAGTTAAATGAAGCTTTGCCTTAAAGTTTTGATTTCTCTCAGAAGGCTTTACCCATCAAAAGCACAAAATGGAGACTGTGTTCCCGTGCCCTTTCTCTGAGATGGTGACAGTTCTATAATCCTTCTAAACTGAGGATAGAGATCTTTGAGTTTCTCAGTTCTCTCAAGGGTGTAAGTTTCTACTACCCATTGAAACTGTAATATATTGTAATAGAGCAGTGTTGGGAGATGTACTATGAGTTCATATAACCTGAACTTGATTAGACTTAATAGTTTTGGCTTTGACGGGCTGTTCTCTGATCCATGGCGGCTGTCCAGACTCCACCACCTGTGAAATTAAAACTTCGAGAACTCTTGCATCAGGAGGCTGTTTTGTAATTCTATGCAATGAGCCACTATTGCTATAATAACAAGAAAAAAAAAATTTAAAACGATCTTTTAAAATGTTAATTATGGTACTAAAATGCAACATCTTGGGAGGAGGAGCTATTATCTATGGAAACCTTTTCTTTTTCTCTTTGAATGTAATGTTAAGTCTCTTGTTTTTTGCTTATTTTTAAATGTTCAGTCTTGTCACTTCTCAATATTTGGCAGAAACATTTAGACATTTCATAGTCTAATTCATATTTTCAATATTTGAAATGTCTTGATTTTTCTTTCCATTCATCTTTATCTCCTAGTAATCCTATCTTGAATAGGATATGTGCTTGGTATGAGCAGAAATGTGATGGTAGCCAATGTTTTCTCCAAACAGAACTCCAGGCTTAAAAAAGAGAAACAGGGGCACCTGGGTGGCTCAGTGGGTTAAGCCTCTGCCTTCAGCTCAGGTCATGATCAGAGTCCTGGGATCGAGCCCCACATCGGGCTCTCTGATCAGCGGGGAGCCTGCTTCCCCCTCTCTCTCTGCCTTTCTGACTACTTGTGGTATCTGTCTGCCAAATAAATAAATAAAATCTTAAAAAAAAAAAAAGAGAGAAACAAACAGACAAAAAAGCAAAAGCAACCCCCTAAGCAATATTGATGTGAATGCAGTGCCACTCAACTTTTATCTGTGTGTTTTTCGACCCCAGTAAGATCTCAAGGTTTGCTATGCTCAGAGGGGCTGGTACTGGTGCTTCTCAAGTTTCTTTTTCAGGGACCCAATGAAAAATAATATATTCTTTTTCCAGTGCACATCCAAATAACCTCACCTCCTCCTAGCTTTTGAAATACTGCAAACACAATACACATTGCTTTCTGCCACTACCCTTCCTGCTCCATGTGGGGCAGGTTCTTTCCTCTGAATTAATATGCCTGTCCCTCAGCCCTAGATGAGGAACGTGATCAAGGGGACATGTCGCTGGAAGAGTAGACTCAATACTTTGCACGTGTTCAAAAGCTGTTCGTTCCTGTTCTGTCAGGTCTGAGGTGAGCTTGGTCTAGTTCCAAAAATGTTCCCTTATCCCCAATAAAATCAGCTCCTCCTTGCTTCACTTTGCTTAACAGGCCGATAAATACATTTGTGAATTGTGGTCTTGACTAAGATTTAATTGACTAAGACCATGACTGCAAACATTAAAAAGCATTTCTTCCAGATGGAATATCCTTGAAATACATGCCACATTTGCTTGTGCGTTGAGGATATCACCACTAGAGGAACTTGTACACGAACTGTTCTCTTTCCACACAGGGACTGAAATTATGAACTGTAATTATACTTCCAGTTGTATTGCCCTGAATGAACTTGCCTCCTGTGTAAAGATACTTTTTTCTGTGGGGCGCCTGGGTGGCTCAGTGGGTTAAAGCCTCTGCCTTTGGCTCGGGTCATGATCCCAGGGTCCTGGGATTGAGCCCCACATGGGGCTTGCTTCTCGGTGGGGAGCCTGTTTCTTCCTCTCTCTCTCTCTCTGCCTGCCTCTCCCCCTACTTGAGATCTCTATCAAATAAATAAATAAAATCTTTTAAAAAAAGATACTTTTTTTCTGCAACATGCAATAAAATGTTAGATGTGCAACAGATGTAAGCAAATTTAAACCAAGGTCAGAACTCCTGAATTAAATGGTGCTACTTAGCCACATAGCACCCAAGAAAATGGAGAGAAATGGTTGCTGTCCAATTTGAAATAATACAAATTCAATTTAAAATAATGTACAATTCAAAATGTAAAACTCGGGTGCCTGGGTGGCTCAGTCAGTTATGGCAGAACTGACTGAACTGCCTTCAGTTCTGGTCATGATCCCAGGATTCTGGGATGGATTGAGCCCCACATCCAGCGCCCTGATCAGCCAGGAGTCTCCTTCTCCTTCTCTCCTTACCCCTCTCCCTGCTTATGCCTGCTCTTTCTCTCTTAAATAAATAAACAAAAATCTTTAAAAAATGTAGAACTTAACACATTTAGAGTTTCTAAAATTTGGAACTTAGAGAATCCAAATTTTAGAAACAAAAAACTGACTTGTTATGAACATTATTTGTTCCTTTGTATTAAGTATGCAATATTAATTATATGCCCTGAAAATAACACATATTTTCTGTGTTTATTTTAAATTTAACTGTTTTTGTTTCCTAGGCAACTGGAATGTGTTAGTTACACTCATACATAAGGATATAATCTATGTGGAAATAAATGAATATTCATTTAAAAAACATTCAGTAGGTCTGACTTACGGCAATTTAAGATGTTCCGCCCCCCATTCTTAGTTCTCTTTTCATTTGCATATCATGATATTACAGACCACACAGATCCTAGATAGGCTTATTAAAATGCTGGAAGCCCAGATAATATTACCAATTTATTCTTGGTAACCAGTTTCTCATACTTTGCTGATTTCCATTGACCATAGTCTGGCCAGTACATGTTGTAAATTAATTCCTGTATGTACAGATTGAATACCTACTTAGCAGAAATAAGCTTGCACTTGCTGAGAATAGTTGCTTCATTTACATGGTAGGGTTTGGTCTGTTTAGTGGAAGGTGCATCATTTAATTTCCCTGTAAAAAGTAACTTGTGAAACCCTGTTTATGGGCACCGTCCACGTAAATAGTTCAAATGATATATGGATTGTATCCGGGAGAGCTTTCTGGCAATCTGTCTGAACTCAGAACCGTTACCCTAACACTATATTCCAGACTGGTCTTCAGGTAAGATGACTCAATGACTCAATATTAATAATCCGACAATTCCACAAATTTGTATTTGATTTCTTGCTTCATGAGCCCAGCTGGTTGTTAGAAGTTGAAATAGGTCATCTTGCCTAAATAAACAGCAGTCCTGACAATCTGTTTTATGATATTTACTTTTGAATTGCACCATATCTTATAAATTGAAGAAGGTTGATTTACTCTGGGGTTGGGGGGTAGGGAATGAGGTGGAAGATCAATAGGTCCAGGAAAAGCATTTCTAATCAAAGCCTGAAGGTAATGCTACCCGCTATACTTTGCAAAATGCTAGGTTTATCTAGCTGTTTATTACAGGATTGATAATGAATTAAATGTTGCTACTTAGCCACATAGCACCCAAGAAAATGGAGAGAAATGGACACTATATACATCGAAAAAAAAAATAGATCTCTGGGTGGAGATACTAGTTTGAGGAATGAGATGAGACATATTGAGGGAAGGACACTTAAATAAAAAGGAGCCAGGACTTAAGAATTCTGAAAATTCCAAACCCTCCAGAAAGAAAACAAACAAACAAACAAACAAAAAAACAAATGCTAAAATTAATGAATGGCTTCAGAGCAAAAATCCAATCCAGAATACTACCAGAATAATGTGGCCTAAAGGGAAACTGAGTGTGACTATAAAATCTTTTTAAAATTTTTCAGAATGCCGTCAGGTGGTATCTCAGAACAGTATTCTGCCACATAAAACAGTGTGCCTTTAAGGCCATCAAAGGTGTGCCTCCCTATTCTCCTCAAAGCACCCCTTTGAGAAAGTTTTATCTGGAGGAGATTTGTGGGTGTGGCTTTGGTGTAATGGAGGGGATCCCAAGAAGATTTTCAGAAAAGTCAGAGTTCTTCAAAGTGCTTTATATGGCAGAAACAATCCCAGATTGTGCTGAGAAATAACTGTAGAATGAGGAGAAGTCTTTGAACTCCCATGATTCTACATGCAGAAATCTGGCCCTATCCTTTAAGGTGATAGGTACACATCAAGAGGGAATGTGCTCGATGTACTAGAGTGACGGCACAGGAGGCATATTCACACTTGGATCTGAACCAGAAGGCAAGATTCTGAACTTTGAGCTAATGCTGTAATGAGAAGAGATTTTGAGGGACCTGAAGTAGAGGGATGTATAGTTTGCATGTGGAAGGAATGTGGGTCACTGGGGACCAGGAAGAGTACAATGGTTAGGTGGCTTCTCTCTCTCTCTCTCTCTCTCTCTCTTTTTAAGATTTTATTTATTTATTTGACAGAGAGAGAGAGAGATCACAAGTAGGCAGAGAGGTAGGCAGAGAGAGAGGGGAAACAGACTCCCCACTGAGCAGAGAGCCACTGATGCGTGGCTCGATCGCAGGACCCTGAGATCATGACCTGAGCCCAAGGCAGAGTTTTAACCCACTGAGCTACGCAGGCGCCCAGGTTAGGTGGCTTCTAACATGATCCCAGTGATCCTTGAGTCTTGGTGTTCCCGCCATTATCTCACCTCATCTTCTAGAAAGTGAACTGAGTTTTTTACTTGTTTCTATCCAAAAGGTAAAGACAGAAATGATGGGTTTCACTCTCATGATTAGATTATCAAAGACTGTGGCTTTTGTCTTGGGCGCTCTCTTGTTTTATCTTGAATTGCCCATATGTGTAGTATGTTCATTCCCATGGAGAGGCCAATGTGGTGAATGTCTGAGGCCTGACAATAATCATTTTGGTAAGCTTGGCAATAAATCCCATCACCTTCCCCCAGTTAAATCTTTTGATGAGGCTGCACGCAGCCCTGGGTGACAGCTGGAGTGCAGCCCCATGATAGACATTGATCCAGAGGCAACCAGCTATGCCACACCAGAGTCCTGACCCATAGAAACTGTGAGAATACAAGTGTTTGCACACACACCCCACACACAGACACACACTTTGAGAGGCACATGCATTTGAAGAATAGACCCTGAGTCTGAGTTACCAATATTTGTAATTAATTGGATCCTCTCATCTTCATTTTTTTTAACACTGTATACACTTCATATGTAACATAAAAATGATTAGTGAAGAACAAACAAAACAAGTGCAAAAAAAGACTCCATAGGGGTGCCTGGGTGGCACCATGGGCTAAGTAGCCAGGTCTCGGTTTTGCCTCAGGAGGTTGTGAGATCAAGTCCCACCATGGCTCCAGCTGAGCATGGAGTCTACTTGAGATTCTCTCTCTCTCTCTAAAATAAAATAAATAAGTCATTGAAAAAAAAAAAAAAGGCTCCACAGCTGTCCATAAGATAGTTCTCAAACATTTTAAATGTGACGAATACAGATTGAGATGGGTTGTATGTATAAAGGACACACAACATTTTGAGGACATAGTACCAAAATGCCAATGTTAACTATCTAGTTAGTAATTTCTTGTATTTATTTTATGTCGAATCAATATTTTGCATATACTGGACCATGTAAAATGCAGTATGAGAATTAATTTTACATGTTTAATTTTGCTTTTGAAAAATGTGTTCAGCATAGTATTTATAATTAAAAATGCAGATTATATTATATTTCTATTGGATTATACTGGTCTAGATTATAAAGGTCCATGAGGTTTAAAAAAGAGAGAATAAAAATGATGATTTAGAAGTAAAGGGTTGATCTTTATTGAGACTGGGTAAGAAAGAAAGGATTAAGACTCTGGCCAAGAGAGGCTGATACAGTATTCTGGCTACTAATTCATCCTGACAATACATAACACTCAGATTCTTGGGTCCCATTCTAACCCTATCAAATCCATTTATATAAACTCCTCCTTGTATTCAAATGATTTCATTGAGGAGCAAGTTTTAACAATTACCAGTGTTCCAAATCCAATACTTTGGGAACCGAGGCTCTACTAGGTGGAGCTCTGATAGCTTAAAGAAAAAAGATTTTGTTTATTACATGATTGAAAATATTTCTTAAATGTAACCAAACCAGGGGCTCCTGGGTGGCTCAGTGGGTTATGCCTCTGCCTTTGGTTCAGGTCATGATCTCAGGGTCCTGGGATCGAGCCCTGCAACAGGCTCTCTGCTCAGCAGGAAGCCTGCTTCCTCCCTCTCTCTCTGCCTGCCTCTCTGCCTACTTGTGATCTCTGTCTGTCAAAAAAATAAATAAAATCTTTAAAAAAATTAAAAAAAAAAAAGTAACCAAATCAAACAGGAAAAAAATAAATTTAGACTCCCTATTCTAATAATTCCACCCATGGTGCTTATCATTTAATAGATAAGTACACTGGATAAATTGTCAGTAAGATAAGATACTTCTGTTCTTTTTTTTTTTTCCACATAATAGTCATGGCTACACTTTCTCAATTTTTGATTAATAACATCTGTTCTTATACTCTAAAATCATACGGTCAAGGGAACTAGGCCTACAGTGAACTATATTAATTCTGATTCCTAATTTGTAATGTAAGATATTTTCATTCTTTTTTTTGTTTAAATCATATGAAATAATAGTGGTGAAAGTGATCTGGAAATATTGCTTCAAAAGAAAAAATATTGCTAAAATGAATAAAGCAAGGTCATTCATAATAGGGCTTAGTCATCAGTCTATTTATTGCTGCACCATAATTATCACTGTGTTGCTGTCCGTGTGTATGTGTGTGCAGGTGTGCTGTGTGTGCTCTTGCATGAGAGATAAAAAGGTGTTGTCTTAGGTTGGGTGCTCCACAAGCAGGTCTTAAATAAGAATTTGTACTGGAGCTAGCTCTGAAGGAAGCGATCGAGTCAAGACTGATAAAGAAGTCAAGGAAACGGAGCAGAACAGGGGAAATAACTGAGCAAAATTATGACTTGGCAAAGTTCCAACACAGGTACCTCCTGCTCCCTGTACTTGCCAACACAGCAGATAAATAGCTCAAGGGCAGTCCTCAGAAGAGAGTCACAGATAGATAATTAGTAGCGAAGTACTTAGAAATCACAGGATGGGTACATAAAAAGAGTAAGAAAGATTGATTTGGATGTAGGTGGAAGACTGATCTACCCACTTCACTCAGTAGATAACCATGAAGTTCTTTTCCTTCACTTAAACTTGCATTTAACTATTCACTGTTGATGCCACTCTTCTTAGCAATGCAGCATCTTTCATTATTCAAATATAGATGAAAAAGATTTAAATACAAATATCCTTAAAGAAAGAAAAGAAATCCACTAATGTATTCATTCAAATGTGCCTTCAACCATATTCTTTTAGATTCTTTCTTTGCAGACATAAAAGATGGAGACAGAAAGAGAAGCATTAAAGGATTACCACATCCAAGAGTATTGATGTCTTCATAATTCTTCTGGAGCCTTCTTGGTTTGAATTACTATCAAATGTGGATATGGAAGTATTTTATTTGTGTCGTTTATTGTCCTTGCTTTTTCATACAACAATAGGCAATTAGCACACACCTGGTATTGAAATTCTTTGCTTACAGGAAATTCAGAGGAAGTTTAAATGCAAACATAAATGGTCATGTTATCCATTAATAAGATCAGTAATTATAGTAACTAAAAGGTAGATTATGTTCTTAAATTATCTTTGCAATCCAGAAGTTAAATTCAGTAAAATGGGGGCACCTGGGTGGCTCAGTGGGTTAAGCCACTGCCTTCGGCTCAGGTCATGATCCCAGGTCCTGGGTTCAGGCCCCACATCGGGCTTTCTGCTCAGCAGGGAGCCTGCTTCCTCCTCTCTCTCTGCCTGCCTCTCTGCCTACTTGTGATTTCTCTCTGTCAAATAAATAAATAAAATCTTTAAAAAAAAAAATTCAGTAAAATGTCTTCATTTATTCCTTTGTTTTTCAAAAAAGTATTTATAGCCTGTCAAACAAAGAACATTAGTAAATTAATTAATTGAGCAGAATTATAGGTTATGGACAAAGTCTAGAAAATGCAGTAAACCCATTTCTAAATAGTATTTTGGTTACACATTTAAATAATATATTCAGTATGTTTCTTCCCAACTTCTTGACACCTTTTCACAGGAAGGACTTCTTAAATATAAAATAATAGGCTCCACTGATATTATGAAAAAAATGAAATAACTATTTCATTGTGCTCAGAATTTGTGTACTTTGTGTGTTTGGATTTAGTAGAAATGAATTTGTGGTTTGGTAAGTGAAATCATTCAAATTGTAGAATTAGAGAAAAATCATAGAGAATGTTCTAAGTAAACACATTTTGGTTGATATAAACTGAAACTCACTCAAGTTCATTCAAATAAATGAAGAAGCAATGTATAGAAAAGCTAATTTCATGGACTTCAAAGTGCAACTCTCAGTGAGAAGAAAGTCAAAAAGGTAGAAACCGAGTGTCCACATGATCTCTCTTAATTTTCTCTTCACCAGTCTTGCATATTGCTCAATATTATCTCTTGTTCTGTCTTTACATAATCAAGGTTTATCTCAACCAGTCACTACCTATCACCAGCAGCTTATGTGTCAATGTAAATATTGAAGAATAAGATACATTGTATTTTGACAACCCTGAATACCTGCCTTTAGATTCTGATTCGGTGCCCATCATTTACTGTATCAGGTGGGCTGGAGACAGAGATTTGGTTGTCTCTACTGATACTTGAATAGTTTTTTCCCTTCTATATATAAAATGTGAAAGATTGCCTTTTGTGCGTGATCATATAAAGCTACAGATCATACAAAGCTACATTTCTGAGCTGGAGAGAACTGAAAAACACATCTAGTTATTGTATGCAAAGTAACATTGAGAGAGACAATTCTTTCTTTTGTAAAGGCCCGATTGCAATTCTCCCTAATGGGCTTTTTTATATTTCAATTTTTAAATAATTTGGGAAATAGAGAATGATAGAGTTTTTTTAAAAGTTACAATGCTTTTTTGTTTAAAGGAATGTATTGTAATAATTCTAACTCCTTTTTTCACCTCTACATATCTCTTCAATTCCATCCAAGAGGTAACCCTGTTAACAGTTGAGTGAATATCTTTCCAGAGAGTTATTTATGTTTATGCGTGCACACACACACACACACACACACACACACACACCCCTATACACACATATCAGATTATACTCTATTTTATGAAATATGAAATGTACATAGTACTATATTATTCTTTTCATTGCTGCTGAGTAAGACATCACCATGGATATAAAATATTTTATTTAGCCTCTACTCTAGTTAGAGATATTTTGTTTATTTTGCCACCTATTTATGGAAAAGAGACATGAAATGTTATATTTTTGCATACATATTTATCCCCTAAAATGATTATTTTTTATGCTAGTTTCCTGAAAGTCAGAGAGCAGAATTATGGATAGTTCATACTTTTAATATTATTAGGTAAAGTCAATCTAAATGTACAGATTTATGCTCCAACCAACAGTAAACACTGATTAGTGACAACTCTTTCATATTTTCACCAAAAGTAGAAATTACAAATCTCATGTTTTACATTCATTATAGGAAAAAATGACATTTTTTAAAATTTATTTCCTTCCAGTAGAGAAGTTGATTTTAATTTTAAGGAGCTTGTTTTTATCTTATAAACTTTACTAATGCCTGTGCCAGTTTTTCCACTGGATTATTTACCTTCTAGTTATTGATGTGGAGATGCTTTTGTCTCTTACAAGTAGTGAGAAAACTCTGAGTCCATCATTTGTACTTTTAATGTTTTTTATGGTTATTTCTCTGTATAGTCAATTTAGGAATGATTTTCGGATATAATTAGTATAATTTTGATAATAACTGCACAGTTACTTATTATTTTGGTAGAAAGTTATTCTTGCATTTTTATTTTCTAGAATAATTTTCATAATTTAGTAATTATCAGTGCTTTTGAGGTTACATATGAAACCATTAAATTTTGCTGTTATTTTAGTGTTCAATTTTTGGTAACCTTTATATTTTTTCTCCTGTTGTGTCACCTTCAGTACATTCAATTTTTTAATGCCTCCATTTCATCTAGAATTTCAAATTTTGAGGTCTAAAATTATACATCTCATTATAAATCATACCACTCTGCAAAATTATCAAAGCTATCCAAAATTGCACAATGAAGCAACAGGATTTATGGGGGAAATGGTTCTGGGGCACAACAGTCAAAATTTCTTCAGGGAAACACAAACAAACAAACAAGACAGGAAACTAATAAAAAGGTGTAGCACAGTTTTAGACATGTCAATTTGTTAAGAAATACATAAATAGGATACATCGATGTATGTGGTATCTTTCCTTGCATGAAAACTGAAGTTTGCTCATAGAAATAGGCTCTGTGGGTACCTGGGTGGCCCAGCTGGTTAAGTGTTTGCCTTTGGCCCAGCTTATGATCTCAGGGTCCTGGGATCGAGCCCCACATTGGGCTCCCTGCTTAGCGGAAAGCTTGCTTATCCCTCTTCCACTCCCCCTGTTTATGCTCTTTCTCTGTGTCTGTGTGTCAAATAAATAAATAAAAAATCTTTTTAAAAAGTAGGCTCTGAAAACTTGTATCTTGTGAGTGAGGGTGAAGAGGTGGAAGTAGGGTTATCTGTCATTCAGACAAAGTTATAAGTTGTAACAGCACACGTGGATGGATCCGAGTCAAAACACACACTGAACTGAGGTACCTGGTAGACATTTACAGCGTGTGCTTGTGTGTGTATTTTGCACATTCTTACTCCTCTTGGTTCAATCAGGTGCAGTTTGTTGCATTTATTTAATGTTCTGCAGATGAAATCATGCATTAACAAACACAATGCATTATTCTCAAATTGTTCCCTAATATATCAGCTTCCTTGGAACAAATTTACATTCTCAAAAGAATCATTATACTAGAACTGGCCATATATATATATATATATATTTTTTTTTTTTCCTGTGATCAGTATATAGGACACATAAAGGCATATAAAGGCATATCTGTGTTACCTTCTTGTTGTGAAAACATGAAAAATTTCAGCAAAAGGGAGATTTGGGAGTAAGGATATGTAATAGAAATGTTCACTGCTCGGTGGCGCATGAAGGTCGGTCATTGTGAAACAACAGAAATGAACATGCAGGGATTAAATAACCATGAGATTATTTATGCTAAAGGCATGAATTCATAACAAATCAAATAGGACACAGCTAATATTTCGATAGGAAGCTTCTGCCATTAGTGTTTTGAGTTCACTTGTCATGAATCTAAAACAATTGACAAGTTTAGCAATCCAGAAAAATTATTTTCTGCCTTTCCCTCCTCCTGGATAACACTATATTGTGTACTGATTTACACCTGGAATGAACAAAAGTGTTCTGCATTAAGATATGTATTACAGTTTTTAAAGTATTAATTTTATCTAGAAAAGACTACCACAGAAGGGGATAGGAGTGCGTATACTTTTTAGTTTTCAAGATATGCTTGTGTCTCTTACCAAAATTATTGTTGGTATTGATGAGAACTTATAATAGTCTTGTGCTATTGGAAAGTGAAACAACTGATAATTTTGGAGCTGGAGTAGTTCAGCCTTAGATATGATGAAAGATATTTTAGTGTAGAAAAAGTCTGTAACCAACCCAACAAGGAACAAAACTAACCTTCAAACAAAATAATTACTAGAAGTTACCAATTTAGGGATGAACTGACAGATGACTGAAACTTGGAGCTTTAGAGGGAATTGAATTATAAACTACTTTCAGCCATTTGGGGAAACATCTCCAGCTTGAATGCAAGTAGGATCTTTTTATAGCTTTTTATAACATTTTCAAGTTTTTGGCTTGCCCTTTATGAAGTTATGATGTCTGAATTCAATTCTACCAATGGAAAAATAGGTGTCAGCATATTTATTAGAAACATTCAAGTTAATTTTTATTGTAATTGAGGGCAGATTGATGCAGTTCACTGAACTTGCCTTGTATTTTTCGTTCTCATTTTGAGTACCTAGAGGTTATTGTTACCAAGCTTTATGCTCTTTAACTTCACTGAGAACCAAACAATTTCTATTTTCCATAGCCTTTTATGATCTCTTTTCCATCTCAGTCTGATGGGATGTAAAGATGCATCCTGAAATTTTTTTAGGTCAAAGCCCAATGGATTATACACATAAAATAAAATATAACTGAAATGCTAGTTAATGAGGTTTTTTACTTTTATATTTTTCTTCTTCTAATGTCAAAAGACACAGGAAGTGATATATTTTCCCCAGCTTTTTTGAGATATGACAAATTATACTGTGTACATTTAAGGTGTACAAGGTATTAATTTGATATATGTGTATTTTGTGAAATGATTACCACAAATCAAGTTAACACATCCACCACCTCACATAGTTACCAATTCTGTGTGTGTGATGAGAACATTTAAGATATACTCTCTTGGAGTGCCTGTGTGGCTCAGTTGATTAAGCATCCAACTTTTGATTTTGGCTCAGGTCTTAATCTCAGGGTTGTGAGATCAAGCTCCAAGTGGGGCTCCACACCAAACATGGAGTCTGCTTAAGATTCCCTCTCTCCCTCTACTCTTCCCTCTCTTAAAAGAAAAAAAAAAATCTACTCTCTCTGCAAATTTCAAGCATAAAACACAATATTGTATTGTTAAATATAGTCATCATGCTGTATATTAGATCCTCAGAATTTATTCATCTTATAATTGAAAGTTTTTACCCTTTGACAAACATCTCTACATTTCCTCCACCTCCCAGCCCAGGGCAATCACCAGTCTTCTCTGTTTCTATGAGATAGACTTGTTTTAAACTCCACGTGTAACTGAAATCATACAATATTTATCTTTCTCTGACTTATTTCACTGAGGAGAATGCCTTCAAGGTTCATCTATGTTCTTGTGAATGGCAGAATATCCTCCTTCTTCTTTTTTTTTTTTTTTGTTTAATAATATTCAAGTGTATATATGCCTGACATTTTTTTATCCATTCATCTATTGACAGAGACTTACATTATTTCCATGTCTTGACTGTTGTAAATAAACTGAGGTGAAGACATCTCTTTCAGATAGTGATTTCATTTCCTTCAAATATATACCCAGAAGTGGAATTGCTGTATCATATAGTAATTCCATTTTAAATTTTTTGAGGAACTTCCATATTGTTTTTCATAATGACTATACCAACTTACATTCCCAACAACAGCACACAAGTGTTCCTTTTTCTTCACATCCTCACCAATACTTATTATCTCTTATCTTTTTGATAATGGCCATCTTAACAAGTATGAGGTGATATTTCACTGTGGTATTGATTTTCAAATTTCTGATAATTAGTGATGTGTTCAACATTTCATATATTGTTAGCCATTGGTATGTCATATTTGGAAAAATGTCTACTAGGTCCTTTGCTCATTTTTTAATCAGATTGTTTTTTGTTACTATGTTGTATAAAATCCTTATACATTTTAGGTGTTGACCCCCTATCAGATATCACATACAAATAAAAAGATATCCTGTGCTCATGAACTGGAAGAATTAATACTGTTAAAATGTCCATACTTCCCAGAGTGATCTATAGATTCAATGTAATCCCTAAAAAAATTCCAATGGTATTTCCCAGAAAAATAGAAAAAGAAGCTCTAAAATTAATATGTAACCACAAAAATCCCATTAGACAAAGCAACCAAAAGAAAGGAAAACAAAGTTAGAGGCATCACACTTGATTAGAAATTATACTACAAAGGTTCAGTAATGAAAAGAGTTTGTTACTGGCAGAAAAACAAACACCTAGAATAATGGAACAAAATGGAGAGCCAGGAATAATCCCACACCTGTAGAGTCAATTAATATTTGACAAGGAATCCAAGAATACACAAGGGGAAAAAGATATCTTTTCAATAAATAGTTTTGGGAAAACTGGATATTCATCTGAAAAAGAATGGTTTTGAACCCTATTTTACATCCTTCACAATAATTAATTGAAAATAGATTAAGTACTTAAATTCAAAAGCTGAAACTAAAAAAAAAAATCTTAGAAGAAAACATAGGGGAAAAACTCTTTGATAGTGGTCTTGGCAATTAATTTTTTGGATATGGCACCAAAAGTACTGGCAACAAAGCAAAAGTAAACAAGTGGGACTACATCAGCCTTAACAACTTGTGCACAGCAAAAGAAAGAATCAAGAAAATGAAAAGACAATTTATATAAAGGAAGAAAATATTTCAATTGTGTTAACAGAGGAAGATCTAAGCCATTATCTCCTGGAAGCAGGTGGCTATCTTTGCCTATTGTTTCAAATTTAAATAAATAATTTTAGATTGGATAATCAGATTTCCTTGTAGTATGCTTTCATCATATGTTGTTAATGACATCTAGAATTGCTGTTTTAATCCATATCCGAAGTAAAGGGCAGTGAGTTTTTTATAAGTAAGTTATTTTCTTTATCTCAAGATTTTCTTCAGAAGATCATGACATATAAGCAAAAATGTTATTTTTAAATTATTTTAATGTATTTAAATACTCTTTAAATGTATAAATATTGCCTTGCTTGAGGATATTGACTGATATAATAAATGCTAAAAAAATAAAGCTATTTTTCCTCTTTCTTGGTAAAATGTAATAGAATCGTATTGCTTTTCTCTGGCACAGGATCAGATTCAATGGTGTTCTTTTGTAAAGATTTTAACTTAGATAAGATCAACAGCAAAGATATATTTAGTTTCAGTGAAAACCTTTTAATTCAATGAGATAGATGGCCTTACATTCTCTGATAGTCTTAACAAAATTTGGACTGTCTTTTCTCTAGGGGCCTAAAAATGTTTGAAGAATAGTATCTCACAAATGGAAATTTGTATAAATGCCTGTTTTAACCAGTCAATACCTCGTGTGTGAGATGACATAAGGCTTCCATGACTGTTGACTAGTTACTTCCTTGTATACTACTATCTAGGTACAGTCTTATTGGTGCATTTTATGCATTCTGAAATATTGATTCTTCTATGTTCCACTCTTTGGAACTTGCAATGTTTTTTTATCCATTTCTAATTGGTAAAGTTTTTTTTTTTTTTTTTTCTGAAATTCACACACAAAAAAGTGATGACGTGACTACTTGTTCTTTTCTCTGAAGGAATAACTAAGCTGATGAAATGGGGGGGGCGGTGCGGGCCTCACCGCTGCTATTACAGTGAAAATAGTTTTCTTTTAGATTTAAATATTTACTTACTCGGCAAGTTTTATATGATTGTGAAGTTGTACCAAGCCAAATGCCTGGTAGAGCCATACAATTGGGGATTTCTCAAATTGGATTTACACTTGGAAATAAACACAGACTATATATTTAATTCTCTGATAGTCATGATGCAGCTCGGATGAAGAGTATATGGCACTATTTTTTTTTTTCCTGAGTCAGCCTCTGTTGAAATTTCAACAAGCTGTTCTACTGGCCTCTATGTAGAACTTGGCAGGGGTGACAGCTAGCAGTTGGCAGTAGCAAAAGTCATTTCTCTTCGACAGAATCCATAAAGCCAAACACTGTAATAACTTCTCTGATGGAATTTTAGTGGTGAAGCTCTTTGTCTTGTTACCATTGCCATTCACACTCCAACTGAGTCTTCACCTGTAGGGAATGATTATGATGCTCTGCAGTCTCTGTTTCCACCTGTGACCCCTGATCAACTGGAAAGTGACAATTTTTCCTCAAAATGAATTTGATACTGGGGAAATTATGCTGTCAGAGAAAATCCTCATTCTCTAAGGACCTCTCTGAGTTGCAGCAGTGGCCTTCTGAACTAACAAGAGGCAAACCCATAAGTTACCGGATGCTCTTTTTTCTCTAACCTTTAACATACGGAATTGGAAAGGATCATCTACAGTGATCATCTACAACTTCAGGATAAGATGCCTGAAAGGAAAAGAAAATAAGGTGATAATAATTTGGAGTCTCCCTGTCCCCTATGCTAGATTTTAGCTTTATGTGTATTCTTGTTGTAGTTGGACTACAGATGAAGTTCAGCGATGAATTCAGATGTTTTATCTCAAAATTTTGAAATTGCTATCTGAGAAATTCTTGGGCTTGTATTTTGAGCTCAGAAGCATGAATTCTCAAAATAGGATGTCCTCACATGAGTAAGGTGTTATCCCAAGAATAAAGTAAAATTAAAGACTATTGTAATATGAATTTCCAAGAATGGTATATCTTAGTTCATGGTTTTGTTTTGAGCTTATGTTAGCTTATGTGGCATTGTGAGTCCTTCTGCTATGGCAATAGAACCATGTTCCAATAAATGAAGCTCTGTGAATTGGGGTCATGCCAACCCAGATGATTAAAATAAAAGAAATGGATTAAAATAAAACATGGTTTGCTTTTTGAAACATTTACATTAAGATATATATACTAAATATATATATATAATATTTAAAATGTATATAATATTTATAAATATATATAAATATATATAATATTAAAAATGTGAATTCCTCATAACTATAAAAATCAGTTTTAAGATTACCACACTTGGAATTCATATTTTATTAGGGCATATCCAACGAGAAAATTTTTAATCTGGAAATATTCTAACTTTTGAAATCATGAAAACTGCTTGACTTAATTGGAAGTTACATATGCATTAAAAAAAAAAAGGACTCAACCCTGTATTATGACATTAGTAATACAGTTGTGGCTTTTTGTTTAAATTGACAAGTCTCTCATTTCAACTGACTGAAATAAAAAATTTATTAAAATCGGAAACTTGTTGGTATTTCAGTCCTGTTATTAGTTTAGTCTTTGGCTTGAATCATTTAATAACACAAAATATAAGCTTTGTGTTAGTGGTTAATAGGTCATGCAAGAATTGAATAAATATTCTAAAATGCAGTAAAGTTGATCAATATGATAACTGACCAGCGGACTGGCTATTCTGTTTGTAAAGTTAAATAGTGAAAGGGATATTGATAATATGTCACAAGAGTCCAGGAGAATTTATTATGATTTACATAAGTTTAGAAGGAAAACAAAGCTGAAATTTTATGTTGAGTTGAAATAATTGAAAATCTATTAAACAGTTCAAACCAAAGACTAAACCAATAACAGGAATGAAATACCAGCAAGTTTCCAATTATAATAAATTCTTTATTTCAGTAAGTTAAAATAAGAGACCTGTCAATTTAAGTTTTTAAGTTTTTTTTTTTTTTGAGATTTTATTTATTTATTTGACAGAAGGAGACACAGGGAGAAAGGGAGCAAAAGCAGAGGGAGTGGGAAAGGGAGAAGCAGGCTTCCCACCAAGTGGGAGCCTGATGCTGGGCTTGATCCCAGAAACCTGGGATCAGGACCCAGGCTGAGGGCAGATGCCTAACAACTGAGCCACCCAGGTGTCCCAATTTAAGGTTTTAAACAAAAAGCCAAAAGTTAAAAATTTTTCTAATCTGAATCTGAACTCTTATTAGCTTGAATTACAAGTATTACATTACAATTATTTCATAATTACTAAAGTTAAATGTTCTGAAACATAATAATGCCTGAAAAAATACCTTAAAAAAAGTCTAAAAAGAAATTTCAACCATGACTTAGAACAAAGACTTAGAGAACTATAAGAACAAAGTTATATTCTTTGTGAAATTGCAGGTAATAGTAGAGCAGCAATGGATTAAAATAATAAACAAAACCATTGTTACTCTACTATTACCTGCAATTTTCAAGGTTCAAAGTTTAGCCCATCTTTTTACCTTTATACCATCTAACTGATTCTCACTAAGGAAGAATAATGATAAGAAGGAAAATATGCTGAGTGTAATTATAACAATATTTGTAATTCTAATGATGATGGAAGTCTCTCTCCCAAGATGACCATTTCTATTCCCTTCTTTCATGACCTCTAATCACCTCTCTTGTATTTCACAGAAAAGGACAATTGTGTGTGTGTGTGTGTGTGTGTGTGTGGTTATTTCTTTTTTTCATATTAACATATAATGTATTACTTGTTTAAGGGGTACAGGTCTGTGATTCATCAGTCTTATACAATTCACAGTGTTCACCATAGCACATACCCTCCCCAATGTCCATCATCCAGCCACTCTATCCCTCCCACCCCTCTTCATTTCAGCAACTCTCACTTTGTTTACTGAGATTGAGAGCCTTTTATGGTCTGTCTCCCTCTGTAGTTTCTTCTTGTTTCATTTTTTTCTCTTCCCTGATGATCCTCTGTCTTGTTTCTCAAATTCCACATATCACTGAGATTATATGATAATTGTCTTCCCCCAATTGACTTATTTCACTTAGCAGAATACCCTCTAGATCCATCCATGTCATTGCAAATGTCAAGATTTCATTTTTGATGGCTGTATAATATATGTGAGATATATGTATATGTGTGTGTATGGATATCCATTCATCTGTCAATGGATGTCTGAGCTCTTTCCATAGTTTGGCTATTGTGGAAATTGTTACTACAAACATTGGGGTGCAGGTGCCCCTTTGTATTACTGTATTTGTATCTTTGGGATAAATACCCAGTGTTGCAATTGCTAGGTTACAGGGTAGCTCTATTTTTAACTTTTTGAGGAACCCCTATACTGTTTTCCAGAGTGGTTTCACCAGCTTGCATTCCCACTAATAATGTAGGAGGATTCCCTTTTTCCATATCCTCGCCAATATTTGTCATTTCCTGACTTGTTAATTTTAGCTATTCTGACTGGTATGAGGTGGTATCTCATTGTGGTTTTGATTTGTATTTCCCTGATGCCAAGTGATGTTGAGTATTTAGAAAAGGACTATATTACAAAAGCTGACTACTCTTCTTTTGAGTCACTTAGAGCTGGACTCTCACCTCTCAGTCTTCCCAAATTTCAAAGACCTATTTATACTCTAACATGTATTTAAATAACTGCTCACTCATATCTCACCACTTACAACTTATGAATCTATACCTTGAATTTTGTTGGATGCAGAAAAAGCCCCATCTCTCTTTATTACTCCTCCTCCTCCTCCTTCTTCTCCTTCTCCTTCTTTCTCCTTCATCTTCTCTTCTTCATTTTGAGATTTAAAGAAGAGGAAAATCCTGAATTTGTCCCTGAAACTATAGAAAGAACTTATAATAATGTTCTTTTTTAAAATTTTATTTATTTGAGAGAGAGAGACAGAGAGACAGAGACAGAGAGAGAGCATGAGAGGGGAGAAAGTGAGAGGGAGAAGCAGACTCCCTGCAGGGCTGGGGGCCTGATGCACGACTCGATCCTGGGACTCCAGGATCATGATCTGAGCCAAAGGCAGTGGCTTAACCAACTGAGCCACCCTGGCACCCCTATAATAATATTCCCCACTTAATATGTATCCTATGCATCTTTTCTTTAGTAAAAATGAGAATATGTGATAGTTAAATAGCATGTGTGAAATTATTATAATTATTATTAAGTTCTGTTATTTTGAGCATTAAATATGGAGAACCCACTGTAGAGAGCTTGAAGAAATGGAAAGCATCCAGAGAAACCATGTTGTTTACTCTTCTCTGGCTGCTTTCAAGATTGCTTCTTTATCTTTGCTTTTTAGCAGTTGACTATAATATGGCAACTCATTCTTCCCTTTGATTTCATCTGTTTGGAGTTTCCTAAGCTTCTTTGATCTATAAATTTAATATAAATATAAGTATTTCACTGAATTTAGAACATTTCAGCCCAATCTCACTTAAATTAATTTTTTGGTCCCATTCTCTCTTTCTCCTCCCCTCTAGGACTCCAGTTTCAAATGTGTTTAATATATTGAAACTATCCTACACAACTCTGAGATTCTGTTATTTTTATTTAATCATTTTTTTGTCTTTTTCTTCAGATTGTATTTTTTTGTTGTTGATCAATCTAGAGGTTTACTTACTTTCTCAGTCATCTCCATTCACTCTTAAGCTTATCCAATGATTTTTTCCCCATATTTTATATTCCATTTTCAGGTAGAGAGTTCCCTTCTGTTCAATTTAAATTTAAGTCTAATTATTTTGTTTGGGTTTTTTATTATTTTTATAAAGTTCTCTATTTGTCTTTTCAATTATTCTTTATTTTCATTTATTATGAGAGCTTATTTCTTTACCTCTTGGAGTGGTAACACCTAGACTCATAATAATACATTTGCATGGCATTTTATCCCTCTACCAGCCCCAATGCAGAAAGGCTGCCAAGAGGTACAAACATTCTAGGGTCCAAAATTGTCCCATCCCAACCTTTGATAGGAGTTTCCCAAATGATTGGAAGCACCCTCCATTAGAGACCACTTCACTATGTGCAACAGGTCCTCCAAGCCCAGAAAACCACCATTATCCAATTCTAAAACACTGTCTGCTCTCCCACCTGGAGAGTGTCCTTTCAGTTTAATAAACTGCTCTGTACTTGCCACTTTCCTTCTGGCTGTCTGTATTTGAGAGTGGATGCCCCCATCAATCTTTTCATGGCATATCCAAGGATAGAGACTTCCATTCACATAATGCAGACATACTCCTA
Source organism: Enhydra lutris kenyoni (assembly GCF_002288905.1). Classification (NCBI taxonomy): domain Eukaryota; kingdom Metazoa; phylum Chordata; class Mammalia; order Carnivora; family Mustelidae; genus Enhydra; species Enhydra lutris. The sequence goes on along the minus strand of NW_019154099.1, from coordinate 42,890,258 downwards.
ACAATAATATAATACAAAATTTATTTTAGAATTGTTTTTCACATTTTTCAAAACAAAATATAATTCTAAGCACATGGAAAGAATGTAAAAATGCCAGTTTGTTGACTATCCATTTACAAATTGGTGGAATTTTATGTAAATATAGAATAAATATTTTTCCAGCCATATTTTCAGCTGATTTTAAAATAATCTTTCAATTGTACAGTAAGTATAATACTAATTAATAACATATTATTCCAAACCCACTGATTAATCATAGCATTAATACATAAGATAAATTATTTCATTCCCTTGAACAATGCAGGTTTGTTATCCGAAAAACAAAGCAAGCAGCCCCAAAATATTAGTTTCCCATACAAAAACATTGACTTGTTTTTAATTAAATTTATTGACTATCTCTTTGTGTTTGTGTCTTTGTATGCATGTAAACTTTGTTCTCTGTTTGCTTTTAAGTGTTTAACCTGAAAAGAAAATGTTTCAAATAAACTTTTATGTTAAAAATAGCTTACCTTGGGGCGCCTGGGTGGCTCAGTGGGTTAAGCCGCTGCCTTCGGCTCAGGTCATGATCTCAGGGTCCTGGGATCGAGTCCCGCATTGGGCTCCCTGCTCAGCAGGGAGCTTGCTTCCCTCTCTCTCTCTGCCTGCCTCTCTGTCTACTTGTGATCTCTGTCTGTCAAATAAATAAATAAAATCTTTAAAAAAAAAAAATAGCTTACCTTGTTACTCCTGTCCCTAATTTCCCATTAAAATACATGTTACTAAAGAAAATGATACATAGTTTCAGTACTAAAATGTAACAGTAACATAAGTTCTCCATATCCTGAATGTTATTTCCATTAAGTGAAATTGTGAAAGAATGTGGCCTAATTGATCATCAACCATCCTTTGTAAGGAGTTGAATAGCACAGTTGATTAGAAAACTAGAGAAAATATTTTTGAACCACAGACATTATTGTTTCACTAAACTCAATATTGAGCAGTATTAATAGTACTACTTTGAAAAATGCAGATAAATTTCCCCCACTCTCCTTTACCACCTTTCTCCTTTATTATTTACTTCTTTCTTCTTTCTGTTCTTTTCCCTTTTTCCATGCTTTACTGTCCTCTCCCTTTTATTAGTTTAAGAAGCTCGTTATTAACATTTTCAAAATACAGAGCATACATACGATCCTGATTAATAAGGCAATCAGTATCAGATGGAATGAAAAATATTAATTTAACCCTTACCTTATTTTGTTTTTCGCTTATTCTTAATTATTATTATGCTATTATTTTTACTTTGGTTGTAGTAGCTTACCCTTTAGGCTAGTATGTGTGTATCCTCATTTTATTAATTGGAAAGTTGACAAGGACTTAGGATAACAACTGCTAGGTGGTAACTTGTATCTTTGAACACATATCTGTCTGGCCATATCCTTAAACATCTTCATTTTGCCTGCCATGTGATACCTATAAAAATAAATAAAGAGAGAAAATCACAGTTTGCCAAACTTTCAGGCTGACTAGTAGTCTATTTTTATGTTCTGAGAGTAATTTATGGAAAGACAAAGGGGGTGAATTTAGACTGATGAGTAGTTTCCTTGTATTAGAAAAGGATATCAATTCCATATCAATTTAGAAGAGGTTCTTATTCTTTTTTCCTCACTGATAATTATTTTATAAATACAATTCCATGTCTAAAAGAAATGCTGACTGACCCTTCTTATTTGGTAGTGGTTTATTAACTTTGTTCATTTCTAAGATTCTGTGTAGATACCCTAAACCTGCAATGGGTTCCAAGAATTTATGAGGACTAGATTTGAGCACATTTTCTAGACATGAGAGAATAGAGATGAGGAAGACTGAATGTCAGTTAACTTAGGCAAACTATACCTTTTCATTCCAACTTACATTAACTATATGACATATTTAAGAACCAACTCACATTCAATTTTAGCTTATTAACTAGAGATTTTTTCGTGTGATTTTAAATTTGTATAGAAATATTATAATTATTAAGATGTTTATCATTACCACCCTTATATTTAAAAAAGAAAAAATATTTTCCTGAAGAATATGTTAAAGTTAAATTAAATATATTTAATTTTCAATGATAATCCTAAAATATGTTTCAAAAGACATCATCCCTTCAAATTTATCAACAATATTTTTTGTAGTTTAAAGTTTTTATTTAAATAGTGTAATGGAGGGTGCCTGGTGCCTCAGTTGGTTGGGTGTCTGCCTTCTGCTTATGCTTCTGCCTTCTCCTGGAGTCCTGGGATTGAGTCCTGCATCAGGCTCCCAGCTCAATGGGGAGTCTGCTTCTCCCTCTGACCTCCCCTTTCATGCTCTCTCTCACTCTGTCTCTCTCTCTCTCTCTCTCAAATAAATAAATAGAATCTTTTAAAAAATAATATAATGGATAAATAATAATTCCTTTTAAAGAAATTACTAAATTATTACTTGTATTTTCACATAGACCATTATATATTGACATATTTATTTTTGTTTATGGTTTAAATATAGATAGTCCTACATCTATATATTATTGCATATCTAATTCTTCTATCAAATGTCACAGTGTAAATACTTCTAATGTTTTGTGTTAGTTTCAAAATTATATAGTAATATTCAATTATATAAATGTTCCTGAGTATTTTCCATTATCTCACTGTTAATCATTTACATTATTTGTTTTATTCTCTTCCATGCTAACTTGTTAATATTATGTTGAAAACATAAAAGGGGAATGTGGAGTCTAATATTGCAATATATACATATATCACATCATCAAATTGTACCCAAATTACACAATGTTATCTGCCAACCATATCTCAACAAAACTGAAAAAATAAAGTATCAGCCAAAAAACAAAAAATTTAAGTCAAGTTTAGTGAGCCTTGAACCCTATCTGTGGATAGTGTGGTACTTGCTCAATTAGGAGATGGCATCTCACTGCATATCATAGAGAGTTTGTGGGTGCACAAGGAGCCCCATGCTTTCATTTTGCTCTGGGCCCTACAAATTGCATAGCTGGTCCGGTATACAAGTGGTTGCAGTAACTGTGTAGAAAAGGAGACAAGGGGGCCGATTCTTCTAAGTATTCAACAAGGAAGCTCTACGTAATAATGGTGAGTAGTTCTAGATGTTATTGAAATAAAAACGTAAGAAAAAATTTAATGTTTTGAAACTGACTTTTAGTTTTTTAGAAAGGCATTTTCTGAGTTGTGGTAAAGGTGAGAATGTAGTCAAGTGGATATGAATTCTGCACTTTGGCCTGGAGATCATGACACCATAAGCCATGACACCATAAAAAGAGCATGTGGAATTGGATGGTACTTTAAAATACTGGCTCAGTCATTTCTGTGCTTCATGACCTTATGCAAACTGTAAGTTTTCTCTTGCTGCATCGTGAAGTTGAGTTAGTCATGCCAATTCCAGGTACCAAACACATAGCCATCACATATTTTTATTGTCTCATATGATGCCGGCTTCTTCAAAATTTTTTTAATTTTTTTATTATTTTAATTTTTTAAATTATTTTAATTTTTTCCTGACTTTAAACAATGGTGGATTTCAAGTACAAATACAGATCACTGGCTTCTTCTAAAAAATAAGAAACTTTAACAACATTGGGTTAGCGTTTTAACATGACAGGTATCACAGGGAACTAATACCAACCTGCCTTACAGAGGACTTATGTTCTCTGCTTTGAAACAGTCTCAACACTTCCTATTACTGCCCCAGTCCTCTTCCTCTATGTGCCTGGTTACTGTAGACAGCTCAGTTTTATTCCTAACCCACCTAGAAGGATTAAAAAGATAATGAGACAAATAATAAAAAGAATGTGTTCAGCCCATATTTGACTCTAAATAAAAAACCTAAAAAAATGAGGAAAACAGGGAGGGAGACAAACCATAAGTGACTCTTAATCTCACAAAACAAACTGAGGGTTGATGGGGGGAGGGGGGTTGGGAGAGGGGCGGTGGGGTTATGGACATTGGAGAGGGTATGTGCTATGGTGAGTGCTGTGAAGTGTGTAAACCTGGCGATTCACAGACCTGTACCCCTGGGGATAAAAATATATTATATGTTTATAAAAAATAAAATTAAAAAAAAATTTTAAAAAAATGAGGAAAATTATTTTGCTGCCACTTATGATATCCTGGGGGGGGTTATATTATATCATCATCATAAAAACACTGTGGATGAGAAGCTATGATCTCCTTTGTAACAAAGAGTAAAATGAGTCAGTTATATAGATTACCCAAGCAAGTCTACAGAGCCAGTAAGTGCCAAACAGAGGACTGAAACCCACAGTGTCTGGCTTGAGAGTCTCTCATTCAAGTTCTGCTGTTACTACATCCAATCAGTGCAGTAATTAGAAAAGTAGAATTCCAAATTATGCATAATATTAGAATACTCTAATTTGAAACAAGTATTAAATTGAATCTTATGAATTTAAAGTAATGGGATAAATATAAGTGGAAGGGTCTTTATCAAAGATGTAATTCTTATTCTATAAAATTTATATGCAAATTGAAGACAAAAATATATATTACTGAATACGAGTGGGAGAATATCTAACTCTGTTAACCACTGAGATCTTAATATGTATATATCTTATAGATTATCACAATAGATTCATAAAGATTTTGTATATAATCATGAATAAAAATGAAACAGGCAGCTTATTTTTGGAAAGAATTCTATTGAGCTTTTTATAATAATTGTAGTTGTGCCTTCTAATATTTTTTTGACGGCATCGCCTATCCTACCTTTCAGCATGATTAAATAAAGGGTTTTCATTGTGATTTTAATCTGCTTAACATAAGTTTCCATTCCAACCTCTTAAAAATGTGTTAAATTAACAAAAATACAGCAACAGAGAAAATATTTGCAAAATTTAATATGGAAAGTTTAGGTAGTAAAAGCTTAATTGCACATTAGAAATCCTAGTATTTTGGCATTTGGCAATATAAAAGTAATCCTCAAAACCATAACAGGCTGGTCTCTATGGTGCGTTCACTTCCTGCATGAGCAAATTGTTTTCTATGAATATCAATAGTGGAATGGCTGAACTAGTGTAACAGGACAAGTTGCCCCAGTTCTGTCTCTATTATCTTGTTTTTTAAGGAAATTCTATCAACAGATGGTAAGAGTAACTCCTGTATATTAATCAGTATTGGATTCTTCACCATTTCCTGTGGCATAGGTCAAAAGTTAATCAATACATTTTGTTCTGAATATCTCAAAGAATTTCAGTCTTAATTAGATCATTCATAATTAGCATGGAATTGAAGCATTAGCAAGTTCATATTAGTGGTCAAGATATGTAAGCAAAAACTTAACCTTGATGATATCACAGAAAATTAAAATAATAATACTGCTTAAATAAGGCCAAAGGAGAAAAGTAGTCATTAGGAATTCAGTATGATCTCATCTGCAATATACTGCCCAGTTACTGCACATATAGTAAAAAGAGGATTTTTTTCCTTGCATAAGCCAAGGAGGCTGTGTTTTAATTAATAAGTGAAATGTATTTTCACCAATACATTTTTTTAAACTTTTTAATTTTTATTAACATATAATGTATTATTAGCCCCAGGGGTACAGGTCTGTGAATTGCCAGGTTTACACATTTCATAGCATTCTCCATAGCACATACCTTCCCCAATGTCCATAAACCAACCACCTTCTCCCTATGCCCCCCACAACCCTCAGTTTGTTTTGTGAGATTAAGACTCTTATAGTGTCTCCCTCCTGATCACATCTTGTTTCATTTTTTCCTTCCCTCCCCCCCAAACTCCCACTTTGCCTCTCAACTTCCTCACATTCCAGGAGATCATATGATAATTGTCTTTCTCTGATTGACTTACTTTGTTCAGCATAATACCCTCTAGTTCCATCCATGTCGTCGCAAATGGCAAGATTTCATTTCTTTTGGTGGCTGCATAGTATTCCATTTGGACAGCCACATACAGAAAAATGAAACTGGACCATTTCCTTACACCAGACACAAAAATAGACTCCATATGGATGAAAGACCTCAATGTGAGAAAGGAATCCATCAAAATCCTTGAAGAGAACACAAGCAGCAACCTCTTGGATCTCTGCCACAGCAACTTCTTCCTAGAAACTTTGCCAAAGGCAAAGGAAGCAAGGGCAAAAATGAACAATTGGGACTTCATCAAGATCAAAAGCTTTTGCATAGCAAAGGAAACAGTCAACAGAACCAAAAGACAACTGACAGAATGGGAGAATATATTTGCAAATGACATATCAGACAAAGGGCTAGTATCCAAAGTCTATAAAGAACTTAAACTCAACATCCAAAGAACAAATAATACAATCAAGAAATGGGCAGAGGACGTGAACCCACATTTCTGCAAAGAAGACATCCAGATGGCCAACAGACACATGAAAAAGTGCTCCACATCACTCGGCATCGGGGAAATACAAATTAAAACCATAATGAGATACCACCTCACACCAGTCAGAATGGCTACAATTAACAAGTCAGGAAATGACAGATGCTGGTGAGATTGTGGAGAAAGGGGAACCCTCCTACCCTGTTGGTGGGAATGCAAGCTGGTGCAGCCACTCTGGAAAACAGCATGGGGTTCCTCAAAAAGTTGAAAATAGAGCTACCCTATGACCCAGCAATAGCACTACTGGGTATTTACCCTAAAGATACAAATGTAGTGATCCAAAGGGGCACGTGCACCCGAATGTTTATAGCAGCAATGTCCACAACAGCCAAACTATGGAAAGAACTTAGATGTCCATCAACAGATGAATGGATAAAGAAGATGTGGTATATATTCACAAATACATTTTAATGTAGAAAGTCTGTTGCGTACTAGTCCTATAATGGATTACTTTACTTCCCAAATTATTACTAAATAATGGTGGCCTAAGCAGTGAAATTCCTAAACAGTTTTGTGTATATTGACAAATGAATGCATTGTTAGTATTGTCTCCTTCAAACAACCACTGTTCTAATCATACCAAAACATTAAAAAAAAAAAAAAAAGAAGAAGAGAAAAGAAAAAAAAGAAAAAGTCTTACAGACTTTTTTGAGAGAAGCAGGGAACAAAAATCTGTAAGGGGAGAAGGGGAGATGTCAGTACACAAACAGGAGAGGAAATATCACTGTATATATAGTTCTATTTTGCAGCATAAATGACGGCATTGAGCTATACAAAGCTGCTACACTTATGAAAACATGGAAATATTGATGAAATTATAGTGGTCAGTAAATAAAAATTGTTTAATAATTCTTATATATCTATCCTACCTTGAATAACATAGCTTTCTATTAAATCTTGAAATCATATAAAGTCTTCCAACTTTTTTCCTTATTTTTCAGGATTTCTTTAGACATTCTTGATCCTATGCATTTCCAAAAAGTTCTGACTGGGCTAGCATCAGACTATTAGATCCCTTTCGTGAAATTAGTATCTGAATCATAGTATATCTCTCTACTTTTAAGAGTTTGATTCCTTTCATCAACACCTTGTAATTTTCAATGTAGAGATCTTGGTCATGTTTTGTTAAATTTCACTGTAAGGGTTTTTTAAAAAATATATTTGGTAACTTACAGTGATGCACTACTTTTATTTATTTACAATATTGAGACAGGAAACCAGAGGGATCCCATGAGAGAAAAAGCTTTTTTTTTTTTTTTTTTTCCTCTTTACTTCTTTACAAGCTTCTATTTTTGCTAGGGCCTGCACACCCACCCCATTCTACACATGTTTTGTAAGGCAAGTAACATATGTCCTCCTTGCAGGGAACAAGGAGTTAATGATTCTCTAGAATAAATAACATATAAGGAAGGACCATGTGAAAATGACCTGATGAAGCTATCATATGTACATTCCAGACCACTGGAGTTAGGAGCCCCTGGCACCAAGGAATAATACCTGAACCCTTGTCTTTGTTCAAACCAGTTCCTGGATGTCTAAGAATCTGAGTACACCATAACACCAGCCTAGGTAAAAACCCCAGACCCCAAACAAATATGAGATTCCCTCCTTTCCTTCTGAGCCTCCTGGATACCCTCCCTGTATCTGTTCTCTCTCTATCTCCCTTTTACCTCCTGCTAGCTCATGTTTGATTTCCATTCTGTGTGAAGTCAAGGACCCTCTTAGAGGGTCCCGTGGGACCTCTTCCCTGGAACTTCTCCCCTGGGTCCTCAGACCCAGTCTGCCACATCAATAGTATATTACTTTTATTTTCCAACTGTTTACTGCTGGTATATAAATATGATGTAAATATGACATTCAGTATTATATATAAAGCTTATAGTCTATTACCTTCTTAAATTAACTTATTATTTCCTATAGCTGTTTTACAGATTCTATTATATGTTTTTTGGAAATCATCATTTCATTTGCAAATAGAGAGAGATTTATCTTTGATTTTTTTATTCACTTTAATCTTCTTCTTGACTATAAACTCCAGAAAAATTTTGAAGTAGGTGAGTATCAGCACTCTACATTGTGTGTCATTCCTGGGGAAAGAAATGGACCATTCATAGCTACTATGTGCTATTCATTTCTCATGGATGTTTGATATTAGATGAAGAAAATCTAAACCTAGTTTGCTGACATTATTTTATTATGAATGGGTGTTAAATTTTCTTTTTTTTATAAGATTAGCTTACTTATTTTAGGGGGCGGGGGTAGAGGGAGAGAGAGAATCCCAAACAGACTCCCTGCTGAGCACAAAGTCCAATGCGGGGTTCAATCTTGGAACCCCCCAGATCATGACCTGAGCAAAAATTAAGACTTGGACACCTAACTGGCTGAATCACCCAGATATCCCAATGGTTAATGTTTCAAATGATTTTTATGCATCTATCAAAATGATTTGTAGGTTATCTTTTATTTCTTAATATGTAAAATATTCTGTTTGAATTTTGAAGGTCAAATTGATTTTGAACTTTTAGAAAAAATTGCTACCCTGCAAAATATGACTCTTTTTGTATATTCCTGGGTTTGATTTGCAAATATTCTGTTCAGTATTTTGATGTTTGTAATGTTTTTATCAGATTTTGTTATTAGGGTTATGATGGACTATTAAAACATGCAGAAGAATGAAACTGGACTACTTTCTTACACCAAACACAAAAGTAAATTCAAAATGGATGAAAGTTCTAAATGTAAGACAGGAAACCATCAAAATCCTAGAGAAGAACACAGACAGCAACCTTTTTGACCTCAGCCATTGTAACTTTTTTTTTTAAATATTTTTTTTATTTATTTGAGAGAGAGAATGAGAGAGAGCACGAGAGGAGAGAGAACAGTGGGAGAAACACTCTCTGGCGATCAGAGAGCCTCATGTGGGACTCGATCCCAGACTCCAGGATCATGACCTGAGCAGAGGGCAGTTGCTTAACCAACTGAGCCACCCAGGAGACCCAGCCATTGCAACTTTTTACTAGACATGTCTCCAAAGGCAAGGGAAACAAAAGTAAAAATTAACTGCTGGGAATTTTCAAGATAAAAACCTGCACAGAGAAGGAAACAGTCAACAAAACTAAAAGGCAACCTCTGGAATGGGAGAAGATATTTGCAAATGATAGAGTTGAGAAAGAGTTAGTATCCAAAATCTATAAAGAATTTATCAAACTGAATACCCCAAAACAAATAATCAAGTTAAGAAATGGGTAGAAAATATGAATAGACATATTTTCCAAAGAAGTCATCCAGATGGCTAATAGACACATGAAAAGCTGGTTAACCTCACTCATTATCAGGGAAACACAAATCAAAACTTATAATTTAGACCACCTCACACATGTCAGAATGGCTAAAATTAACACAGGAAACAGCAGATGTTAGTGAGGATGCAGAGCAAGGTTAATCCTCTTACAGTTTGGTGAGAATTCAAATAGGTGCAGCCACTCTAGAAAACAGTATGAAGGTTCCTCAAAAAGTTAAAAATGGAACTATCTTAGACCCAGCAATTGCACTACTAGGTATTTACTCAAAGGATACAAAAATACTGATTTGAAGGGCCACATGCACCCTGATGTTAATAGCAGCATTATCAACAATAGCCAAACTATGGAAAGAGTCCAAATGTCTGAACTATGGAAAGAATACTAATGAATGGATAAGGAAAAGGTGGTATACACACACATACACACACTGACACAGGAATATTACTCAGCCATCAAAAAGAATGAAATCTTGCCATTTGCAATGATGTGGATGGAGCTGGAGTATATCATCCTAAGTCAAACAAGTTAGTCAGAGAAACACAAATACCAAATGATTTCATGTATATGTGGAATTTAAGAAACAAAGCAGGTGAATATAGGGGAAGGAAGAAAAAAGGGAAGCAAAGCATAAGAAACTCTTAAGGATAGAGAAAAAACTGAGAGTTGATGGAGAGAGGTGAGTGGGGTATGGGCTAAATGAGTGATGGGTATTAAGGAGGTTAATTGTGGTGATGAGTACTGGGTATTGTATATAAGGGAAGAATCATTAAATTCTACTCCGGAAACCAACATTACGCTGTATGTTATCTAACTAGAATTTAAATAAAAACTGTGAGGGGAAAATGTCAAAAAATTATTCTTTTATTTCCTGAAAGATTTTGTACAAGAATGATGGTATTTCTTCTCTAAATGTTTGACTGAGTGGTCCCTGGGTGGCTCAGTGGGTTAAAAAAAAACCTCCGCCTTTGGCTTAGGTCATGGTCCGCGGGTCCTGGGATCAAGCCCGGCATCGGGCTCTCTGCTCAGCGGGGAGCCTGCTTCACCCTTTATCTCTGCCTGCCTCTCTGCCTACTTGTGGTCTCTGTCTGTCAAATAAATAAATAAAATCTTAAAAAAAAAATGTTTGACAGAATTCATGAAGGAAGGCACCTAGTTTTGGAAATTTCTTTTTGAAAATATATTTTGATTAAAAAATTCAATCTGTTTGTGCATGTGTGTGTGTACACACATGGTCATAAATGGATTATTTTGTTCTTATATCAGTAATTTCAAAAAAATTATATTATCCATTGTCAAATTTCTCAAGGTTTATTCATCAAATTCTTTTACTCTTTCTACTTCTATAGGATCTATAGCAACCTTCTTTCATTCTTGGTATTAATAATTTAAGATTTTCTCTATTTTTTATAAATAAATTTTGTTAATTATTTTAAAATATAAATTTTGGCTTTATTGATTTACCTGTTGCTCATCTGTTTTATTTGCATGGATTTTCTTCTTATTATTTATTTTTACTTCCTTTGGTTCTGAATCACTATTTCATTTCACATTTCTTAAAGTGAAAGCTAAGATCATTACAATTTAGACATTTGTTTATTTCTACACTAAGCATTTAAAGATGTTCATTTCCTCCTAAGCACTGCTTTTGCTTCATTCCATAATATTATAATCCATTTCATTTATAATTGAATTCAATGTCTTTCCATTTATTTTCCAGATAATTCCTGTTTTTATTTTTTGTCCAGTTTTTCTATAACTTCAGGAGTGAATAGTTTTAGTCAATTTTGCTTCATATATTTTGAAATGGTATTAATAGAAGCATGCTTATTTAGAGTTGGTGTTTTTAAATAATTCACTTTTTTGTCATTATGAAATGTCCTCAATCATTTCTGATAATGCTCTGTATTTTGATATTAATATCCAAATCTGGCCTTCTAATATTTATTGTGTGCATGTTATATCTCTGTTTCCATAGATATTTTTCAAGTGTCTGTGTTCTTACATTGATGTGCATCTCTAGTAGATAGCATAGAGTTGGGGCTCACTGTTTTAATCATTCTGATAATACCTATTAATTCAAGTATATAGTCCAGTAGTATTTAATGTAATCATTCCTGTATTTGGATTTAGGAACACTTTTTTCTTATTTTGTTTCTGTTTGTCCTCTCCGGTTTTCCTTCTTCTGTATTTTTTCCCTGTATCAACATGGATTATTTGAATATATTTTTTCATTCTTTTAAATTTTTCTATTAGCTTTTAGTTATACCTCTGTATTGTTTTCAGTGTTCACTCTAGAGTTTTTACCATGTACTCTTAACTTTTTAAATTTTAACATTATTTATTATTAAAACAACCAAACCGAAATATACATATATATTTTTCCCTCTAAGAATGTATTTTATTTGAATAGGTAATGTGATTTTTGGTTGCTCTATATTGACTTATTTTTCTAAGAGAATATGTAAACTTTTGATATATAGCAAATAAGTAATTAATGTATGTTTAAAAAGTGTTTTAAATAAAATGCGGTTAAGATAGAAATTGATTTCCAAGTCAAACTTACTGTAATGTAATTTGGGATAGCAATAGTATTTTTTTAAAAATAAAACCTTTATTTGGGAATATTTTACTTAACTCTATTTAAATTCCTTTAATCTTACTGTTGACCTTTATGAATAATTTATTCATTGTCTTTAATTATCCACATGATAATGGATCATGATTTTATAATATAATTGTAACAAAATTGAATATACCAATTACTATCTTTTTGAAAGTAGGCCATTGATGAAATTATTTTTTAACATTTATTTATTTATTTTAGAGTGCAAGAAAGAGGAGGGGAGGGAAGGCAGTGGGAGAAGAAGAGAAATCCTTAAGCAGACTCCTGGCTGAGCATGGAACCCAACGTGGGGCTCAATCCCAGGACCCTGAGACCATGACCTGAGCTGAAATCAAGAGTGAAATGCTTAACCAACTAAGCCACACAGGAGCCCCAGTGAAATTATTTTATATACCTTGTTGTATAATAGAAAATCCAGTTTGTTTCAAGTGTCTGAAGTTGAACATCAAATACATATTATTCACATCTTTAATTCAACAAAATCATCTTTGACTAAGAGTTATGTCTCATGTTCTTTGCTCAGTATTAAAAATAGAACACTAATAATTTGTTTCTGACCTATATGGTTTTCAATATAGTGGGGATAACAGATAAGCATAAAATAATCTATTTTTATATAGGAGAAGTTAGGCTACACACAGAAGAGTGTGTAAACTACACTGAAGAAATAAGAATATTTTGCATTATGTTCAAAAATCTGTGTAAGAAAACATAGCTAGATAATAAATTACCTGGAGAAGTAATAATATCAGTCTTATATAAGGAGCTCTCAATAGATGGAGACATTTTCCAAAGTGTCTCTGTCCTAGTATTAATATTCAGTGAGAGTCTCAACCCCAACAGGTTTATTTATCTAGCAAATTATGTTCAGAGATTTTTTTGTTTGTTTTTAAAAATAAATGAGACATTTCATTGTTATTTAGATTATGCAGGAAAACTGGAGAAAAAATAGTTTCTTAATATAAAAAGAAAAAAACAAAATGAATTTTTGTGTTTATATTTAATTTAATACTCATTTTGAAAAATATTTCTGTTCTGATTTGTTTTGAAAATAGATTCGGTATGTGAACTAAAATAGTGCTTATTAGCATAGCATTAATATTTACCAACATAGACATAAAAATGTGTTTTCCTATAGGGATTATGTTTTATCATGCTGAGATACCTAATTTCTGAATTTTTTTTAGTGTTTAAAGTTTTAAATTGAACTTTTGTTGATGTTATTTGCTTGTCCTTGCTCATTGTGTTTTATTGATGCTTATTAAGAGGCATTTTAGATCAGCTACACTAGCATCTCTCATCTTTTTCTTAACTAGAGAACTTATTTTAAAATAAATTATATTCCTATAACTCATCAGGTCTCAAAGTCATTTTGTCAAATTCATTATTCCTATAGACTCTATTCTTCCCCAACCATGATCACTTAACACCTATAGATCCTTTCCACAAAAACTCCCCAGGTTTTTTCCTTAAAGAAAAGTGGTGTTTTCTGATAGCTGCAAATAACAGGCTTTGGTTTATGGTTTGGTTTCACCTTTTGTTTTTTAAATGAAATTTAAATGAAATTGTGCAACCTCTTTCTCAGTATGTCTTCATCTACCTGTCTGGAACCACTGGACACCGACTGACTTACACCTTCCTTAGGAGGCTAGTACCACTCAACAGAACTTTCTGTTATGTTTAACGGAAGCAAACAAACAAACCAAACCCAGAGACTTTACTGGTTTTTCAACCATCAGCTCTTCTTTTAAAGGTAAGCTTTTTTTTTTTTTTTAAGATTTTATTTATCTATTTGCCAGAGAGTGAGTGAACACAGGCAGGGAGGAGAGAGGAGCCCAACAGGCAGAGAGAGAGGGAGAAGCAGGCTCCCTGATGAGCAGAGAGCCCATGTGAGTCTCGATCCCAATCCTATGACCTTGAGATCATGACCTGAGCTGTAGGCAGAGACTTAACCTACTGAGCCACCCAGGCGCCCCTAAAGCTAAGCTTTTATTTCTTGCACCAGTAGATTGAAATCCTTGTCCCCTGTCCTCTTGTCAGTATTAACATTGTGTAATTTTATTTGGTTAAAAGAAATCCATATACTGCAATAAAAGGTGGAAAATGGAAAAAAAAATTCAATCATACCACAAGGCTAACCCTCAGCTAGAAGGTCCTAAAGTTTTCAATACTTGTCATTACAACACATCTGATATGAGGTTTATAATATAATAATAATAATACCAGTGTTTCAGGGTATCAGATATCATATGCACACTGTCTGCCTTTCTCACTGCATTCTTTTTCTCATCATCTTGAAATCTAAGTCTGCCATAAGTAAACTGACTTTGGTTCTTACAACATGAAAGTTTACTTGTTGTTTCTGCTTTTTGTGCCTTATTCCCAACCTGCTTTTTTGTCTAGTGAAAATGTACTCATGTTTTAATCCTCTACTCAATGGTCACCTTCCTTACAATGAATTTATTTATCCAAGCAGATTCTCCCCCCGCATATTTTTTAGTCTCCTTGCTCCTTACACAGTGTAGTTCTGAGTGGCCAATATATTGCACCCCTTCTTTTTTTTCTGTCATTCACAACTAACTGAGGAAAAAAGCAGGTGGAGAAAATAGAGGGAGAGAGAAGATATCCTTTAATACTCATGAAGCAGATTGGAGACACAGCTTTGGCTATGGAGCCAATGAGCAGGCGAATGTACTTCTTTCGTGTGATACATTCTCTCAAAGGGTCACTGACAAAACCAGATATGCAAAATGCCTTTGCCAGGGAGAATCGCCTTCATAAACTTGACACAAAGGGCAAGCTAATATATTCTACTTTATCTTCAGGCAGCAGGATCTAAAAGAGAGAGGGCCTAGGAGGACAGGCCCAAGCAGACTTTTCCTTCTCCTAAACCCAACAATCAAGTAAGCCTATGTAGAGGAATTCGCAAACCCCAGTGGAAATTAGGAACTATAAAGAATGGGGAATACAAACTCAGTCCTAACATGCCATACCATTGATGAGAACTGCTAGGTGGAGGTAGATTTAAAATTAGGAATGGTGAAATCAACCTTTTCCAAGATCAACAGTTTGAAATGTGGCTGACTTCCATCCACTATGAGAGGCCAGGACAGCTTGTAAAAGCTGAGGATGTCCATGCAGGACAATTTCTTTCTCTACATCTGGCTCTTGGGGTGTAGAGCTGACCTAGGCTGGGCGGAATGAGGTAGCTCTTGTTCCAAAGTATCATATCAATCTCAGAAACCTACATCTGGGCTTCCAAGTGCTTTTGCTGAAAGACAGCTAAATCCTATGCTAGTGTATATAAATAGACAAAAAGTGTTTTTTTTTTTTTTTTAAAGATTTTATTTATTTGACAGAGAGAGAGATCACAAGTAGAGAGAGAGAGAGAGGAGGAGGCAGGCTCCCTGCCTAGCAGAGAGCCTGATGTGGGACTTGATCCCAGAACCCTGAGATCAGGACCTGAGCTGAAGGCAGAGGCTTAACCCACTGAGCCACCCAGGCAGCCCCACAAAAAGTGTTTCTTTCTGCCAATCTCACTCATCTTTATTGTGTCCTTTGACAACTGCTCAGGAACTAGGGCCTGGCTGCTGCCTAGTTTGGTTCATTTGCTATACCACCTGCTGCTAAATAATACCTACATACACACCCATGTACACACAGAAGGTAACATACCTTATTTCTTTCACGGGAGCCTGCACTCGGCTTGATTCTTCACAAACACTGTGGCTAGGAACGTATGCATGCTAGTGGGCGTGTGGTACCTTGGAGACTCACTGGCAGAGGGGACAGGAGAGACTGTGGCTGAAAGAAAGCATGAAGGGCGAAGTGATGAGTGTCCTGAAAAGCACATACGGACATCTGGAGATATTTCATCAATACTATGTTTTTAAATTCTCTGAAGCAATAGTCTCTGAGCATTGGGCACTGGGCAGGCTCTGTGCTCGACATGGGTGCACCATAGTGAATGAAACCATACACAAAATGCAATGGAATGAATAGGTCCCCTTAAATTCATATGTTCAAAACCTAATCTCCAATGTCACAGTGTTAGGAGGAGGGGGTCTTTGAGAGGTGATTAGGTCATGAGGGTGGAGCCCTCATGAAAGGAATTAGTGTCCTTATAAAAGGACCCTCAAGAGCTCTATTGTCCCTTCTGCCATGTGAGGATATCACAAGGGGATTTCTGTGAACAAGGAAGTGGGCCTTAACCAGACACTTCATCTGCTAGTGCCCCGATCTCGGACTTCCCAGCCTTCAGAATTATGAGAAATAAATTTCTATTGTTCATAAGCCTCCTAGTCTGCGGTATTCTGTTCTTGCAGACAGGGCTTTATAGAAAAGACACACAGTGAATAATTTCTGTCCTTATGAAATTTTTATCCAAATGGGAATACCAGTATTTAAAAAAATCTTTCTTTTTTTTTTTTCTTTTTCAGTGATGAGAAGTGCATAAAAGAAAGTAAAGTGACATGAGAGAAAATAATGAAGAGATGAATTCGGTTGGAAATCCAGAGAATACCACAAGAATAGCACTCTAACAAATACATTTTATATTGAGATGTTAGTCATGAGGCACGAATGGAGGTCCGTCAGTCCGTGATAGAGGGAACTGCTTTACTCCAGAACAGCTGTTTTCTAGAGATACGAGGTTCAGTGAGTGGTTGCAGTTATGGACGCAGGTACCAAATATCTTGGTTGACTTCTTTACATAATTAATGGTCATAAAACTACAGTTACCTTTCACTAAGCTATAAATTGCTGCAAAGTTCTGTGGAACCTGACACAGGGCAAAGAACAAAGAGAAGAACAACCAAAGATAATATGTAGCCCAGAACAGGAGTGTAAAAAACGAGATGATTTAGAATAATCTTGAGTGTAGAATATGAAAATGAAAGTACTGAAGAGACATGTACTTAAAATAGAGGCAAACAAACTTGTGGTGTAAAATAGCGGATCTAATATCGTATGGATTCCATACAACGGAGTATATCTTGTATATATACATATATTCCATATCGAATATCATATGGATTCCACAAATGTTAGCTGAATACCATGCCATCATTAATTTTATTCTTTCAGCCACTTCTTCCTTCAGAAAACCACCCCCCAAAAATAGTACCATTAGTTTTAGGGAACTATATTTGTTATTGTAGAAATGATAAACTGAGTGTCCAGTCATTAAAACAAAGGCAAGAATAGGAAAAACTGGGGTGCCTGGGTGGCTCAGTGGGTTAAAGCCTCTGCCTTCGGCTCAGGTCATGACCCCAGGGTCCTGGGATCGAGCCCCGCATCAGGCTCTCTGCTCAGTGGGGAGCCTGCTTCCTCCTCTCTCTCTCTCTGCCTGCCTCTCTGCCTACTTGTGATCTCTGTCTGTCAAATTAATAAATAGAATCTTCAAAAAAAAAAAAAAGAATAGGAAAAACTCTGCCAAGTCTCTGGAGGAAGGAGAGTATTCCTAAAGAGTTGAAATTCATATAGAATTTTTAGGAAGTAAATGTAATGAATGTTCTTATAAGCGTGGGCAGGGTCTTTCAATGCAAATTTAGAGAGAAAGGAAACACAAATGTCTATTAAATAGACACAAAAATGAATTCAGCTGAAATTATTCAATTGTTTTGGTACGTCATTTTATATTTCATTTTTTATGTGTATAAACAGCTTATTCAGTTCATTATAGTGGGCAAGTTCCCAGCTAAATGCACATATACAAGCGAGGCACTCCTGGGTTAATGCAGAAGCCAGTAGGTTACATGGGACTGGGCATCAGGCAAGGAGGGAACACCAAGGTTTCAGACTCAGACGGGGCCAGAGCCCCTGAGCCACAGATGGGCTGATGTTCTGACCACTACTTCCTTCTCATCATTGGACATCCTGCAAGGCATGGCTTCAACATTACATCATTTCAGTGGTGTCAGAGGTACAGATATAAAGAAACAGAGCCTGTGTTTTGGTGCATATCAACTGTTGTCGCTCTGTAAGTCACATGCTAGCATGCAAGCAAGAATTTTAGAATATTCTAGTAACAATGGGTCACAGTGGTAATATCTCCATATTTCTTCCTCAGTGCCTCCTCCCCTGTTTTCCTTCTCACCTGAATTCCCATCCTTAAGTTACCCATGCACACAGTGAAAGTCTCACATACACAGCATACACAAGTCTCTTGGATGACAAAGCTTTTTCCCAAGGAGCACCTGGTGCAGTATATGACATCAAAGAAAGGTAACGTCTCTGGTTAGAGCTACCCTTTGAGAAGAGAGTCATGCATCCTTGGCCAAAGCCTATGTGAAAGCATAATTTAGTGGACAGATTTAGAAAGTAGAATAGGGATGAAAATAGGAAACAAAGTGCTGGTGCTGTCGTCTCTCTGGGAACTGGGCCAGTTAATGACCAGTTCACAGATGGTCTACATGAAGGCTATCAAATTGCTCTGTTTGGCAGCATCAGTTAGAAACAAAACAAATAAAAACAAACAAACCAAGAACATCAGGGATTAGAATATACTTCTTACTTTTTCAGATTTACTTGTCTAAACTTAACACTAAAGACTATATGACTGATGACTGTTAACAAACTTGTTGGGAAAACGCTTGAGGAAATAACTTATCTTTTCTTTGAGCTATTAGAGGCCATCCTTGCAGAGCACAGATCTGATTCTGCTGACACAGAAAGTAAGAGGCAACAGGATGGCAATGTCACGGTCCTTTTTTTTTTTTTTTTTTTTTTTTTTTTTTAATTAGAAGAAATATTGGACACAAGGGAAAGGGTAAAGCTTCAGAGGTAAATTCCAGCCTTGTTATTGGCAGATGGTTAAGTAATTCTATGCAACTGAAATGATCATGTAGAAAAAGCATGCCTTGACACTGTATCATGGTCAAAGACAGAAAGAATGAGGAATAGTAATACAATCTTGGGTATTGTTTAGGGACGAGAATTTTGTTTTAGAATGTGGAAGAAAACTTTGCGACACAGGCATTGGCATAGAAGTCAGCACCACGGGATTTCCTGCTGGTTAAGAGTCTTAGGTTCCCCGAAGTCTTGCTTCCAGGCATGAAGGAGGTGAGAAAATGAACTATTCTGAGTATATCATCCCTCTCCAGGATGAGATTGATGAGAAATGGCTAGGATCTGCTCTGCGTCAGAATGAAAAGTACCAGTTAAAGTTGTTAGAAATTGTCCATGTTCAGGAAACAATATCATATATACAATCAGGAAAAAAAATACAAATATGTGAGTATAAATATAGATACATATCATATATCATATATTTACACACTCACATAGGCACAGAGCCTGTCTTCATTTTTAATGGATTCTGTATTAGTTAATTCTGCTACTCACTAAAATTGATGGGTAATCCCCGAAACCAAACTCCCAGTAATTTCATGGCCATTCTCAGAAACTTGCTTAGCAGCAAAAATAGGAGCACCCAAGCGCACATTCCCACCCAAGCTCCAACCAAGTCACACACTGCCTTTTTGATGTAGCTCTCATGTTTTAAGTGTCATTTTTACTTCCTAGTTAGTGCTATGTCTTTCACATTCTTGTGCTTTTTGTTAGTTATTTTTTTACATAAATTTTGTTTAATGTTTAAAATTGATTCTTAAGATACTGCTGAGGTGCTCTGTGGGCTTCCCAGGCACAGGAATTCTGTGAGACACGTTATAGATAAAATCATTGTGTTAGGTAAGTTCATTAAAGCACGAATTATAGCGCTCGACATAAATTCAATGTTAATGAATTCAAGGTATATCAACAAAGTATTTTTAAACAGATACATAAAACAAGATTATGCGTTGTTCACTTGGCAAAGATGTAGTGACATCACCAACATCCCATCAGCCAGGTCACATGCTACCCCATTCTGTAAAGTTCCTCCCCAGTAGAAGTCACTATCTTTAATTATAAAATAATATGTAAGTATTCTATAATATTTTATGTTATTTTATAAATAATATAAATATTATAATTGATAATATATATATACTATTTTATTTATTTATTTGACAGAGAGAGAGAGAGAGATCATAAGTAGGCAGAGAGAGGGGGGAAACAGGCTCCCTGATGAGCAGAGAGCCAGATGAGGGGTTTGATCCCAGGACCCTGAGATCATGACCTGAGCCAAAGGCAGAGGGTTAATCCACTGAGCCACCCAGGCACCCCTTTTATATTTTATTTTTTATAATATTTTCATAATACAGGCACCTGGGTGACTCAGTGGGTTAAAGCCTCTACCTTCGGCTCAGGTCATGATCCCAGGGTCCTGGGATCGAGCCCTACATCAAGCTCTCTGCCCAGCAGGGAGCCTGCTTCCTTTCCTCTCTCTCTGCCTGCCTCTCGGCCTACTTGTGATCTCTGTCTGTCAAATAAATAAATAAAATATTTTAAAAAAATAATATTTTCATAATATACTCATGAGAGCCATCAATGTTTTGTGCAGCAGAACTTTAGTTTTCAAGGTTAAGTTTTATTCCATTGTATATGTACACCTTGCTTTATACTAGTAGTTATTATACTAGTTATAATACTAGTAGTTATTCATTATACTAGTAGTTATTCATTATACTAATAGTATGTACTATACTTATACTAGTAGTTATTATACTAGTATTCTTTTTTTCTAATTTGAGATTATTATAATTCATGATATAAACATTATTAATATGTCATTTCTTGCACATGGGTATATATGTTTGTCAGTAACTTTGAGGAATATATTGCAGGGGTATGCATATATACAATTTTAGTAAATATTATTAAGCACTTTTCTAAAGCAGTTGTACCAATTTACCCCCTCGACAACATTGTCTGATTTTGAATTGCTCTACCTCCATACCAGTATTGTTGTTATCCATCATCTTATTTATCATAGCATTTGCCTTAGGTACAAGGTTATAATGTATTTTGGTTTGAAATTTTATTTCTCTGATGACCAATGAGGTTGGGAATGTATTCATGTATTCATTGTGCATTTGAATGGCATCTCTTGTTATGGCTCTCCCAAGGACCAAAAGTATTAACCTACTATCAAAATGACTTCTATTTTCTCTGGCATCTTTGTCTGTTTGTTTAGCTCTCCAGCACATTTAAAACTAGATATTTTTCTTCAGGTATTCACTTTGATTCCTACCTTAATATTGGTATGAAATAAGCTAAGCCACAATTACCATTTTAAAGAATTGCTCTCAAGTCCACTCTTTCCTACCCCTTCTGATTTCCAGGGAAAGGCAGTGCTCAAGATCTTCTCAGGTTGAAATACTTTTGAATAAAGTTGATCAGAATTCCCTCAGGGATGTTTTAATTGTAGATTTCTTGTGTTGTCTTTTGTATACTAGAAGGGAAAAAGAGAACAATGATGGTGATAAAAATGAAACAGCAGATTCGTTACCTATCAGGAAAAAGGGTCTAGTCATAAGGATCTAGTCATAACATGAAAGAAAAAGCCTGATAAGAGCATGGAGTTAGTTAACACTTCCATCCCCCTGAAAATCACCATTTTTGGTAGTGATAACTTTTGAGATCTACTCTCTTAACTTTCAAGGATGTAATATGATATTGTTAACCATAGTCACCATGTTGTACATTAGATTCTCGGAACTCATTCATCTTCTAGTTGAGGTTTTGTACCTTTTGATCAACATTTCCCCATTTCTCCTGTCCCTCAGCCTGGTAACCACCATTCTACTCTCTATTTCTAGGACTTCAGGTTTTTAAAATTCCACATATAAATAAGAAAATACAATAGTTTTCTTTCTTTGTCTAGAAAGTGTAGATCCTTATTTCTAGTTCAGCTAAAATTGTATGTTGATTCTGCCTATTATATTTGTGAATAAATCTTCCCTGGGAAAATACCTATGAATTTTGTTGTTGTTTTGTTTTGTTTTCTAAGGATTCTAGGACATTAAGGTGGTCTCTGAATTTTGGCTGAAATCTTCCTAAAGGGGGAAATCTGGTAAATATATCTCATCTTTGCTAAGTTTTACAGAAGCATGGTGAGCTAGAGCAGACAGAGGGAAAGACAGAGTCCAAAGAGTGCCCAGAAAAGGACTTACTCATCCATAAAATAAGGCAAAACTGATCTTCCCCTCCTGAAAATCATTACAAGGAGTGGCTGAGCCGGCAAAATTGGGGACAAGCAACACCATTCATTTATTTAACACATATTTACGAGACCTACATTCATTCACCAACTGTCTTAGTCATTCTAGCCACAAACTCCTTACCAGGAATATAAAGCCTGTATGATTTCTGCAGTTTAATGAAATCAACATGCAAACTATTATTGATATATTATTGATAGTTAGTCATAATGGTTATTACATCCTCCATGCATCCTATATAACTGCTATAATTAATACCGTGTGGATATTCTTTAAATAAAGATGATTCACAGTTATTCATGAGATATAGATAGTCATCCTCCTAGAAAGTATAATATTTTTAAGTCTTTTATGTACTTGTAAGATGTTTGTTCAACACATCATTCAAAAATAAAAACACTGCAAGCATGAAACACAGTTTATCTAGATTAATTCTTGATATGTATTTATATGTGACTTAGTAAAATGAGTTATTTTTTGAAAAAAAAAAAAGAACAATGAAATTCAAGGCAGAATGATAAAAACACTATATGCAAATATGAGTGTGTGCACACACACATGCATTTTCAGGGAAAAAATCTGAAAAAAAAGACCAAATTATGTATATCTGTGTGTATATAACTTTTTGTTTCTCCATGTAATCATGTAATGATGAATTTTATACATAAACATGCATTTATTTAAATTAGAACCAATATGTTATAAAATGAAAGTGGGCTTTGGTAAACATTAACTCCAAATCCCTTTTGGACCAAGACTTTTTTGTTGTTGTTCCAGCATATTACTGCACACACAGTTGATGATGGTCATTTAATATTTTTTGAATATGGTTAATGGTATTGTGTAAGAAGAGAAATTATAACAAAAATAAGTAGGTCTTTAATGAAACTTTTTTTAATCATTTATTTTGTGTTTTGTTTTCATTAAAATTCTATATTAATGTTACTCAGCAGAGACTCAGAGGCAATATAATCACATACAAAATAACTTACTGTGAACCATAGGATCTCTGCACTTCCTGCATACATAATGGTCTTCCCCACTTTGCAAGCCTAATCATTTCATCAGCATGGATTCTTCTCAAAATTACCTGTTTACACTAATGGCTATTGAGCCACAAAGGGCACATTCCCTTAAGGTGACCCTAAGTTCTCATAGCCAAAGAAGAAAAATCAGTGTGAGATGGCACTAGTGGGAACTAATGAATGCTTATCCAGACACCCTGGGAACATCAACATCATGATGCTACTTATTAGATAGACCGCATGACATCAATAATGACACTAATAATAGCTCTGACCTATATATAACTTGTTTTGAAGTTGATACAAATGTATTATATAAAGGGTGGCTAAATTCCTATTGGAATAAAGTTGCAGAGTTATATCGTGAAGAATTAATCTGTGATTGCCTGTTCTGTTTTCCTCTTGCTCTCTATTCTCACTACAGCTTCAATCCTGATGTATCTTCCTGGCCTAATGCACACTTATATGCCAGATCAAAGATTCAAAGAAAGAAATGGCCAACTGAACTTATGAGAGAGAAATACTTACGTTTTTGCAAAGATGTTTCTTCCCAGACACCACATGTGACTTAATATGGGGAAAGAAGAATAATTATTGAAAGAGTAAATCAGAGTGGAGAGAAAGATCTACTGAGGCAGGAAGATGTAGGGGAGCTGATATGTAGTGGACATATTTTCCATTAGTGAGCTCTACTTAGCTAGAGGCTATTATTGCAGCCATCAGGCATCTGGTAGACCCCTGTAGACAACCTCCCATACAAGATTCATGCAAGCTACAGGCATCATCCGTCTTCAACAGAATGATATTCATGGGACACAGGCATAGGACTGGTATTCTTAAGGAAACCAGAAGAAATATTCCCTGTGGGTTAAAAAAGGGAATAATTTAAAGCACTGATGAAGAAAAAACAATAATGTGAAAAAAAATGATAAAATTGGTGAACTCTGACTAATGTCATCAAAAAGAAAGAGAGGAGCATAAATAAGCAAAATTAGAAATATCAAGGAAAAAATATGGACACAAAATAAATTCTTAAAAATCATAATTATCTTAATACAATTCAAAATACTTAAAATCAAAAACAAATTAAGAGGATTGTTTCGAAAAAATATATTCTTATCTCTAAAAAATACAACTCAACTATGCTCTAAGAGAGTAAAAGAAAAAAAAAGATTAAGTATATGTATTCACATGAAAAGATAAAGAAAGCAGAAAGAATAATGGATAGAATTAATACTGAAATATTGCATGAGACAATGATTGCACATCATACTGCTAAATAGTATAATTAAACACATTAGACATGCATAGCTATGCAGCAGATATGAGAGAAAGTTTTTCTTAAAGCAGGAAATAGGGGTATAATAGAAACACAACAACAACAAAAAAAAGGTTTTAATGCACTTCATTCACTCCAGTATGATTCAAGAGGACAAGAACGAAAATTAATAGAGAAAGACTAGAAAATCTAAGGAATTTATTGATAATGTGGATCTAAAAAATTATATGTGTGTATACTATAACTATCAGGAAAAAATCAGAAGTAAATTAAAATGTTACATAGTAGTTATAGCAATATGTTCTGATTCTATTGCAGTAGACTTAGAAATTAATTTTAAAAACTCAGAAATCAAACACCGGCTTCCATCTGGAATTTTTACAACTATATTTTTAAGCAGCTGTTCTGTTATGTCAAATGAGGAATACAAACTGCACTTTGATTTTTCTAGAAAAGAGAGGTAATTGAAATACTAATATAAGAAACTTTGAGATGCAGATACACTGAGGCTCAGAGAAAATTCTCTATCTTATATGGTTTTATCATTAAAAGTAGAGTTAAAATCACCTGGTTTAGTATGTAACTCCAATTATTGAAAACAAAGAACACAAGTATATGGATGGAAATAAGAATGGCATAATAGTAAATATAAATGAAGAACTTAATGAGTTAGGAAAGAGTGTGATAGTTGAGAGCTAGAAATCTAGATTACATGAAAACTAAAAGTAAGATAGATTTCTAGATAATAAACATGAAAAAGTAATGAGGATTTATACAGAAATTTAGAAAATACATAGAGGAAAATAATTACAGAACTGAATAATTTTTTAAAGTATAAATTATAATTTTGACCTACTCTAGAGCAGTGAGAATGTAGACTCAATGACAGCAGGTTTATTAAATTATAGTAATTTTATTGACAACATACTTAATATTAGCATATAAATATCTTCAGAAAGAAAGAGAACTTTGCAACAGTCCTAGGTTGTGGGTTTTGAATGATTAGAACTTCGCTTTTTCTTTTACTTTGCTGCTAATTGAGTTATAATAGGTTTTTTTTTTTTAAGATTTTTATTTATTTATTTGACCATCAGATCCCAAGTAGACAGAGAGGCAGGCAGAGAGAGACAGAGAGAGAGAGGAAGAAGCAGGCTCCCCCCTGAGCAGAGAGCCCGATGTGGAGCTTGATCCCAGGACCTTGAGATCATGACCTGGGCTGAAGGCAGAGGCTTTAACCCACTGAGCCATCCAGGTGCCCCTGAGTTATAATAGGTTGAAAAAGGATTTCTAGGAATCTGGATTTTTCAAGGGTTGGTGCTGAAGTACTCATAAAACCAAGAGAAAATGGGAATTTTAATGGCTCAGAGATTCCAAAAAGAATAGTACAGAAGGAAGATTGTCTTTTTTCAAACATTTTCCTCCATGTTACACACTTGTCACACATGTGTGCATGGCTGTATACTGGATTGGGAGAGGTTTCTAACCACCATATCAAGTCCTAAAATCAGCTATTACAATCCTGGAGTTTATAACAATGTTTCTTAAATCATCTTTTACTCAGGCTTGGCACTGAGACTTTGCTTACTACTTATTTTGTGATATAGAACACCCAATAGAATTAGAAAATCTCTACAGATTCTGGACCAGCTGTTTCTATTGTATTTCCTCTTGTGCACTAGTGGCTATGCCTGTAGCAGGAAATGGTTTGGGTTAGTTGTAAAACAGTCTAGAAATATTGACTTCACTCACATGATCGACAGGCAGACATTAAGGACAGATTCCAGGATGTACAAAGCTGACTCTAAAGATGAAGTACCGACCTAAAGAACAAATGACATTCAGAATTTATCAAAATGAAGTAAAAACAAGCATCCTATCAATTTGAATCACTAGGCCTTGTCATCTTTGGCATCCATTGCCCGTGAAAGCCAGCAGCATTGTCATTTTCATAATGTTATGTAAAATATGCCTCCAAATGATAAAGTAATTATAAAAATCCCCATACACAATTGTTCATGAGAGCAAATTAGAAGTCATCTCTGGTTTTGGTACATCAATAATTGATGGCCTAAGAAATGTGCTGAGCCTTACGATGGCTGGTTACAATAAGACACTGCAAAATTACTCCTTTAGAGTAAGGCTATTCTCAGAACAGAACTATTTACAATTGGCAGAAGAGCAAATTTTATCACTACACAGGCAACAGGCTAACTAATTATATCCACAGTTACCCTTTCCCAATGTTCAATAATTACTAGTATCCTCAGGGGCTCTTTTCAAACTATGCACTTTTTAAATCTTTTTAAGATTTTATTTATTTATTTGACAGAGAGAGAGGCACAGCGAGAGAGGGAACACAAGCAAGGGGAGTGGGTGAGGGAGGAGCAGGCTTCCCGAGGAGCAGGGAGCTGGGTACAGGGCTCCATCCCAGGACCCCGGGATTGTGACCTGAGCCAAAGGCAGACACTTAATGACAACCACCCAGGCGTTCCCAAACTATGCACCTTTTATCATGTCATCCAATATTTGAGATGGTGTCTTTTTAAAAAGTTATTTTTTCAAAGAGGTGATATATTGTTAGAACACTTACATAGCTTAAAATAAAAATAATACAAGCTAGTATTGAGCAAAATCTCTTTCCCCTATCCACTTTTTCATTAATCCCATACCTACTTTCTAAACCCTGAAGGGAATAAGTTTTTAGGTTTCAGGAATTTTTTCTAATATTTCTTTATACAGATGAGAAAAATTTTTATTTTCTTCTTTCTTTCACAATAGGCACTGTATTATGTGTGCTGTTCAACATCATATTTCTCCACTTAGCAATATATCCTGGAAATATTTCTAAGTAGAGACATCTTTCTCATTGTTTTTGTATTGCTATTGAATATTCCAGTAAGTGATTATAGCATAAATTATTTATAAGATTCCCAAAGATAAGTATTGTCTTAACTTTTTATTTAAATTCTGGCTACTTAATATGTAGCATAATACTGGTTTCAGGAGTAGAATTTAGTGATTCATCATTTACATGCAACACCCAGTGCTCATCACAAGTGCCCTCCTTAATGCCCATCACCCATTTAACTCATCTCCCTGACCACCTCCCCTCCAGCAAACCCTCAGTTTGTTCTCTATGGCTAAAAGTCTGTTTTCATGGTTTGCTTGTCTCTTTTAGTTAAGTATTTTGTGTTTTTTTTCCCCTTTTTTGTTTCTTACTGGAAAGAATGCTATAACAAATAATGATGTACAAACACAGGATAACTTGCACAAGTAACTTGCAGAGGTTATCAAAAGGAAAATTTAATTTAATTTTAATTACAATGGATGACAAATTCTCCACATTGAGGTTTTGCATTCCCAAAAGCCATGTTCAAGAGTGTCTTATTTTCCACGACTTCGCAAATAGAATATACTGTCAATGTTTGGATGTCTGCTAATCACATAGGTGAAAAATGGTCTCTACTTGTAGTTTTAATTTATATTTGTTGTATTATGAGTGAGACTAAGTACCTTCTCATATGTTTTATTACCATTTATATATTTTTAAGACTTGTCTATCTCTTTTATGTGACTTTTACTAAAGGGATGTGTGCTCTTCTTTTACTGATGTCTAAGAGCCATCTGTATCTGAAAAATTAACCCTTTATCTGTGATACATGCTTTAAATTATTTTTCCTAATATGATATTTGTTTCTGAATGCTGTATTTTTTTAAAGGGGAAATATATAATTTTCTGTAGTCAGATATATGAATATTTTGTTATTTCTGTTTTTTTAGTAATGTTTAGTAATACCAGAGCCACTCCAATTTATTTAACAATTCACATAGCATTAGATTTTATGGTTATTTTCTAATACATTTGTTTTACTGCAACCAGATTTAAAAGTACATCTGATTTGAAGTACCACTGATTTGAAATTCTAACTTATTATATGCTAAATTATTATAAGTAATTTATGCTAAATTTACTATAAGTCTTTGTGTCTGTTTTAGGAATTTATATTTTGTTAAAATACCATCTATTCATTTGTTTGTACCATGAAATACTAAATTGGATGAGGACATCGCACCACCTTTGCTGTACTATTTCAAAGGATTTTTATAGTATTTTTGTTTATTTTCTTATAAATTTTAAAATTGTCTAATTTCAGAAATGTATTTTATTACATCTGAATATATTAATAAAAGACCTACATGATATTTTTGTGATGCTTATTCTTTCTCTTGAAAATTATTAAGTAACTTTTCTTATGTTCAAATTTAATTTTGTGTTATTCAGAGGTGTACTGAAGTTAATTATTTTTGTTTGTTTCAAATTTTTTGTTTAAATTCTGGTAAGTTAACACATAGTATAATATTCATTTCAGGAGTAGGGTTTAGTGATTCATCACTTACATACAGCACCCAGTGCCCTCCTTAATATCCACCTCATTTAGCCCATCCCCTGACCACCTCCCAAGGGAATTCTTATTTAATCTAGAACATTTCTTGTTAAGTTTATGTCTAGATATAACTTATGTCTAGATGTTGTACCTTTCAGTGTTTTCCTCCATTACGTTTTCAAATTAAGTTTATATAGGCGAGTTAATGATGTCTGCATAATAATTTTATACTTCAGTAATTTACTGAATTTATTTGTAGTCACAATTTTCAACTGATCCTCTTAGACTAGATAAATCAAATAATATTTAAAATTTGATATTGACAAGTGCTTAGATATGATAGTCATAAAACCTTTGTCCACTTATATACACATCATACCATTCTACTTGATAAAAGTCTATAAGCCATCATCTCCAATATTAAATATAGAAACGTGTTGGTTATTCTTTTGTTCCTGATGTTAATGGGACTGCCTAAAATTAAACCAAATTAAATATGATCCTGGCTTAAGGACTAATACAGACATACATAGAAAGGCACACACAGATGTTTGCATCTATATATGTAAAAAGTATATATATGTGTCTGTATTGTGTGGATATAAACATATACATACCTACATGATGTGTAATTTAGATTGCATATACATGAATATATATATTTAGGCATTTATATACACACACCTACATGTATACATATATATACACTTGTACATACATATAAATTTATGCATACATATCTCTGCACACACACACATACATATAATGCAAAAAATTATTTGCTAATTCTAGTTTACTTAAGGGCTTTATTTTTTAATTAAGATGTATTCTGATTTTTGTCAAATGATTACTAGATGTTTATTCAGGAAATTCATGCTTTTCGTCCTCAGATCCATTATTATTATAAAACATATTTAACTGTTTCCTCATATTTAATCCTTCTTAAAACATGAACCTCTATACTTTCACGTTATGTAGGGTACTCATATGTATATTTATAAATGATACTGTTATCGATCTGTGGTTTCTACCTCTTTGCCAATCTTTGTCAGGTTTTGGCACTGTAGCAAGGCTGCTATTTTTTCTTAGAGCCCTCGTTCGCTTTCTTCCTTTGAGAAACTGACAACTCTCCAACCCTTTACCTAGGGCCTACTGACCTTTAAGAAAAGGCTTATGCCTCTACGTACTAGGCAACATTAATAAACACTTCCTCTTTTATTTCTCTAGTAGTGAATGCTTTTAACATAACCATACTTTTTTTGTGGAATTATAAAAGTAAATTTTGAATTATTCAAGAGATACTATTAAAGCTTTCAAAATATCTGATATAACTCTGAAATGTAACTATCTATTCTATCCAATTTTGTTTGAAAATACGCAACATAAAATCTTAAATTAAGGCAAATGGTCCTGTTGACAGTTATTCTCTAAATAACTCCACTGTTATTATTTTTTTTAATGTTTAGGGTCCAGGAGTAAATAGAAGAGGCTTACATTAAGCTTCCATGAATGGTCATGAGTGCAAAACTTTCCTGACTTCCAGCTTGTTTTAAAAAATCTAACAAAATTCCCAAGATAAAATTTCTAGCAAATCTATCTCAGGACATTTATTTGAAATATTGGTTGAGTCATTTTGGTATAGCGAAACTCATAATATTTGCTTCTCCATGATATTTGAAAGTAAATGTGATTGTTTTGTTTATTTATTTTAATATTATGTTATATAAAATTATACATACAATTATACATACACAAAATTATCCACTTATCCATTCACTATTTTCAAAACTTACTAATTACAGCCAATTATCAATATCTTCATTCACATTCTTCCATCATTTTTTATTAAAACAAATCCCATATTCATTATCTGAACTTTAAATACTGCATTATGTGTTTTTAAATTTATGGACAATATAAAAATAGCCAGGTTATCATTATTACTCTGAAAAATTAAAAATAATTATTAATATGTCTTAATAATTTAAAATATCCTGCATTACAATTTCCAATTGCATAGCCATCATTAATAATTAATATAAATCATTGATATACATAATTAATTTTATTTATTTTTATTTATTTTTTTGAAGATTTTATTTATTTATTTGACAGATAGAGATCACAAGTAGGCAGAGAGGCAAGCAGAGAGAGAGAAAGGGAAGCAGGCTCCCTGCTGAGCACAGAGCCCAATGCGGGGCTGGATCCCAAGACCCTGAGATCATGACCTGAGCCGAAGGCAGAGGCTTTAACCCACTGAGCCACCAAGGCGCCCCTATTTATTTATTTTAGAAAGAATGAAAGAATGGGGAAGGGGCAGAGGGAGAGGGAGAGAGTCTCAAGCAGACTCTGTACTGAGTATGGAACCCAACATGGGATCATTTTCAAGACCCTGAGATCATGACCCATACCAAAACCAAGAATTGACATTTAACCGACTGAGCCACCCAGTGGCCCTAACTGTCACTAATGTTTAAATATAGCTTACTTTTCTTTAATGTCCAGATCCAAATAATCATCCAATAGAAGGGTATAAAAAAAATATTTCTGGGGCACCTGGGTGGCTCAGTGGGTTAATGCCTCTGCCTTCGGCTCAGGTCATGATCTCAGGGTCCTGAGATTGAGCCCCACATCGGACTCTCTGCTCAGCGGGGAGCCTGCTTCCCCCCTCTCTCTCTGCCTGCCTCTGCCTACTTGTGATTTCTGTCAAATAAATAAAAATAAATCTTTAAAAAAAAAATTTCTCATTACTTTGCATGGCTACAGAATTCACTTTGTGTGGATGTTTATTCAATCAATTGGATAAGCATTTGGTTTGTTCATTTTTCTGTTCATATATTTGACAATCTATGTTTAAGATAAATTCCTTAAAGTGAGATGTTGCATCAAATGGAACATAAGCTATGCTGGTAATATTACTCAAGTCTCTTCCTTGGATATGAAACATTGGGATTCCCAATATTTCATATAAGAACTATTTTCTCACTACCTCACCAAAGAAGCTGAGTTTAAGCTTTTAAATTTTGGCCAATCCAACAGGTGAGAATTGATATTTCAATATAATTCTATTTTTATTTTTCTTAAAAGGCTGAGCATAATTAGATACTGTTAAGAACAATTTGTATTGTATTTCTTTTTTCTGCAAATGTCTTTTTATCTCTGTATTTCACATTTTTTAATGCCCCCCCACGTTGGGTTGGTGGTATTTATATGTCTATTTTTAGAAGGTATTTCTATGGTAGGAATATAACTTCTTGTCTGTGATATGTGACAAATGTGTTTTTTCCCAGTTAGATTTCTCATTACTCTGCTTATGATTTATTTTAACATGAACTTAAAAAAAATGTTAATTTATCAAATTTATCTATCTTTTTCCCTTAGTTCTGGTTCTGGATTTGATGCATGGCTAGGGTGGTTTATTGTTCATTTTCAGGTATAGTAGATTGTAAAACTGATCACAAGCTTTCACTCCTCTCAAAAAAAAAAATGAAGTCTGTTTTTCACCCCTGCAAGCTGGGTTGACTCAGGGACCTGCAATGTAATAGCCAATGAAGCACTGCTAAGAGTGACACGTGCAAGTAGAGGCTGCAAAATGCTTGTACTTTGGGAGTTACTGACTTCCTGCATTGAGACTCAGCCTAGTTTGGACTAGCTGGCTTGATGCTCAGAGACATACAACCCCAGCTGACTTTCAGAGTTAGGGATAAGGCCATCTGAAGCCAGCCCTTCCCCCACTTAACTCATCATCTGACTGCAGACATGTGATGAAGCCCAACTGAGATAAATGAAGGCCAGACCAGGAAAGAAAACCTGCCAAGCAGAAGAGCCAAGTAGAATTTATTCATATTTTGTTCCAGTTCTTTTATGTTTTTGTTTTGTTTTGGTTTGGTTTGGTTTGGTTTTTGAATTTAACTCTGCCCCATTTGAAATTCATCCATACACAGGAATGGGTTTAGGTTTTTTTGTTGTTGTTGTTTTGTTTTTTTATTGTTTATGGCTAATCACATCAATTATTTAAGTCTGTCAATACCTCTACTGGTCTGAAATGTAACCACTGTGGCCACATAGACACACAAATGGGGAAATTAATTTTCTATTCTGTCATCAGCTGATCATTCTTCTCATTTGCCAATAACACACCATTGTAATTATATACACTTTAAAATATATTTTAATATCTGGCAGGACTACTTATTCTCTCTTCACTCTTCCCCCCACCCCCAGTATTTTTCTGTTTACTTTTTTTTTTTTTTTGCTTGTTCTTTCAAATAAGTTTTATAATCAATTTATCTATCTCCAGAATAACAACTGGTTATTTTAATGGGTAACATTAAAGCATAAATTACCTCAGGGAGAACTAATATCTCTTGAGCATTTCTATTCAAGAAAATAAACTGGTTTTCTATTTGTTCACATCTCTTTTATGTCACATACATCTCTGGATAAGCTAATCTTATGATTTTCTTTGTACAGGTTTTGGATATCTCGTTCTGGTGTGCTTTTTTAAAAAATATGACTCCTTTTCACCATAATAAGATGTTCTATAGACAGGAAATACATGGAAGAGGTGAAAGGCTTTCAATATTTTTTTACTAAGAGGAAAGAGAAATAGTGTAAACCCAAGATAATATAATTATTGAAATAAAAACAAGGAATCCATAAGCAATACTCAGGTTGAAAAATTATGTCTTATTTAACCTTAGGATGTTCTGATATTCACAAGGGGACAAATGTGTTTTTGGACATCGAGTAGCATCAAAAATGGTGCTGAAGATAAACTTTATTTTTTTTCCTGAGAGATCAAGCACATTCTATAGAACATAATATTTTCTTAAACTTTTTCAGCCCCAACTGTGTTTATACTCATTAGTCTGTGCTCATATAGTGAAAAAGTTATTAGATAGAATGAATGGCTTTACAATAATGGCTCAGAATATATATTCTGCTCTAGTAAGCCTAGATACAAACACTTCTATTTCATACCAGATGGTATAGTCTCAGCCCCATGACAGTAATTATAGATGCATTTTGTATCATTATGGGTAAGCAAACAAGTATTAAACAGCTTCAACAATACATTTGTGACAAAAAAAGAAGCATTTCTGTGCTAATGTGTCAGCTATTACACACAGTGCTCATTGCCATTAACAATAAAATTTTGGATAGATGGAACTCTTTAATGTGACAATGCACATGGGAATTATACCACCCATTAATCACATGTAATGTTAGAATAGAGCAATCCCACATTGAGTTAGTTCTAAATAACATGTTTCTGAAGATCTTTTACTTTCACTGTATTTCATGTGCTTACAGAGAAGACAGCTATATTTTCCATTATTCCCATTAACCACATGTTTCATCTAAAAAATCAATAGTAAACTACATAAAAAGGCATCTTGATGATATATAGTGACATGATCTTATAGAATCCCAGAGTTTTAGGAATGCATGAAAAATCATAAGGAAATCATTCACAGCTGAGTTTAAATTTTCAGTAAACAATGGCTATATTTCCTTTCTTTGGAAAATCATGGATTGAAAAAACTTTAACCAATGGATCCAGACATTTTGCTAGGTTAGGTGAGGTATACAAAGATAAACACACAATTTTTTTCCTTATGGAACTTCCAGTCCACTAAGGTAGATTTTTTTGAATGTGTATATATGTCAAAGTAACAAATACAAACAAATATTTTCATTTATAAAATGTGTTATTGTCTTTTAATTTTTACCAGCCATCTTCTGTATAATAATTAAACTGTGTCCTTATACAAAATAAAAAATATTCTGAATTAGTTAATTGAAATTTATAAGTAGGAGGAGGAAAACATAGCACATAAAAAGGAGAGAAAATGAATGAGGCAAAATATTGTGACATACAACAACCAATGCAGATAGCAAATGTAGACAATTTCACAGATAAGAATCTTTGATTAATTTCCTTTGATCAGTGTAGATTTTATCCAACAAATTATACAAAAAATTCTACAATCTTTTATGACATCGATGCAGGTTAAAGATTTGAATCTGCTGAAAACTAGAACACCCCTTCTGAGAAAACATACACACACACACATACACACACACAACATACAAACACATACAAATATATACATATACACAAAGACTTTGTCAGTCCTCTCTCTAAATTATTTCAGTTCTAAAATCAGGAACAAGATGAAATAGGACTTGCCCATGTAAAAACAAATGTACAAACAGAACTCAAAATGATACAAATGTGCATCTTCCTTATTTTGGTAAGAGCCCATATTATGTGGTTGTGCATGCAAATATCTCCATAGGTAAGATGATAGAATTCTGATCAAGCCCTCTTCTACTTCTTCATTTTCCTTGTGAAATAGGAAGCAATATAATCAATCAATTCCAATGAGATGGATGGAGAGGTAGAATTTAAAAGGTTATGAAATAGTCCCCAAAGAGAGAGGTAGAGTGAGTAATGAATACAAAAAATAAGATTTGGGGACAGCAGTAAGAGCACACTTAAGGTTGCAAATTACATTAAGGATATAGTTTTGTAGTTATAACCAACAGATCACTTCATAATGTATAAAATACTGGATCACTATGCTAGAAACCTAAAACTAATATACACATTTCAATTTTTAAAAAGTTTGAAAAAAGAGGTATAGGAGATGTTCAGGAAAATTATGGAAATTTAAATATTTAATAATTTTAAGAAATCTAAAAACATAGTAAAACATGGTTACCGTTACATAATGTATTTCAGCTAAGTTCTACTACAGAGATTTGGACGTTTATTAGGCAGAAATTTGTATTTAACTGGGGCTACTTTGTCATATGAGCACTACAAAGTAGACAAAGAAATTGAGCTGAAGAGAATGAGAGTCAATCATAAAAATTATTGACTATGGAATTTCAGCTTTTAAAAAAGTAAAGTGAACACATCAAACTGAAGATAATGTACAGTTGATAGAATTAATGGAGCTCAGATAGTCACAAAATGAAAGGTAGGAGGAACTCTTTAGAGAGAGAAAACTGAAGAATATATGCTTAAAATATAGGACACAATAGCCAGCAAGTGCCATGCATGGAGTTTTGATTATGGATAGCATGTTGCCATTGATTAAGACACAGGTTTTAGGTATAACCATGGAGTAATTGGCCCCAGAAGGATGGACAAAAAGATCATAGGGTGAGATATATTCAAGGTGTCAAGTGTCCAGACTGTGAAGGGACCTTCCACAGATAGAATGGAAACCACTAAGATTTGGTTAACATAGATTTAAATATTTAGAGTGAGTTAAAATCATCAAGAAATGAGAGGGTGTTAGTTGCCATAATGAAAAAACACAAGATTCAAATCCATATGTTTTTATGGACGTTGAATGCAAAATGTTTTAAAAGTGACTTTCAGAAAGAGAACATTTCCCAATCCAGTGTTATTAGAGCTGTGGCAAACAAACAAAAAAACTATAGTACTCTATACTAGTCCTCATTAAATTAAACTTATAAAAAGTAGTCAGTGACTGTTGTGGGTTGAATTGTATTTTCCAACATGATAGGTGAAATCCTGACCCCGCAGTACCTGGGAAGGTGACCTTATTTGGAAATAGAGCCTTTGTAGATGTAATTGTGTTAAGACAAAGTCACTAAGGTGAGCCTTAAGCTAGTATGACTGGTGTCCTTATAAAATGAGTCACATACATATAGACACATAGGGGGAGGTCCACATGATGACAGAGGTAGAGATTGGAATGATGTGCTGCAAACCAAGGGATGCCATGATTGTTACCAACCACCAGAAGCTTACAAGAGGCTGGAAGGATTCCTCTGTACAGCAGTCAGAGGGAGTGTGGCTCTGCCCACATTGTGATTTCCAACTTTTCACTTCCAGAATTCCGAAAAAATTTCTATTGTTTTAAGCTATGTAATTTCTGACAGTTTATTACTGAAACTAATACAGAACCTAAGAGATCTGCAGATAAAGTGATATTCTCAGGGCTTAATCAACTTTTAGCAAGAAGCTAAAACCAACCAGAAATATTGTGATTTTGGTGATGATTGGTCTAAATTCCAAAAGGCAGAGAGGAAGGATGTTACGAGTAGATGTATACTTCCTGACATTAGAGATACTGACTATAGTGTTTTAAAAGATGTTCTCAAGGTCACAAAGATACATATTATCTTATCTAAAAATATGAAAGGCAAAGCTTAGAAATTGAATATAGTTACTGTTTGAGTATCTTAGTATTGTGAATAGAATCAGTCTGCCATTTTAAAATCTATTATAGTCTAAAAGGATATAATGACTTTCCTTTCAGTAGATTTATAAAACCACGATATACTTATTTCTTTAATAACCAATCAATTTCAAGGAAATTGTCAGCATATAAAACAAACAAAAACACAACAGAAATGGAAAGCAGCTAATATACACATTTCATTTTGCCATCGATAATTCCTGACATTCTTTTTCAGTAAGTTTATCAGAGAAAACAAACAATATTTAATTCCATTGTAATTCCCAAAGACAGATGGTAATAAAAATCTGTCCATCTTCCTGTGCTCATTATATGCTAAATTTATCTAAGGGCCATAATGCTGTTGTTCAAATAGCTTGAACAGAAACTAAACATTTCTTTTCCAGCAAAGGTTAAATCATCAAGGCAAATATTAAAAAATTAAGAACCATGTCTCTAAGGTTAAAATGTTTCTTTGGTACACATTCAAAAAATATTTTTGCTGTTTCAATGAAGCAAAGATTCTGCTTTCCATATTTATAGAAATACAAGTCATGCAATGGTTACTTCCACCACATAAAGTTCATTAGGTTTTGGAACAATTTTTGTAACTGCCATCATTAACATTTATTTGAAAGGTGATAGTTGCTGGAATTGTAAGGATATCTTCATCTAGGCTTCAGTGTACTAATTTATTTAATTTCTCTTTTGCACTCACTTTAAATATATACATATAGACTCATATAGATAGATACCCAGTAGGCAATGTGAAAGCTTTTAAACAAAATATGCAAAGATCTTTGAGATTTAATCCCACATGCCTCCCCTTTTATAGCAGTTGTTATTGTCTATAGCCCGGTTTTGCTCACATACTGTGAAGAATTCCTATTCCAACACCTATGACTCTCTCCAAGAGGACTTCATCTGTAGGGATATGCTTAGACTAAGCACAGGTTGGGTCAGAAGTATTCTGGAGTGAAGACTCCTCAGAGCAGCCCTCATCCCATGACAGACAAGAGTTAGTGAGTAAAGTACTTTAACTCTCTTGCTCCTTGACAGATGAAACGCTGAGTTGTGTTCCACACGGTATCCCAAAATCTCAGTGGAACTGAACACCAATTCCCCACAGTGCTCCTCTTATCATAACACACACTTACTGGCTTCCTTCCCTTCCTTGTCTCTCCCCATTACTCAAATATAATACTTGAACTCATTCTTATGTTAAGGTGTGTTTCTAGGGAATTCACCTAATAAACAACATCAACAGTGATATTTGCATCTCCCTTTAAAACATCATCAATCCCCATTCTCTACCTCCATCACATTTCCTTAATCCTAAAAAGTAACCAAAAAACAAAACAAAACAAAACAAAACAAAACTTGGTCTAAATTTACCCTTCAGTTTATATCTGATTGTTTCATTCCCTTTTGTAGCAGAATTCTTTGAAATCATTGTGTGATTCCTATTCTCCCTTTCTTAATTCCACCTCATTCAGGACTTTACTCACATGACTACACATTACCTGCTCTCTTCAAGAACACATAATCTCAATATTGCTAAATTTAATGAGTGATTTTCTGTTTTAGGTTTTCTGTTGCAATTGATCAGCACACTTGTATTTTTATGCTGAATAACAGCTACCCCAAAATAACAATTCTTAATCCCTGAAGCCTATAAAGGCTAACCTGTAAGGAAAAAAAAAGTCTTTGTAGAGGTGATCAGGTCAAGTATCTAAACATGGGAATATTCTGGATTTTCTAAGCAGGCCCCAAATTCAATCACAATTATCCTATAAATAGGGGTGCAAAGATGTTTTTGGTACATATAGGAAAGGTGACATGAGGATGGAAGCAGTGATTAGAGTGTTGTGCAGAAAAGTAGAGGAACCCTAGGGAAAGCTATAGAAAGCAAGGTAGGATTCCCTCCAGAGTCTCTGGAAGAACTGTGGCTCAATAAAACTCTTGTTGAACTTCTGATTTCCACGACTGTGAGAGAATAAATTTCTACTGTTTCATACCTTCAAGTTTATAGTAATTTGTTATGGCAGCCACAAAATACTACTTCAATGCCTACCTGGAAATTCATGCCTTCTTCTTAATAACTTTGTGAATTCTTCATCTGATAAGGTTGGACTATTCCAGTTCTCAGTTTTGATCCTCTTCTCTTGCCTATCTAAATAATTTCCTTCTATGCTTTCACCAAATTTTGTCTTTAAATGACATCTAAGTACCAATAATTGTCAAACCTTTCTCCCAGACCAGACAACTGTTTGGAATTTCCAATCCATCAAACCAATTCATATCCACGCCTAACAGATATCCACCAACGTCCACAACCCAATTTCAGTTCTTTCTTCCTTGAACATATGTCATGTTCCTTCACCTGAAGTTTTCTCCTTCACTTAATGGCAACTCCATTCTTATTCTCATTTAAGTATAAAACTTTGGAGTCATCCTTGTTTTCTCTCTTTCATAAGCATGATAAATATAACAGCAAATGCTGTTGTCACTACCATGAAAATATACCTAGCCTCTTTCTACCTCTAACTCTTCATCACTTGTTCTTAGTCAGTAGAAGGCTATCCTTGAATATCACAGGAGTCTCCTTCTTCTTTCCTTTATTCCCTAAATTCTTGAGTGTCTAGAGTGAAACTTCAAAACTGTAAGCCAGTCGGTGTCATTTTTCTGTCTATACACAACCCCCCACCCCCTCCAGTGATTTCCTATCTTACACAGACAAGCAGCAATATCACTGTAATGGGCTACAGATACTATTTGATTGGCCTTGTGTTACCTCTCAAATTTCAGTTCCTACTTCTTTCCTCCTGATTTCTTCAACCAGCCACCTGGGCCACCTTCATAACCTTGAAGAATCCAAGAGTCATCCTTTCTGAGGTCCCTTTCTTGGGCTGTTCGCTTTGTCAAGAATATTCCTCTGGATATTCACTGGGCTCTCTTCCTGGCTTCCTTCAAACCCTTGCTTAAATGTGACCTTTTAATGAAATGTACCTTTTCCATCCTATTTAAAAGGAAATGACAACCTGCTTCTCATCTTAACTCCTCATCCCAGCATTCCTGATTCAGTGAACTCTCCTCAAGTTTTCCAAAATATTTATTATATTTAACATACTATATTATTTATTCATTATATGTATTCTGTGATTTCTCCCTGCCCAGAAGAATATGTATGAGTCAATGACATATATGTAGTATTTTCCCTTTTGGTCACCGATAGTACCCATATTCCTAGGATAGTGCCTTCACAGAAAGAATAAGCAGAGATATTTGAATGAACGAAGGAATTGATTGAGGCAATGAACAAGACCAGCTATTAACATTTTCATTCCTATTTATCATAAGCAGAGGGATTTTAGTCTATTTCTAGAATATAAGAAATGCTTTTATTTATATTTCTATTGCTTTTAATGTTAAAACTACACAAGTTGAAGACTTAAGACACTGTTTGATGAACTTGTTTAAAGTCATCAGAAAAGTATACCTAAATATGCATAGATACTGGATTAAGTTATTAAACATTCATCCAGCCAAAGACTTAATTATCCAGATTTATGGTCTGAAACAGATTTCTAAGTCTTTGGTTCTCATTTTTTAATTAAAATGTTCAGTCTTTTCATCTTTCTTCACCTCCTTTATATTGTTGAGTCAATTTAACAGAAAGGTATAATCTCAAAATAAGTTGTAAGTTTAAACCACATCTGTAGTATCTACTACAGTTCCTTGGACTTCGAGGACCCAATATTAAATACTGAATTGTGCTATTATTGCTAATTGTCACAATGAATTATGTAAATTATTAATAACACATAGTTATTTTCTATATTAGCAGATAAAAATATTTACTTGCCCAGCAGAAGAGAGACATAAAACCAGCTGGGTATAAGAATGAAAAGTAAGTTTTGAAGACCATTGTAATGAAGAGTTTATGTCCTTTGAAATGGATGTAGGTGCTTTACACTTAAATGTTTTCTTAGCAGGAAAGTAGGTATGTATATTTTTAAAATGTAGGGCAATACTTTTGTTTCTTTACTTAAAAATATTGCTTGGCTTACAACTGTCCACCTCAAACCAAACTCATGTGAAATTGATTTGGTCTTCAGGCTACGAATATATGACTTTATTATTCCAACTTGCCCAGAAAAATGACAACCTACTAATTGTATTTTTCTAGATTAGCAAACATTTAATAAGATTACAAGGGGGCTAAAACATTCTATAATCTATAATAACCTATTCCACTACTTTATTTTTCATATATTCAGTGCCAACCCTTACATACCCATTTAACAGGGAGGCTCCAAGGAGAGTGATTTCATGATAACGAATGATTAAACCAGTGGTCATATTTTCCCTGGATTTTATTCATCTCTGTTTTGTTTTGAAGAAAGCACCTGTCCACATACCTGAGTTCATAATCTGGGTGCATGTGTACATGTGTATATCTGCTAAATTTTCATTCTAAAATGCCCACATCAAATCACAACAAAAGGAAAGCAACATAAACAAACCCTACAAAAGTTATTTGTTGCAGGCAGGTGGTTTCACACTGTTGTTTAAAGATATAGAAGGGAAAAGATGAAGCACCCTCCTTGTCTTTCTGATTGAATTATTCAGGTTTGAATAACAGTGAAAACAACAGTGAGAATGAAGCACCTTAGCACAATAAATATTTTATGTCTCTCACAGGATGAAACCAATGCAAGTTGGTGCAGAGAAACAAAGGTGTTCTACAATGTACTTAGCTGAAGTGCTCTCCCACTTCTAGAAGGCTGCCAATTAGCAGAGGGTGAGAAGACAGTATCTATTCATGACCCATTGTTCAAATCTAGTCACTTGGCCAGGCCTATGATCAAGGAGACCATGCCTGACTTGAAGATAGGATCTATATGTTGGGCTGTAGATGGACTGCTTGGTGGAAAGTTCTCTGTATGCCTCACTGGATTCAAGTTATTTTTCATAGTAAATTTCTTCTTTTTAAAATATTTTGTGCTCAATGACATATATTGATCTGAAAGCAGTGAATAATACAATCTCAGAATTATATCCTATGACTAATATTATCTAGCTGAGTTGTCTTCAGTGCATCTACACGTAAATTCACATAATGCAACGCTCCAAGAATGTTAAAACCAGTCATATTCTAAAGGAACAATTATTTTTTTAATAACTTGTGCTTTGTCTGTGAATTCTATGAATACATATACATGAGTGTATGTAATTTAAATGTGTACATGTGACTCCTATCATGCTATTTAAATTTCAAGGAACATATTGCTTAATATAATTATTTAGAAATATCTCAATTAAAGGTTTTAGTTAAAACATGTCTTAAGTTTTAGTTTAATTTATGTTAGAAAATTGAGTATTTGTTTCTATGAATCACAACTAATGATATTACCTGGCTAAGAATATAAAAAACTACAAGCATATTATAAAATTTCAAAATCAGAGTTCTAAAATATGCAGTGAATGGTGAAATATAACTCAAAGCATCATTTAATCATCTTTAGGTCTTTAACATAAAATAATAGATGCATAGAAGGGAACTTGAGAGAACATGACTTTTAAGGTAATGGATTGATAATATTAATAACGATGAGAAGGAGGAGAAGGAGCAATGAGGAAAAGGAAGAGAACAAAAAGGAGGAGGAGAAACTCTTTTAATAGGCAAGTTAAAATTCCCTCTGTGATTTTTCATTTACCAACTTCCAATACACAACTTAGAAATAAGCATTAACATTTCTGAGTTATCATGGGAAGCTGAAAAAGGAAGGAATTACACAGGAAACATGCAGACTATTTAACACAGCAGCACCATTCCTAAAAGTGGATATGGTCCATGATTTCCATAATTCTATCTATGGAACATCTTTCCCACCAAGCTAATTTAAATG
Source organism: Enhydra lutris kenyoni (assembly GCF_002288905.1). NCBI lineage: Eukaryota > Metazoa > Chordata > Mammalia > Carnivora > Mustelidae > Enhydra > Enhydra lutris. The sequence goes on along the minus strand of NW_019154099.1, from coordinate 42,846,994 downwards.
TTAGTTACACATAATTAACTTCATTCTTCAGTGGTTATGTAAACCAGTGAAATTTACATGGGCAGTGCCTTCCTGCCTATGAAATGTGAGGGGCAAAAATTCTCCCCTAATCCATATCCAGATTCATAAATCTCCTCCTGTTCCACCTTGGTTAGTCAGACTACCCACCAAATCAATAGTCACACCAGATCTATTATTTTGCTCTATGTAACTCTTCACTGTAATCCATTAGATCAATAAGCATTTATTACACAAATTTTATGGAGAATACTCAGTGAAATGTGGTACCAACAAGATTGGTATATCTTGCCAAATAAATAGATGTGCCATCTGCTTTCTGAAACCTGTCTTTTGATGCTTACAGAAGAGAAAAAATATTCAAGTGAGGCAATCCCTCTCTGGGCAAATTAAGAACACTGTACCTGATGGTCAATTATCTTGTCCATTTATTCACATCACACAATTCATTACATCCCAAGCATGTGCCAGGAACTGTGTTCAGCCCTAAGAATGTAAAAATTAAAATGCATATCTCACCTCCCACTCTCAAGTTTAGAGTTTAACTTTAAACAAATATGCTGAAATGATGTATTTAATGCAATGAAGTTGTTTATTTAATACAGTGAACCCACAGGAAAAGGAACTCTTACATTAGTGGGGGGGGTAAAAAAAGCCTTCCTAAAGATGTTACGATTGATTAAGTCTTAAAAACAATAAAGGCACAGATTTATAGGCAAATGAAACAATATATATGGAACTGTGTGATATGAAAGAGCCTAGCTAGTTCAAAAAGGAAGCAATCACTTATATTTTGAAAGTAAAATTAGGGGGAGAGACATAATTGCAGAAGATCGAGAGTGAGATCCTGAAAATTTTCTATGTAAAAACCCAGATATTGCGAATTTTTTGTACACGGAAGAGAAAGGATTTGACATTCCCCTTAAAAATCTCTTCTATATTAATTCTATCTGAGACAAATTGAGCTAGTAAGAGAAAGAAGTGTTTAATTTAAGAATTCAATGCAATGAAATACTCAGTAGCAGAGGTACAGTAAATCATAACATATGGCTGTCTAGCTATGAGGTAGATTATGAGCTGACGACTACAACTGATGTCTCAACTTATCTATGGTGGTTGAACAACTCATCATGGGTGAGAACAATTAGAGAAAGTATATAGGATAATCTTTCTTCATCTGTATTTTTAAGGTTTTATTGAGATATAATTCACATACAATAAACTGCACTTACTTAAATGTGAAATTTTTAAAAAAAGATTTTATTTCTTTATTTGACAGAGGTCACAAGTAGGAAAGGTAGGCGGGGGGGGGGCGGTTAGGGGTGGAGAAGCAGGCTCCCTGCTGAGCAGAGAGCCCAATGTGGGGCTCGATCCCAGGACCCTGAGATCATGACCTGAGCTGAAGGCAGAGGCTTAACCCACTGAGCCACCCAGGCGCCCTTAAATGCGAAATTTTAAATATTTTGATGTATGTATCAAACATGCACGAGTGAAGTCATCACCACAATAAAGAAAATAAACGTGTCTATCAACCTCAAAAGTTTCTTTGTGAGCCTTTGTAATTCTTCTCGTCATGCCCTTCAGACCCCCTCCTCTCCTCGCCAGCCAACAATTTGTTTCTATAACTATATATTAGTGTGTATTTTCTAGAATTTTATGTAAATGGAAACAGACAGAATGTAGTCCACTTTGTTTAGCTTCCTTAATGCAGCATAATTATTTGAGTCATCCACGTTGTAACTTTTATCAATACTTCATTTTTTATTTGTTGATTAGCATTCCATTGCATAGATATGCAATATTCTGTTTATTTATCCAACTGTTGATCGGCTTTCTAGTTTTAGACTATTTCAGATAATGTTCCTAATAGTAATATACAAGTATTAGTGTGAACATATGTTTCCATTTCTTTTGTATAAATTCCTGAGTGGAATGGATGGATCATAGCATAGGATTATGTGTACTGAACTTTATAAAGGAAAGTTAATCAAGAAAGTGCCATGTTGGTGTAAAAATAAATAAATAGTCCATAAATAACTAAATAGACCCACAGATATTTATGGCCAACTAATTTTTAACAAAAGCAAAAAGCCAATTTTCATGCATAAAGGGTAGGACTTCTAATAAATGTCTCTGGACAAATTGTGTTTTTATTTACTTTTAAAATATTTTCTTAAAAAATATTTTCTTTATTCTTTGTACTGTGTTAAAAAAAAAAAAAAAAGAAAGAAAGCAACCCAAATAGATACTACACCTAAACATAAAACAAAAATTATTAAACTTAGAGGATAAAATTTACTGGAGCAAAACATTTTTACTTTGGGATTACAAAGATATATATATATATTATATATATATATATAATATATATATAAAATTTAATTTATTTTCAGTGTAACAGAATTCATTGTTTATGCACCACACCCAGTGCTCCATGCAATATGTGCCCTCCATAATACCCACCACCAGGCTCCCCCAACCTCTCCCCCAGCCCCTTCAAAGCCCTCAGATTGTTTTTCAGAGTCCATAGTTTCTAGTTTCTCATGGTTCAATATACCTATATTTTTTAATAAATACTTACTTATTTATTTGATAGAGTGGGAGCCCATGCAAGTGGGGGAAGGGGCAGAGGGAGAGATTCTTTCAAGCAGACTCCACGCCGAGTACAGGGCTTGATCCCACCACCCTGAGATGATGATCTGAGATGAAACCAAGAGTGAGACGCTTAACCAACTGAACCACCCAAGGCCCCACAAAGATATGTAAAATACAATGTTAAAAGCCCACTATTAAAGAACCAAGTGATAAATTTGACTTAATCAAAATTAAAACATTTTGCTCTTCTAAAGATAATGTTAAGAGAATGAAAACAAAAGACATAGGGAAATATTTGCAAACCATATGTCTGATAAAGACCTTTATCTATATCATATAAATAATTCATAAAACTCAATAAAAGACTATTCCTCAATATAAAATTTGCACTATTTGAACAGATACTTCAAAATAGAAGCTGTGAGCACCCTTGTGGGCCATGTTGATAATGGAGGTTACTATATTTGTGTAAAGGAAGATGGTACATGGAAAATCTCTTTACTTTCCCCTCAATTATTCTAAGAACCTAAAATTGCTCTAAAAATAAAGAAAAAAGATATGATGACATAAAACAACAACAAACAAAGTAAAACAGCAACAGTCTCATAGATACAAGAAACTATTTGTTACCACCGAGGGGAAGGATTTGCAGGGATGAGTGGACTGGGTGAAACAGATGAAGGGGATACGAGGTACAAATTTCCAGTTATAAAATATGTAAGTCATGGGGATGCCTGGGTGGCTCAGTTGGTTAAGTGTCTGCCTTCTGCTCAGGTCATGATCTCAGGGTCCTGGGATTTAGTCCTATGTTGGGGTCCTGCTCAGTGGGGAAACTGCTTCTCCCTCTGCCTGCCACTTACCTGGTTTGTGCTCTCTCTCACTGACAAATAAATAAATAAAATCTTGAAAAAATATGTAAATCATTGGGATATTATGTACAGCATGGAGAATATAGTCAATAATATTGTAATAATGTTGTATGGTGACAGATGAAGATCATGAAGGTCATTTCATTATGTATAAAAATATTTAATCACTATGATGTACTCTTTACAGTGTGTTACTCTTTACAGTGAAGTACTCTTTACAGTCTGTAACAACCTGAAAATAGTAGGATATTGTATGTCAATTAGGCTTCAATAAAAAATGCTGAAAACCATCAGTCATTAAGAAAATGCAAATTAAAAGCAAAATGTAGCACTACCACATACCTTAAAATGGCTAAAGTGGAAGTAATATATACTAAATACATGATGGAAAATATGATAAGTATTTACTAGTTCCAGTTAAATGATATTTAAGCCACAAAAGGTAAGGGGTAAAAACCAAGAAAGTAATCCTAACTGCTATTTACTTACTTACTTGTTTGTTGTTTATATATAAAGATTTATTTATTTATTTTAGAGAGAGAGAGAGAGGTGTGTGAGCAGGAAGAGGGGCAGAGAGAAAGGGAAAGAATCCCTAGGAGACTCCCTTTTTTTTTTTAAAGATTTTATTTATTTATTTGACAGACAGAGATCACAAGTAGGCAGAGAGGCAGGCAGAGAGAGAGGAGGAAGCAGGCTCCCCGCTGAGCAGAGTGCCCGATGCGGGGCTTGATCCCAGGACCCTGAGATCATGACCTGAGCCGAGGGCAGAGGCTTAACCCACTGAGCCACCCACGTGCCCCAGGAGACTCCCTTTTGACTGTGGAGCCTGACTGAGGGCTCCTTCTCAGGACCCTGAGATAATGACCTTGGCCGAAATCATAAGTCAGCAGCTTAAGGGACTAAACCACCCAGGTGCCCCCCTAACTGCTATTTATAAAGACTCCCAAATGTTCTAGTTCAAGTTAGAGACATAATATTTTTTCTCAAAACATGTATTGTTTTTATTTACATATTAAAACCAGGAAAGTAATAACTTTAAAACCAAGAAAATATTTTGAAAATCATGTTAATATAATTCTCAAATCCCCTTGAAATTATAAGAAAAAATTGATGACAGAAATTTGTGTGTCTCGATAGTGTATCAATCATGTGCAACAATGTATCAACCTATGTTTTATGTTTTTAATGATCATCTTAAGAAGCATACCTTTTATTATACTTTGTATCCAAATAAGGTAATTCTTGAGAATTTCACTACAACTTTGTGTAGATTGCTGGACCCAATCATAAAATCAATTAAATTGTAAGTAGGAGTGAATAAATGACAAGCTGAACTTCAGTCTCTACCTCCATGCTTGGCAAATTACACATAAAACAGTGGAATAAATTTGCTGTGTTTACAAAATCAAATACAAAAGAATCTGGGGCACCTGGGTGGCTCAGGGGGTTAAGCCTCTACCTTTGGTGTAGGTCATGATCTCAGGGTCCCGAGATCAAGCCCCACATCAGGCTCTCTGCTCAGCAGGGAGACTCTTTCCCCCTTTCTCTCTGCCTGCTGCTCTGCCTACTTGTGATCTTTCTCTCTCTGTCAAATAAATAAATAAAATCTTAAAAAAATATTTAAGAGAAGCTTTCTAGAGTTTACTATAGTATGGAAATTATATGCTTAATGTTATTTGAGAAATTAATACTTCATAGGTCACTAGAGAAATGTATGGACCTTAAAATAACAAATAGAACAATAAATAAATAAATAAATAATGCATTTATCATGCCTTTTAGATATACTCTTACATATTTAAGGGTAACACTGGATGGCAAGGCAAATACACAAACATACTTTTCCATGACATTTTTCAATCTTAACTAATTACATCTATAAAAGCCCTTTTACAAAATAGTTTGATAGGTTGTAGGCAAGCATGGGTTTTGGGGGGCACTTTTCAACAACACTGATAACAATATTATCTCTTTTAAAATGAAATATTACGGGGGTGCTTGGGTCGTTCAGTCCTTAAGCATTCAACTCTTCGTTTCAGCTCAGGTCATGATCTCAGGGTGGTGAGACCGAGCTCCAAGTGGGGCTCAGCTGGGAGTCTGCTTGGGATTCTCTTTCCATCTCCTTTTGCCCTGCTAAAATAAATAAATCTTTTTAAAAATTAAAATTAAGTTAAATATTATATAAAGTACCCCATAAGATATCTAATTTTTTTGCAAAAATGCCATAAAAGATTATGCTTTGACTTGTTCAGTAATATCATTGTGTTGCAGTTGTTTACACGGTGTCTATTGTTTAGTTATTTAAATTATCTTTCTAGTAATGTATTTGCATTCTCATACATGTATTCAATGGTCAGGAATAAAATTTGGAAAATACATGTCCATGGATCAATGCCAACACATTATATTATTGACTTGCTTTCTTTTCTGACCAAATAGTTTAATTTTCTCAGCAACTTGAGGCAATGTATCTCTGCTGATAGACCCAGCCTCTCCTTATGCCTTAGGAAAGCATTTCTCACCAGTTCCACAGGAAATTAACAGACATACTGTGAATAATACATTCTTTAATTAAACATGGTCAGAAAAAATCAGGTTCAACAAAGCAGGTTTCTTTACTGTCAAACTTCAAATAGCTTTTAATTTGCAATACTGCATTATGATAGTCATAGAACGAGATTAGTTAGGCAGTGTTTTACAAATTTATTAGTAAGTGAAGTCTTACTTGATGAACTTTCATATAACTAGGCAAAATTTTGTGCTTGTACCATCCCTTAGGCAGGTGACCAACAGGGCATTACTATGGTGTGTCCAGCTCCAAACTTGTGATCCAAGTTTGGCAACACAGTCTCCCTTATTTCTGAGTTTAAAGTTTTCTCTTCTTCCCAGTGTATGGTAATTTGATTTCTATCTAGAATCCATGTTTTGAAGATTTGATCTTGATACACGGATAACACAAAGCCATTGACAAAGGGAGTCTTATTTTGCATTTGTCAATCCTTTTTAACCAATGTTACATCATAAACTAAAAACTGGTTTCTTCATGTCTGATTATAGATTGTGACTATTAATTTTATGTGTCAACTTGGCTGAGCTAAGGGATGCCCAGATAGGGGGTAATACATTAACTCTGGGTGTGTCTCTGATGGTCTCTCCAAAACAGACTAGTATTTGAATCAGTATACTGAGTAAAGATCACTCTCATTAATGCAGGTGGGTATCAGGCAATCCACTGAGGACCTGGATAGAATAAAAATGCAGAAAGAAGGGCAAGTTTCTTCTTTGCTTAAAGCCTCTAATTTTCCAACTCTTTTTCTTATTTTGTATCTTTCCAGAAATTTCACTCCTCATTCACATCTCATCTCCCCTCTTCCTAATTCTACTAACTCTAGTTCCTTTTTTCAACCACTTCCCCCAACTATCAAAAAGCCTGTGCTTACAATAAAATAAAATAAAATAAAATAAAATAATAAAATAAAATAAAATAATATATTGTTTTACCTCCCCCCAAATGATTTATTTATTCCCTCAGTAAACATTAGTTGAACAATTATAATATGCCAGATACTCTAGGAACTGGGAATACAAAAGAGATTAATATCTCTGCACTTACAGAGCAGACAATTTGATGGAGGAGAAGGACAATATAAGTAAGATAAATGTAGTATATTAAAGAATGGTATGTTGTAAAGAGAGTAAATGGTATCAAGGAAGGGGATACAAAATGTCCAGGAAGTAGGTTTATATTTTAGGTAGGATGGTCAAGGAACTCTTCACAAACAGGGTAGCTTTGCATAAAGACTCGAAGGAAACTAGGGAGTCTAGTGTACTTACCCAGATGAAAATCAGTGAAAAGGAGCAACCAGTGAAGGGAGGAGCTGTAAATAATGCCTAGTAACTTTCTTATGACATTTCAGTATAATTATGATAGAAAGGAAACTCAGAGGGAAAAAAAAAAAATCATGGTTTGCTTCTGAAGGAAAAGTCAAGTAGACTAACTTCTAAATTCTTCCTGAATTGTCCCTGTTACTTTTGGTTGTTTTTGTTTGTCTTTTGTGTTTCATTTTTGCTTCCAGCTAGTTTTTCTTTTTTATACTGCAGTTTTCTTCGATAGTCTTGAGATCCCTGAAAAATATTTTTCCCTGAATTTAGGAGCTGACTTTGAGGACAGTATACTTGGCAGTGGGGGAAGGGTGTTGATGGACCTACTGGATCTCAGAATGAGTAAGGAGTGAGCAGGTGAGTTAGACCAAAAATACTTCCATTCCACTGCCAAATAAGGAAGGCTTTATCCTGGTTTCTATGTTTACCATACCAAAAAAAAAAAAAAAAAAAGCCTCCCACAAATATCAGTAAATAATTTTGAGATATTTTCATTTTCTCCTTAGGATAATGATGCAAATCTAAGTGTGTGTGGGGTGTGTGTGTGTGTGTGTGTGTGTGTGTGCACGCACGCGCACCAGAGAGAGGGGGGTCATGGTGAATGGTGCAGCCATTTCAGAGTCAAATGTATAAGGAATTTTTTTTTGGACATCTCTGAAGAATTTCTCAGGAAGAATCATTCCTGTAATGTCTCCTTTGTGTTTTCTGGGATGTAACGACACCCATTCTGTTCTGTCCATCTGTATCTTTCTACCATCTTTCTCTTTTCCTGATTATTTTCCCAAATCTTTGGATCATAGATCACTTCTACTCAATCATTTCTAAGGCAACTGAAATTAATTTCCCTTCTTTCATTTCTATTGTCATTTAGATAAACCTTCAGAGGAAGATTGTTCTGTTGGTGAAGAGGGTTTCCTGACCCTAAATAGTACAAGATGGCCAAATACACTACACACTGCCCAGGGAAGATGTGGTTAATAGTAGTTTATTAGTCGCCTATATTTAAACCCCAAAGGAGGAGGACACCACATGCAATGCAAGGCTCCAGAAAGTTTGCATTAAGGAGCAGAGTGGAACAGACAGGGATTTTAAGGTGTGCCTTGTATTAATGGGAAGGAGGGGTACCATCTAGTTCCTACAGAAGAATGTGACTGACTTGCTTGAGCTGGCAGGAAGGTTGAGGACTACATAGGGTACAGGTGGTCTCTCTGATATGGGAACTAGTTGGGTAGGCAGTCTTTCCTGCTGGGTGGGAGGGTAAATCTTTCGAAAAAGGACTTATGCTTAACCCATTGGACCTGGTGAGGCTCAAAGGTGAAGGTAGCATGTGGAATTCTGGGTCTTGCAATACACAGATGCTCTATTTATTACCTTGGATAGAAACCCATCAAACTTTTTCAAGCTGCACAAATTTATAGCTGAGTTTGTAGCATGTGAGATGATGTAGTTTCTGTTGTTTTGACTTTGTTTATGTATAACTAAACTGCTATTCTTTCTCTGTATGTTTAATCTTTTTCTGCAAAATTATGTATTTGTCTTCTATTGTGACAAGATACTTTTCAGTCTAAACTGAAACTTATTTACCTCATCTGTCTATCTTTTTTTTTTTTTAAAGATTTTATTTAGTTATTTGACAGACAGAGATCACAAGTAGGCAGAGAGGCAGGCAGAGAGAAATCTCTGTCTGTCAAATAAATAAAATCTTTAAAAAAAACCAGCATTTATAAAACTAAAAAAGATCTTTGTTTACAAACAGTATTTGTCACTGAGGAGTCAGGCTCCTCCTGGTTAAAAGCCTACATGTGATTTTTTTAGGTCTGATCACAGGCAATGCAACGGGCTTTACCTGCAGGCTTCAAGGGAGAAGCTGCCCTTGCCACCCAGGTGGGAGGGCACAGTCCAAGCACTGAAGTCACTGAAGAAAGTTGCAGCCAGGGGTTCAGGTCCCCCGACCTTCACGCTTCTTGCATATTTGCAATGGTAGCTGGGGCACCATCATTCCTAGGTCACTTTATCTGAGGCTTTGGGCAGAGGTCTTCTTGGGGAATCTTTGCTGAGGCCTCTTACAAAGAGAGTAGGGGGGAGCCTTGAATGGAAAACCAGACAGGTTACCCCACTTTGACTCAATTCCCAATGCTTTCCTGCTCTGAGCCCTCTCTTAAATTCCCCCCTTCACCCCAGGGTCCATAAGACTGTTAAAGCCTTTTGTTTGAGCTCTCTCAAAAGTAGGAAGACCCTTAAGTCCATTCTGACCCACCTGACCCTCCACTGGTGGAACACGAGGGCAGGTGGGGTGGGTGGCGGCAGTGGTCACTGCATGCTTTCTCCCACTTTAAGTTCTTGCTCACACACTTTCACTTTGGGCCTTTGGCTTTGATGGGTTACTTCAACATTTGACAATTCAGTTTTCTCTCTTCCAGATCAGCTGAGCTCCTATCAGTCATCTACAGCCTTTGCTGCATTTTATGCACCATCATACACTTTCACCCAAGTTAGACACTAGGAGATGTATTTGAGTCTGTCCCAGATGCATACAACCCACTACTGAGTGATCCAGCTCTTTCCACCTGGCTTCCAAATAGTGTATATATTAAATACATCCTTTCCTCTTAAGCACATCAAGAACAACTTAAATTCAGTCTTCAATTTATACCACCTGGTCCCCTGAAAAGAGATGTTAAATGCAGCCTGAATTACCTACAAATCTGTCTTCTTTACTGCAGCCATGGTAACAAAACTCAAAATGCAAAACCCACCATTCATCCTCCCACCCACCCAAATCACTGCAGTTGAATAAAGTCTTAGATTATCACTATGGTTTTGACATTTTTACCGGTTCACGATTCATCAATCTCATCCATTTATTTTATTCTCCAGAAGCACTACAATTCTTCCATAGCTATAATGTACTTTTTTAAATTATATTTATCTGTTTATTCAATTTTACCTCTCTGGCTATACTTATACTATCCAGTTCCTTGGAATATTGAACTACTTCTTTACCAAAAATAAATAATTTCATATATCAGGTCAACAAGAAAACTTCCATGATTTCTCTTGTGTAAAGCAAACCAGAGTGATCACCAGGAAGAGACTCTTGGTTCAAGCTAGAACTTGCTGACAGGAGGATCAGCAGGATCACATGAAGACCCCAATGTGCTTAGGAAGGCATAGAGAGATTGCAGTGAGTGCCAGCCCCTACTGGAAGGTACTGGAAGGTACCAGAAGGTACCAGAAGGTGGAAAGAGCATGAAATAGAGTCATCCCTGAGGCCTCTGGAGAAGATGCTGCCCCACCAACACCTTGAAATTTATTTCAAACTTCTGGCATCCAGAACTGTGGAAGAATACATTTCTGTTGTTCTAAAACACCACATAGGTGGTAATTTGCTACAATGACAATGGAAAAATAATACAGATTTCTTGGCCAAATTCAGCCAAATGCTTGGTTTTGTATAGCTAGCAAGCTAAAAATGATTTTTATACATTAAAGTGGTTGAAAAAAATCAAATGAAGGATAATATTCTGAGATATATATAAAAATTGAATGAAATTCAAATTTATGTCCATAAATTGTTTTATTGGAACACATCCAGCTCAATCACATATTGTCTGTTGCTGCTTTTGTGTTTAGCAGCAGAGCTGAGTGGCTGTCATGGAGAATATATGGCCTGCAATGCTGAAAATATTTGTTATCAGGCACTTAAGAGAGTATGTTTGTTGAACTCTCTCATGAGTTCTTTTATAATTATCATTTATGCCATTTTCTCCATTAAATTGTGAACTCCTCAAAGATCAAGACTTTACACATAGTCCAAGTTAAATAAATATTTAAAGACTCAAAGAAAATTTCAACTTTTTGCTTGTCTTTTAACTATAAAACATAAAACAACTACTCATCTACCAAACTATCTCTAATTATTATTTAGTTATAAGTTTTCCTAATTTTAAGGCCTTGTTATTTTCATTTTCATAAATGACAGAGATAATTAAAAGTGATGAGATTATTTGGGGTAGAATCTTTAATATTATAATATAGTAGGGATCAAAATGTTTTGCAATAGATGAATTTTGAGATTATTTTAAATGGCACCATGTTCCTAATGATAAAATGAAAAAAAAAATAAATATGTGAGAGCTTTAAAAGATAACATCAGTAGGAAAAATGATATTGTTTCCATATATTACAATATTTTAATTTTTTTAAATTTTATTTATCTGAGAGAGTATGAGAGAGAGAGCACAAGCAGGGGGATATGTTTTTTGAGTTATAAATAAATTATGTTTAAAGACCATAATTTTCAATAAAATGTTTATTTTAAGTTTGAATTAAGGATATTTATTAAATATTTAGATTTTCCACTGTGGAGGGACACATGCTAATTAAAGATAAAAGAGCACAAAATATTACCCAACTACAATATTGTTGGTTAATACATGACTGAAGAGTTTAAAGTTTATATTCTTATGTTATTCATGCTTTATTGCTAATTGACTTTTTTTAAATAACAAGCCTGTACTTGGTAGTTACTGAAGTACATACTCTTAAAAGTCGTGAAACCCCAGAGAACCCTGAGAAAACTTTCTCATAAGATGAAGCTATGTCTGAAGTCAGCATAAAACCAAGCTTTGTACTTTATCAGCTTATGAAGTTTAAAGGTTATGCTAATGCAAAATGGGTATTCATTTTTGTAAAAGACTTCTGGAGAGAAAAAAAAAAAAAAAAGCCAAACTGCTCTGTCAGAAGAAAAGATGAGGAATTTAAAAACTTAAAATTAATATTGTCTTAATAGTTCCTGAGTTTGAAATTAACATTAAACTACTGAATTTGGAGAACTATAAGAATAATTTTGTTGTTCATCTGCTCAAAAGACAAAGTGTGCTGCGCAAAATTCCGTAAGGGAATATGTATTGAATTCTCAATTCGTTTTCTAATGTATTACCTCTTCTTTTACAAGAGTACAAAGTCTTTTCTTGTTTCTGGAAAATGAATTACATTTGCACTTGAAAGGGGTGGGGGGCATTTTCTGCCCTTAGTCAAGCTGATTTGCTCAAGAACACTGAGAAGTTGACTTTGGAGGGATATAATCCAGAGACTAGGAAAGGCACTAGGCATGGTCCTCTCTTCATTTTACACATAGCACTTCCCACTTTTCTTCCTATCTCTACCCTATCATATTGTATGAACTCACAGTTAAATGATACAAAACCAAGTCTGTGTATTCATTTCTCAAAAAGCAGGTATGATGTTACTGTTATGCTAGTGTAACCAGCTCTAATATAAATATAACGACAGCTTACTGCGGGGAACAGACACATAATAAACAGAAAGGAAAGCAATTTAGTGAAAATTATAAATATTTGTAAGTTTTCATAGTGGAGAGAGCTGTGTAGTCCAATGGTTCAATGTTACTTAAGCAAGACATCCTGATTCAAATCCTAGCCAGAACAGTTTGACGTATATGGTCAGAGATAAAATATGAAAAATCTGATCTTTAGATTCTTCACTGAATTCTAAATTCATTTTACAAACTGAAGACACCAGTCCCTACCTCACAGTGTTATTATGAGAATTAAAATTAAATAAACCCTTAGTTCACTGCCATTTCAAGATTTTATTTGCATAAAATATAATAATCATGTGATTATATTTTGTCTTTTTTGGAGGCGTAGAAAATTATCAACATTTTTTTTTTGCCTATGCTGTTATATTCTACAGAAAATTACATCACCAAGCTTAGATTAAACAAACTCATATACACTATTTTGTATCTTCAATAATAATTGCTGATTAATACTGAATACCAATACTGAACACAAATACTTGACATAAAATGTTACATTAAGAATGATGATATTTTTAATTCAACATGCTTGGCTTCTCAGGGAGACTAATCATTTTATGAAAATAAAACAACGATTAAAACAAATTACTTCACAAAAATGTACCCTTTTCTATTAACACTGGGAGACAAAGTTAAAAAGCACAAGTTTGAAACTTTCATTTTATTTTTATAAAAATAAAAATGAGCTACTTTACCTTTGGTAATGGAGAGGCATTAAGCAGCTATTTCCAGAGTTGTGGTCTGTTACATTGTTATTTAGTTACTAATTAAAATATGTGTCACTATGTGATTGATTTTATATGTGAAATTGAAAATTAAATTTTGAAAACTATTCCAGTCTTAAAGAAAATCTAACATACACATTTTCTCCAACTCATAAATGTTTTTAATATATGAATTCTAAAAGTCATTTTTAGTAATACATCAGATTAACCATTTGGAAAACAATTCTCACTATCTTCTCAAATATTTTTTTCCTCTTGAATCTACTTTGATATAAGGATTGACCTGATAAATTCCTCTAGGTAGACATCTAATCACTTGACATCTTCTTGTTCTAAAATTAACACCACTTTCTACTGAAGTGAAACATATCTACAATCAATGAATATCATCAAAGAATTTTAATAATTAACATACAATTTAGCTATAAAAAGGTTAAGCGATTGTCATTTTAAAAGCTTTGCTGCTGATGATAATTTACTTACAGAAAAAAATGTCCCACCTTTGACACCTGAGATGATTGATCCTAATAAAGCTGTAATGACTTGGCCTTTTCAGATTATCTATTGAATGATTTTAAGAAAATCATGCTGGAATGCAAGTAATGAGTCAGATGCACAAAAGTATCTCTCCAAGGATAGCTAGCTACTGCCAATGCCCTTCAACCAAAGACCATGAGGAGCACAGCTGTGGTTATACACATCCCATTTATTAATCTTTGCTGCTAGGGTGAATGCTTTCTAGAGGGAACTGCCTACCATCTCAGGAACAGGGTCTTAGAAAGAAACTGTTACAGGATTTAGTGTCTGGTTCGATAATTTGTGGGAAGGTCTAAGAAATTGGGAATTGATCTGAGATTGGATGATAATCAGAAAGCAGTCACAATTTTATGATTGGGTTAAACAGTAGCTGTCACTTGTTTAGTGAGAGTGGGATATTTGCTAATCTGTGGGTTGCACAGCAACCTAGCTTTTGTTTTGTTGCCTAGACACATGTATAATGTGGTCTTGTTTGCCTCATTTTGTCATGGTCTTAGATTCTGTCTGAAGTTGGTGCTGTGTGGCATTGTGTTGTGTAATAGAATCACATGGCTTAGCTGAGAGGGCCAGGTCAGGCTCTGATCATCAAAAACCATTTTTTTTGGTTGGTGTTTTTTTTTTTTTTTCCTCTCTCTTTATGAAGAATACAAGAATAATGATTAAGGAAAATGTCTGTAAGAGTAGCTCTGGATAATGTTAAACATTTTAAGTATTAATTTTTAATTATTCGATCTTTCTAAAAAAATCAATAATTCCTCCCTCATTCTTCAAATGACTTGAGAATGCTTTTCAAACATGATACCTGAGATAAATTAATAAGACACAAATGTCACTTGAATTAGACTTTCCTGGCAGCAAAGACAGAAATCAAAGTAAAATCAATTATGTATTTTCATTATATAAAAGGGAGAAATAACATTTTGCTGGTCATCTTCTGCTTTTCCTTCCAGAACTATTCTTTATCCTTTCCACTTCTTGTCCCCAGGAGGCAGGCTGGATGGTTGCTGTCTGTCCTCCAGGTGATATCCATCAATGGGTAGCCCCAGAGAGAGGTGAGGAGGAAAGGGAGCTTGAGAGCATGGTATTTATGCAGCCACTGTTTCTCTCATGTGCTCAGTGTATCCCTTGACCAAGAATAGCTCCTACAAGACTGCCTTCCTCAGGTGCTCTTTTTCTGAGCTCCTCTGTTTGCTTCCACCCTTGGCCCCTTTTAGCCTGCACTTTTACCAACCCCAGGGTACAACTTTATTCTTTTGTGGACTTCCTCTGCCTTGCTTGTTCCTGTGCATTTATATTGCTCATTAAATTCTCTGTTTTCAGCTATGACACAGATTGGCATACAAAATATCCTTTTATAATACAGCCAAAGACAGGTCTCATATTGATTTTAATCGATCGGTTCATATAAGTGTATTTACTAGTTCTTTGGCAACATTTTCAACAAACAGTATGACAGATGCACGTACCTGCCCAATTGATATTTTAAACTGATTTTTTATCTTTAAATGTGTATTATTTATATCACATACCAGCACAGAGAATAGAAGGGGTTTTCACCTTTATCTGGAACAATTATGGGAATTATGTTAAACATTTCACAAAGGATTGATTCTATTTTACTTATGTATCATGAATAACTATACATCGCGGTTTGCCTGAGAGAGTCCTGGTTTATACCTTGTCCTTTACACACTCAGTTTAACATTTGTCAGATACTTGTCATTTTGGGCAAAGGCTTTTATTTATATTCGCAATAAAACAAGCTGGGAGGATTTTGCGATAGCTCCCATCTTCACTTTCAGTTTTTAGTATGGTGTCATCTATTAGTGGATGAGTTGCATGTGCAATAAAAGTACCCTCATGGTATTAGATCATTAAACCTGAAACAAAGGAGCAAACGCCTGCCTTTCTTTTATTGACCATCCCCAGATGATATATATATGATGATATATAACCTCTCTTTGCATAGGCAGACTCCAGGGTACTCACTGATAACTAACGTGTACTCAAACACAAACCAACAGGGAGCGCTAACTAGACCCAGTAGTTGATGGAAGCCTTAGAGGCTTGATGATGCTCCCTCTTCAGGGATTCATGTCCAGGACTATACAAGTGCAGTCAGAAGAAAAGCTGCCTGGTCTCCAATCACTGGGGTCTTTGGGAAGCCAGGAAAATGAATGGCTATGTGCATAAGAAATTTGTGCAAGAAATAGAAGTAGAGCATTAGTAGGTAGAGCCCATTGAGAATGGTCCAAAGGTTTACAACAACAGTGGTTTTGTCTTTTTTTATATAATGTGAGTCAAAATCCTCTTATATTATTTATTATTTAATTATGGTCTTTTTGGCAATGATGATTATTATTATTTATTTATTTATTTGGTCAGCAAAACTTCAGAAACTGAAATTGAAAGAAATAACGGGAGTGCCTGGGTGGCTCAGCGGGTTCAGCATCTGACTCTTGATTTTGACTCAGGTCATGATCTCAGGGTTGTGAGATTAAGTCCTATGTTGTGCTCTATGCTGGGCATGGACCTGCTTAACATTCTCTCTCTCTCTGTGCCTGGGTAGCTCAGTAATTAAACATCTGCCTTCGGTTCAGGTCATGATTTTAGAGTCCTGGGATTGAGCCCAGCGTCAGGCTCCCTGCTCAGTAGAGAGTCTGCTTCTCCCTCTTCCTCTACCTCTCCCCCTGCTTATTCTCTCTTTCTCACTCTCTCTCAAATAAATAAATAATATCGTTTTTTAAAAAAACGTTCCCTCTCTCCCTCTTCCTTTGCTTCCTCCCTCCCCCTCTTAAAAAAAGGCGGGGGGAAGGAAAGAAAGAATGGAAATTACTGGAACACCAAATTATGAAGTGCAGGTTCTCATTGAGTTATTTTTTATGAATCTGTAAATGGAAACAAAATAGTTGAGATAGTTATCATTGACTCTAGGTTGATAATTCTGAAAGATGAAAGCCAAGTGACTAAACTAATTAAGAAATGCTAGCATCGGGGCGCCTGGGTGGCTCAGTGGGTTAAGCTGCTGCCTTCGGCTCAGGTCATGATCTCAGGGTCCCGGAATTGAGTCCCGCATCGGGCTCTCTGCTCGACAGGGAGCCTGCTTCGCCCTCTCTCTCTCTGCCTGCCTCTCTGTCTACTTGTGATCTCTCTCTGTCAAATAAATAATAAAAAATTTAAAAAAAATAAAAAAAAGAAATGCTAGCATCTACCTCAAAAGCAAAATTTCTATTAAAAAAATATGCCTGAAGGAGCTCCCTCGGGCTGCTGCAGAGGGTCCATTTCCCATGGCTCTGTGAACCACGTCTTTCATCCTAATGCAGTCATTGCTGTTGAGTCCCCGCTGCTCCTATTCCGAGTTTCCTTTCACAGGGAGGCAAATTGAAGCAATAACCATTAACAACGTATGGGATTCATAATCAGAAAACGTATCCAAACAGTAAAATGATTTCAGTTTTATATCAATATTATCAGAGACATCAGCGTGAACATCAGCGAGAATATTAATGCTCTGAGTGTATCATCTGATTCATGAAATCAAAGTGAAGGTTTTAAAAATTTATTTATCAAGGTTGAAAATACTCATTATTACAAAGGAACTTTACATTCAGTTAACATTTTTTTACATTCAGTTAACATTTTAATAATGTATAAATTATGCGCTTTGTGGTAGTGATATAAATACAAATTTTAACATAGCAGAGTATTGGTGGGTTAAGAAATACCCCAACAACCAGATTCTTATTAAATTAACAAACCGATGGGAAAGAAATGGTTGTAGAATTGATTGTAAAGTGCCCTTAATTCAGATTTACATCCAAAAGTTGATTATTCTATTGTACAATTAAAAAGTAGAAGCTGTAGTTCTAAAATTGTATGTGCATATACTTTGTATATCACACACGAATATATAATTTATGCATAATACGTATATAAATTATATACACACGTGCATATGTTCACACACATCCACATATAAGCATGTTCATGGCAATTAATGTGCGAAAGCTGCTGACAATAGAAACAGCAGGATGTAGCCGGCATGAGGCTAACCTGCAGCTGAAAAGAACTACAAAAGAGGAATAAAATATTTAAACATCACTGAAGGCATTTATAAAACAACAAAGGCTGTTGGAACTAGAGGGTCAAAATCCTTGAGGAAGGGTAGGGCATTGATGAGCCCTGCATTCCCTGTTGCTTTTTGCTTTTTAGCTTTTTGCTGATCCTAGGTGCAAGACACTGGGGCCAACTGAGAGGAGCAGCCCTGTGTTTGCAGCACTTCCTGGGCTAAGAAAGCAATCACTGCAATTTATGTTTCCCAACAACGAAGAATGCAGGGCAATATCCTAGGAAAAAAGAAAATCACAGAGAAATGACCCAGACATTCTGAGTACAGGATTGATATAAGACATTTTTCAACTTTTACACTATTCAAGCACAGGTGATGACTCAGAGAAAGAAAGCATAAAACAGCTGCTAAGAACCTAAAGAGCTAAGCAGAGATTCAATAGTTGCACATTTCTGAGGAAAGGAATACGACGTTCAGTGGCCCCCCAGGAGAAGGGCCCTTTGTAAACACCCCAGGCTTGCGGGTAAGAAAATCAGGAAGGTTGAAGCCCTAGGAGTAAGCATAGATCGGGTATGTTTTCCATCCATCTGGATTAAGGACATTTTTCTTGTTCTCTAAGCGATGGTACAAAAAGGAAATCATCTGTGGCAGAAAATAACATCCAGGTACTCTACAAGTTTATGTATACAAGTTTGGAGAATTTAATTAAAAAACAAAAGCCTTGACCATAAAGGGGACCAAATGAACAAACATCAGCAGAAATGAATAAGAAAATCCATACCCAGAACAAATGAGGTCATTGGGTACAGAGTTGAAAATTAATATGATTTAGATATTCAAGAATATTAACAAAAAGAGAATTTGAGCAAAGAAAACATGAAATAAGTCAAATGGAAATTCTAGAATTGAATAATGCAATAATAAATTAAGAATACAATTGATTTGTTTAAAAAATATATGATAGAAGAAAAAGAACAATACACTTGAAAGTTAGGTCAAGATGAACTGTCTGGATTGATGTGCTAAAATGGATTTAAAAGACAATAGTTTTTAAAAGACATATAGTTTACACTGACAGAATTTAATCAAGCTGCAGGAAAGGGAGACAAAGACAAAGACTCAGAGCCAATAATTAAAAAAAAAAAAATGGACAATGAGTAATATTCCAAAACTTATGAATACTTGAAGTAAATCTACAACTTCAAGGAGATACTAAAAGAAAAAGAAAAAAAAAAAGAAAGATTGGCAGTTAATTTCCCAACCAGAATAGTGGAAATAAGAAAACAATGAAATTTTGTCAAATGTGCTGAGAACAAATAACTGTCAAGTGAGAATGTTTAATCAGGAAGCATCTTCCAAAAATGAAAGTTAAGAAAAATATTTTTAGACAAAACAAATACAGAGGGAGGTAATTACCAGCAAAACTCTAACCAGAAGAAATTCTAAAGGTATGCAAGTTTTTTGAGGTAGAAAGAACATGGGTCCAGGTAAAAGAGTGGAATGAAGGAAGGAATGAAAAGGAAAAGAGGTAGTAACTACATAGGTAAATGTAAACAACAATACTCACAATAATAACATTAACCTAAAACAATAATGGTGATGTCTTACGAGGTTTAAAATATATGCAGAAATGAAATACACAGAATATGAGTACTAAAGACAGAAGGGCACATACTGACTTTTTTTATGGAATGAAAACAGTAATTTACTATAGAATTTAAAAAATCAAGAACATAGATTATCATATGTAGATAGTCACTAAATCAAGTAAAATAAATGTCTACTAATAAGTGAACAGAGAGGGGAAAAGAAACAGTATATATTTGATTATTCCATAGAAAGAGAAATATTCCATAAAATGAGAATTATACCACTTTAGTATTTATGTTTCCTTATCTGGCAGTACCAAAATATAAGATAAATAGTAAGGGGGCATATTTAAACCATAATTGCCATAATTCCATAAAATGTAAATGGATTAAATGTTACAATTAAAAGCAAAGATTATCAAATTAGTTAGGTAATAAAAACCTAATCATATGTTTGCTTATCAAAAAGCTGTATTATAAGGAGAATGGTTGAATGGCAAAAGATAGAAGCAAGTAGATGATACAAAGATCCACAAAAAGGAGCTGGAATAACTATATTCATATCAGACAATGCAGACTTGAAAGCAAAAACCATATCCAGAGATAAGGATTTCATAAAGTTAAGAAAAACTCAAACAATAATGTGTAACAATCATAGTGTTTTTTGCATACAATAGAATAATCTTAAAATATTTAGAGCACAGACTGCAAAATAGCTTAAAATATAGAAATCTCTCAGATTTTATTTGGCTCCATGCTCAGCACCGAGGAGATGGCTTAGGATTCTCTCTCTCCTTTGGCCGTCTCCCCTGCTCTCTCTCTCTCTCTCTCAAATAAGTAAATAAAATCTTAAAAAAAAAAGTGATGAATCCATAATTCTTTCCCTCAAATAAACCATCAGGTTCAGAGGATATCACTGATTAATTCTTTCAAGGACTTAAGGAGACAATAACCTTCCAGAAAATAGAAGTCACATTTGGAGGCTGACAGAGCACAGATAGCAAATTATATCAAGGATTATAAACTAGTTTACAAGCTATTACAGACTAATATCTTATGATCATAAGTGCAAAAATTCTAAGCAAAATGTTAACGAGCTCTGTTAGGAAAGAACATTAAGGACATTAAAGATCTACATTATGTTAATGAAAGAATAATACCTTACCATAAAATTAGTTTTATTCTAGGAATGCAAACATGATTTATCATTTGAAAATTAATCCATAACATTAAGAAAATTAAAAGAATGTTGAACAAATCTCACATGCATATTTATTTGACTGTAGAATAGTTTGTGAAAACAAAGACACTTTGGGCTTATAGAAACAAACAAAAAAATATGTGGTAAGCTAGCAATAGAAAGGAGCTTTCTGCCACATCTCACTTCATTCAGGCATAACTGGCCAAAACAAAACAAAACAGTATATGTTTAAAGTGTTTTGATAAAAGTATACACTGTGAAATAACCACAATCAAGATAAATAACATATCCATCACCTCAAGTATGTACCATTCTCTTTCTCCCCCATCCCTTTTGGGCAGGAACACTTGAGATTTTCCCTTTTAGCAAATTTCATGTAAACGATACCATATTGTTAATGTAATTCCATAGTTTTACATTAGGTCTTGTTCCAGAATTTATTAATCTTGCTTAACAAAAACTTTATACCGCTTAACCAATATCTCCCTATGAGCCCCTCCTGTTACCCTGACAACTACTTATCTAATCTTTTCTTCTGTGAGTTTGATTATTTTAGATTTCACATATAATTGAGATCATTCAGTATTTGTTTCTCTGTATCTGGTTTATTTCACTTAGTGTAATGTCCTCCAAATCCATCCATTTTGTTGTAAATGTCAGGATTCCCTCTTCTTTAATGGTGAAAAATATACATCTATATCTCACAAGTTCTTCATTCATTCATTCATTCATTCATCGATGGGCATTTAGGTTGTTTTCATAATTTGGTTATGGTGAATCCTGCTGCAATGAACATGGCATATAGACACCTGTTTGAGATGCTGATTTCATTTCTTTTGTATATATATCCAGAAGTGGGGTGACTGGAACATAATTCTATTTTTAGTTTTTTGGGGACCCTCCCTGCTATTATCCATAATGGCTGTACCAGTTTACATTCCCACCAGCAGTGTACAAGGGTTTTCTCTTATCCATGTCCTCACCAATACTTATCTTTTGATTTTTTTGATAACAGTCATTTTAATAGTTGTGAGGTATTATCTCACTGTGTTTTTGATTTGCATTTCCCTAGTGATTAGTGTGATCTTGAACACCTCTTCAAATATCAGTTGGTCATTTGTATATTTTCTTTAGAAAAATGTCTAAGTCCTTTACTCATTTGAATAGGGTTATTTGTTTTTACTATTGAGTTGTAGGCGTTCCTTATATATTTGAAGGTAAAGATCAGATGTGTGGTTTATGGGGTGCCTGGGTGGCTCAGTGGGTTAAAGCCTCTGCCTTCAGCTCTGGTCGTGATCCCAGGTCCTGCGATTGACCCCGCATCAGACTCTCTGCTCAGCAGGGAGCCTGTTTCCCACCCACCCCACCCCCTACTGCCTCTCTGCCTACTTGTGATCTCTGTCTGTCAAATAAATAAATAAAATCTTTAAAAAAAAAAAGATGTATGGTTTATAAAATTTTTTTCCCATTCTGTAGGTAGTGTTTTCACTCTGTTGGATTTTTTCTTGTACTGAAGCTTTTTAGGGTGATGTAATCCCACCTATTTTTGCTTTTGTTACTTGATATTTGCAAGACAGCTTTATGAGGATGCTGATCTTCTGGGCAATAGTTTTTTTATGTTTTTATTTTTTTTAATCCATTCACAGTCTCCCTGGAATTGTACCCTTCAGCTCATTTTCAAGAAAACTTGAAAAGTTTTCTTTTGGTTGGCAAAAAGGCTCCAGAAACTGCACCTCAAAATAGGCTCATGCATTGATGCCACAGTGACCTCTTCCCAGGCTGCTTCCAGTCACTGACCTCATACCCATGATATTTGTCTTCCTTTCCCTCATGAAATGAAATAAATGTATCACTTTGCTCTAAAAACTACCTCTTAACTCTCAAAATCCAAGACAGCATCTCTGGATTTAAATATACCTACAGAAACTTATAACACTAAATTCAAAATGCCCCATAGCCAAGATGACCACCTGATCTGGGGTGAGTCTCTCTCATCCCATCTAGAAATAGTTGCTAAGTAGTTAGAGAAATATCGTGACTCTCCTTCATCTTTATCCCATTCTTTGTCAATTGTCTAAATATGTCCATCTGACTTAGTCCTTTCCTCTGTACAGTTAGTTCTCCTACTCTCTCTTTTATTTTTTCTCATCTATTCTTCTTCTTGTAAAAAAACTTCCATATTTTACCCATCAAACCTTATGCATGAGGGTTTTGACAGCTGATCTATTTTTTTAAGATTTTACGTATTTATTTTTGAGAGTTCATGAGCTGGGGAAAGGGACAAAAGGGGAAGCAGACTCTGCACTGAGCAGGGAGTCCAACGCAAGACTCTATCCCAGGACCCTGGGATCATGACCTTAGCCAAAGGCAGACACTTAACCGACTGAGCCACCCAGGTGCCTGAGAGTTGAATTCCATAACCTTATATATTTTCTTCTGTCCTCCCAATAAGAGGGTCACATGGAGGAGACAACTCAAGCAGCTCCATTCATCGCTACTTTTATCATTTACTGTGTTGGGGTTTTTCATTAGGAATAGCCAGCAGTTATCATATAATTAGTTCAAGTTTTAGTATTTTCACCATTCTATGGGTTTATCACATGTTTTTGCAGGTTCAGAGGTTGGTGGATGGAGTCCTTTCCTATCTCAGTTTAAATTCATTCTAGTCTCACTTTTATCCATTCCAAAAATAGACAATGTTGTTACCTTTTTAATTCTGTAGGATTCTTTGAATACGGAACACCGCATCCAGCTAAGAGTTGGTGACAAATTGTTTTCCCCTATTCTGTATATTTACAATCAAATTCAGGGTGACTTGGCCATTTGGTCAATAGTCTAAGATAGTGATGACTAACTGAACAGTTGTTAATATTTTTCAGCAAAATTACTTAACTCTGTAATGAGCTGGAGCTCATCACATATATAAAATCTTTGATCTCATAAAGGTATATAAAATATGGATTATTAACACACCAACTTATGATTTAAAAACTGATTTCAAAAAAGACATAATAGAATCATTTATTCTATTTTTCCTCTACTTACTGCACTTCAGAATAGTCAAGTAGTTGATTAGGATCATTTATCTTTTTTTTTTCCCTCAGGGTCATTTATCTTTATAGAAGAATTATAGGCCTTAAATATAGAAAGAATGACAGAGTTCAAACTTCACCAGTTTGCATTCCAAAATTAAGTGATGGATTTAGGTAATAATCATGACTGTGTGCTAAACCATTTCATAAAAACATATTGATGGGTTTTATGTTTGTTGTATCTAGCATATATCACTTGCACCCAACCTAAAATTTTCCAAAGTCAGATATCATATGTCTCTAACAAAAAAGGCATCAAGTCCTGACAATATCAAACATCTGTGCTTCCTAAATGATATAATAGGAATGGCATACCACTACCTAAGAAGTGTTTTGCTTCCCCCGCAAAGAAAAATTGGATCAAAATCTAATCAATTTTAGATGTACCTATAGTACAATCAATATAGAGGATAGAGGAAGTTGATAAACAATATAAGCAATGAATCCAGAATGTATTTAAGTCCTATAAGACTACCAAATAGCAGTTTATTCACTAAATAAATAATGAATCAGGAGAAAATACATAAAATCAGGATGACCTGTTAAAGAGATTGAGAGAAAAACAAAATGCAGAGTGCAGGTATGACTCATGCTGATCTGAAACTACCAATTATAGAAAGGCATTTCTAAATCAATTAAGGAAAATTGAACACAGATTGGTTATTAGGTGATACTGACAAAATGTTGTAACGTTCTTTAGTGGATAATGGCACTGCGGTTGTTAAAGCAAAATTCTATCTCTAAAAGAAACATGCTGAGATTTTCTTGTGTAAAATGTTCAGAAGTCTTAGATTTGCTTTAGGAATACTACCTCCCATACATCCCGCACCAAAAACCACAGTGTATGCACACAGAGATAGAAAGAACGACCATAGGTAGTTGTTAAAAGTGAGATGGTGTACACTTTGGAAAATCATTACGTTTCTTTCTCTTTTTGTATATGTGTGAAATTTCCATAACAACAACAAAATTTGTGGGTTTTTAGTAATTAAGCCTTGTTGTGAGAAAATCCACAGTTAAGGCCCTGACCTATATATGGCTTTTAAAAATTGAATGAACTTGGCCTTTACTTACTGTATTATTTGGTCTTCCTATATTCTTAATCCTTAAATTAGGGCTGCTAATATAGGAATACTAAAACAATCATCTCAGAGAGGCTGTTCATATCTTCAATTGACTTTTTCTGAAGATTCCTTGATTTCATATAGTAGGAAACAATCTTTTTTTTTTTTTTAAAGATTTTATTTATTTATTTGTCAGAGAGAGAGAGAGCGCGCGAGAGTGAGCACAAGCAGATAGAGTGGCAGGCAGAGGCAGAGGGAGAAGCAGGCTCCCTGCCGAGCAAGGAGCCCGATGTGGGACTCGATTCCAGGACGCTGGGATCATGACCTGAGCCGAAGGCAGCGGCTTAACCCACTGAGCCACCCAGGCGTCCCAGTAGGAAACAATCTTAATTACTTCTATGCCTGCCATTTCATGGTCATCATTTCTAACTGCTTTATTTTATGCAGAATTTATGCTTAATTTTATGCAGAAGCATTTGGCTTTCTCAACCTATAAGACCAAATTTGGAACTCAGTCAGCCTAGACTGTAAGCCACAAATTGAGAGCAGTTCCCTTAATAATGCAATACTTCCTTCCATTCCTTCCCGTGGGCTGTTTAAAGTCACAGTTCATCTCTTACAAGACTTTATAAAATAAAGCAAGAAGGCTAATGTACACCATATGCCCTTATGAGAGTCTAGAAGAAGACACATAAGTAAATAAAAAATAAGAAGAAGAAGAAGGAGTAATCACTAATAGTCTAAATATCTCATTATAATTTTCTTAATACTATTATCTCAGCAAGTAATTTATCTGATTTACAAGAATAAATGGGTAAAAGTTTAGCAAATTTTCTCCTAATTGAAGTGTAGTAGACCTACAATATTATGTGAGTTGCAAGTGTACAATAGAGTGATTTGAAATTTATATATTGCAAAATGCTCACCATGATAGGTGTAGTTACCATATGACACTACACAAAGTTATTACAATATTATTGACTACATTCCCTATGCTATATTTTATATCCCTGTGACTCCTTTACTTTATAACTGGAATTTAACCACCACATTAGAAGGATTATTAGGCTTTCATCCTGCAAATTCTGGGTTTTCAGTATGTGTGTCTACCTCTTTCACCACAGTACATCACCTCTAACCTTCTGTTACTTTTAGAACCCAACTACTAGTTCCCAATTCTGGGCCAATTAAGAATTACATCCTACTTCTAGCAACTACAAAATTACAATGGCTTCAGCATGATAGACGTTTACTTCTTTTATACAAAAATACATTCTTGATCTAGACCTCTAGGAATGGTATTTATGGCCTCATATTTTTATCATTAACTTGAGCTCTTTATATTATCTATTTTCTGTTGCAGCCATTTTTCTTAAATTAACTCAGCAGGCAGGGAGGAAAGGCAGAAGGGCACACCTTCCCACTTTTAATGAGACATTATTAAAGTCCCATAAAATATTTAAGCTTATATTTCATTGGCCAGAAGTGGTTATCTGGTCAGTTATAGCTGAAAGGGATATTGATAATTTACTATGTACTTTATTCTGGGTTATATAATGCCCAAGTAAAATTTCCAATGATCTATGAAAATTTCATTTTAAAATCTCACTTATTTCATTTTTTAATTTTCATTATGAAATATATATTTTTGCTTTTTTCTGCATATAATTTTTCATATGGAAGCATATAATTTCATATATAGAATTATCCTAAAGTATTCTAGTATTAAGTTTAATTCTGTAGTATGAGTTTAAGTGGTGTTAATTGTGGAAGAGATTGACTTCATATACTGGCTTTCAAGAATGAATATTATAAGGATATAGAAAATAGTACAGCCCACCCTAAAATTAAATATATGTGAAAGGAAAACACAATTGTAAGGCCCTAAGCTACAGTATCTTCACTAGTTCTTGTTTACCATAGCTCAAATAATTTTCATTGTTCTGCTTCCAAATGGAAAATTCCTTCTATCCATGCTTCTACATTATATTCATGGAGGACCAAAGAAAGTAAGAATCAATTAGATCAAGCAATAAAAATTACAATTGCGGGGCACCTGGGTGGCTCAGTGGGTTGAGCCTCTGCCTTTGGCTCCTGTCACGATCTCAGGGTCCTGGGATGGAGTCCCGCATTGGGCTCTCTGCTCAGCAGGGAGCCTGCTTCCCCCTCTCTCTGCCTGCCTTTCTGCCTAGTTGTGATCTCTCTCTCTCTCTGTCAAATAAATAAATAAAATCTTTTTAAAAAATTAAAATTGCTTAGACAAAGTCTGGCTGCAATTTAGATGTTGACCACCTTTGTCAAGTTCCAAATCTTAACCTAAGTAAGACAACCCTACACAATAAGCAGCCCAGGGAAGCTCCTCTTACGAGGAGATATTAAAAGAAAATAAGTAACAGGCTGAAAAACTGAATGTAGAATGGCGTTTTGTTTATATAAATAAATCAGGATGATATAATTTCATAGTTTTGCCAGCCACTGGGTATGCTGTAAAAAAAAAAAAACAAAAACATAGCTGATTATTGAATCACAGAACCCGTGCTTTTTTACTTGTAAAGATTTAAAGGACATTTATTTGGAATCTGCAGTCAACTCAATGGTTTTTTTATGTATATCACCATGATTTTCTCTGTGGTATAGGAATTCATTGATTACAAATAGTCAAGATTTCCCTAGGCTCGTGAATATGAATGTGTTCCTTATCTATTTAATTAAAATTTGACATCATGAGTCTTATAAATTTTCTCCTTTAATTAATTGGGAAATAAACAGTAAATAACAGAAAGCTTTACTGAAAATGTTTTCTTTAATTTTTATTTCATGCCTCTTTGAGATTTTACAACTGAAACCAGAGAGTTGTAAAATCTATGGGCGGCATTGAGCAGTAGACAACTTATTTAGCAAGATACACTTAAACTAACCCACAGGTCAGTCAGATGGACATTATAACATGAATTCTAGCTTTGCTAAGCAAAAAATAAATTCACACTTGACAAAAGTTGCTACCATACTTCCCTGTCAGCATAATTTATATCACAGGAGAAAGAAAAAAAAATGTTTTGTACCCTATGGCAGAGTAGTATTACTGTCAGCATTTTCTAATTGTACTTCTTTTGTTAGCTACATAATATTGTAGCTTTTAGTTAGTAGTCATTCTGAAGAATACTTTCTGAGGACATTATAGGAAACTTTTTTGTTTTGAAAAAACTTCCAACCAAACTTTGATAATACAGACAACCTTATCAAGCACTCTTCCTATATCGGTACTCAAGAATTTTTAAGAGGGCAAAGCTACTGAATTGCTGTATGAGTTCTAGTAGTTTGGGGGTGGAGTCTTTTGGGTTTTCCATATAAAGAATCATGTCATCTGCGAAGAGAGAGAGTTTGACTTCTTCATTGCCAATTTGGATACCTTTTATTTCTCTTTGTTGTCTGATTGCTGTTGCTAGGACTTCTAATACTATGTTGAACAAGAGTGGTGAGAGTGCATATCCTTGTCGTGTTACTGATCTCAACGGGAAGGCTGCAAGCTTTTTCCCATTGAGGATGATATTTGCTGTGGGTCTTTCATAGATACATTTTATGAAGTTCATGAATGTTCCCTCTATCCCTATACTTTGAAGCGTTTTAATTAGAAACGGATGCTGGATTTTGTCAAATGCTTTTTCTGCATCAGTTGAGAGAACCATGTGGTTCTTCTCTCTTGAGTTGAGGGAAATTGGAAGGGGAGGTGAACCATGAGAGACTAGGACTCTGAAAAACAATCTGAGGGTTTTGAAGGGGCGGGGGGTGGGAGATTGGGGGAACCAGGTGGTGGGTATTAGAGAGGGCATGGATTGCATGGAGCACTGAGTGTGGTGCAAAAACAATGAATACTGTTAGGCTGAAAAGAAATAAAAAATTTTAAAAAAAAGTTAATAGGAACAATTTAAGTTATAACTAAAAATAAGATTTTAGCTCTCGTTCTTCCAGGAGGCACTTTACAAATTATTTTTGTTTACTTCAATCCTGCACTGTGAAATTACCAGGAAATATTTGGATCTTCATTAAAACACAATACATTATTTCTTAAGTATCAAATAAAGAAAAATGAAATTCAAAAAAAAAAAGAGGGCAAAGCCATATGTACTGTGAACATTTAAAATTAGATACATGTTTTTAATATATATAAGTATAAATATTTATTAACACAATAGTAAAACTAATATTAATAATGTCAACATTAGTCATTACTGTGCTAATCAGTTATGAATATTAATTATCTGTAATCACATTAATTTTATATTACCGTATAATTACATGTTATTCTAAAATCATACCATATGCTATGTAATATAATATGATCTTTATAGAATATAAATTATCACAATGATTAATCATTAATATCACAATATAATAGGTATTCTTACTCATTAACAAAACAAATTCATTAATTAATAATAAATATGTGTGATTATCATTATTATGTGCATATATTTTAAATTTTGGATATCCATTTCCATATTGATAAGCATGTAGGTTATTTCCAAAATTTGCATTTATAAGCAATGCTGTAATATATTTGTATGTATGTAGTAAAAGTATAGAACCGTGAATGAGAAGTGTATACAATAGCTTCCAAAAAGTATTCCTCTCAAAGAGAATGGAAATGTGTAAGAAAGGTCGTAGTTGCTCTACTTCAGACAGTAGAATACATTTATTCTATGAAACCACATATATCCAACGTTACAAAATTTCAACATTAACAATTTTCTGTGGCAGGTATATAGTGGTCAAATAATTTTCTCATATTTTAACTATACTTGAACTTAGGCAAGAGAAATAAAACAAGAATATAAAGATCATTGCACACAATGAATATTTTAAATTTCAAACTAGTTTAAAACTGGTTTCCCTACCATACTTATTTACAGGCATTTTAATGGCACATCCTTAACTTACATCCAGGTATCCTATTATTAAAACTAACCACGAATTGGAAATAGCACATTGACTGTCTTTAATATGGCCTGTTAGCTGACTCCAAGTGGAAGAGAAATGGTTGTAGATGCCTTTAGCTTAGCCAGGAACTTGACTGTAAGGAAGCATCTGGTTTAAGTGTATCTTGGGATTCAGACCATTTGCCTTCTGAAATAAAAGCTTTAAGAGATTTGGTTGAATATAGCAGGATAATGGAGTGTGGCAATTGCCACTGTGGTCATCCCAAATATTCGTCAATACAAGATGTTGGACTTTAAAGCAGAGGAAGTAAAGAGCAGAACTCAAAGCCTAGGACTCAATAAAAATATTATGTGTGGAATGTGTGTGTGTGTGTGTTACCACAAATCATCACATGGCTTGAAGTGGAATAATTTTTTTGTTTGGACCACAAAAGCTAAATGTTTTTTGTCAGGCTAACATTATTGTTAGCAATGGCAGAAAACCTGGCCAGGGGAGTGGGTGAGTGAAAATAAGTTTGCTTCTTTTGTTGTGCATTCATTCCCCGCACCACAAACAAATAAAATAACTTACAAACTGTCCTTTAAATATCTGTTCATACAGGGATGGTCCAGCAGCAGAAAAATTACCCCAGCTTCATTCCTGCAGACCATATTTTTTCAACTGTAACATTTAAGAAGAAATCATTAATCTGGTGTTTGGGGATGATCGGAGCAGTAGATGCATGGTTAAGGATTCAAAACCATCATTGTCAAGACTCAATGAATATGTCTACACAGAATTTCATGGCCTGGTTCATTGATCTGAGATATTATAAATGTATAAAGTGTTGACTTATTTTTTTTAATTAGTTTTGCCCCATGAAGCTTGGCAAAGTGGCCCCTGACCTCACATTGATAAGGAGTACTCTAGGATAGTGGTGAGTCCCAGAATGGAATTAATTAATTTTAATGGAATAAATTTAATTTTACTTAATTAATTTTCAACTGCTATCTTATATACAGTCAAAGAAGACAATGGAGATCTTCCCACAGATTGGAATCCAAAACTGCCCGATTAATCTGTCACATGGAAGTATCTACTCCATGCCAGGAAGGCCTTCTTATTCTTGTCCAGTAGTATATATCAGACACCATATGCTTCCCTTGATATCTTTTAGTAATGGAACATTTTGTATTGATTTTCTGGTTATTTTATTGCCTATTTCAAAGCCAAAACGTTTGTCTCTTTCATATATATAAAGAGAGAAAGATCCCACAACTAGATGCCATGTTTTAACCCTTTGGCCATAAAGGATTCATACAAAACCTTTTTTTAACACAACCCACTAAATTCAGTCCTTTTTTAAAGCATGTATATGATGAAGGGAAGAATTCTAAGTACACTAGCAATACTTATTTATTACAAGAATTATATAGAATTTAAATATACAACTCATAAAATGTATTTGTGGGTAAACACAAACCATAGAGCAGAAATTCAAGTAAGTCTTTTTTATGGATTACCGTATTTAATGTTATGAAAATCATTTGCAAAAAGAGTTATTATTCACATTTGCCAAATGGAAAAAAAAAATCCCTAAACTTCAATAGGGCTAACTATTGATTAAAATCACATTTAGTAAGTGTCTGAATCAGAATGTGATTTCGGGTTACAGGAATCTTGAAAGAGGGGAGAATCTCCAAACTCAGAGTCATAAGTCATTAAGGTAATGGTGCATAGCACTTAAGAATGTTGTCTTAGAGTTTGGTTACATGGCTTGACATTCCAGGAAGCAACTTGCCAAACTACTAGCCTTGGGCCTAACATCTCTACAAATTCACATGTCATCATCCCCTTACCTGCAATTTCAAAATTCAAAATCTATGACAACTGACAATTTTTGTAGGTTTTATGTAACCTACTTGGTGGCAAAATTTAATCTGATGACCATGAAGACACTTAGAGCTCTATTAACTCCAATTACTGAGCATATCTAAATGTTTTACTAAAGATATTTTAGTATTTTATCATTATGTTTGATTAGACATAATACTGTAGATAATCTTGGAATTATGACAAAAATATAGTAGATGGATCATATCACCTCTATGAAATATTTTGCATACTAAAGCACATCTGGCTCAAAATGTCTGCCTAAGAGATTGCAAACCTCTTATCTCAATTATAAAATTGGGAGAAAATAGTATCTGTTACATAGAATTTTTATGGTAATGAAAATAATGTAGAATAGTTACGGACTTCAATGTGCATCTCTTCATAATCACTCAGTCCATGTTAGCTATCATTAATATGCTCCTAAGGTAGAAGTCACAACAGATTTGTGAAGAACTGGTAGGAGATATTCTAAGAAACTTGAAATTTTTAGCTGTCCCACATCCTTGCTATCCTTCTACTTCTTTAAGATATCATTGGTCAATGTCTATAAAGAAAATCATCTACAATAGAAAACGAAGCTGAGTGGAAATATTATTTTCCAAAGCATAAAGCTCCATAACACAATGATACAACATCTCCAGAGTCCTAATGGTTGGAAAGTAAAAGCCAATAACTTGACACCTGGGGAATAGTCGTTTAAGTGAAAGCAACAGACGGACATCTCAAAAAAAGGC
Source organism: Enhydra lutris kenyoni (assembly GCF_002288905.1). Lineage (NCBI taxonomy): Eukaryota > Metazoa > Chordata > Mammalia > Carnivora > Mustelidae > Enhydra > Enhydra lutris. The sequence continues at coordinate 42,814,462 of NW_019154099.1, read as the reverse complement.
AAAGATGCCAGAATTTCAACACCTAGGATCCTCTTTTTGTGGGGGAGGGAGAAAAATATAACTCATAAAGCACAAATCCTAAAATACAGAACTCAAGTCACAAGTTTTAGAATAATAGAATCTATGAAATGTTGGGAAATTGGAACAAATAGAAGATGAGTCCAAAGAAATAGTGCGAAGTTGTGACTATAAAAGATCAGGCTATATCAAAAGAAATGAAATCTTGCCATTTGCAACGACATGGATGGAACTAGAGGGTATCATGCTTAGTGAAATAAGTCAATCAGAGAAAGAAAACTATCATATGATCTCCCTGATATGAGGAAGTGGAGATGCAACATGGGGGGTTTGGGGGGTTGGAAAAGAATAAATGAAACAAGATGGGATTGGGAGGGAGACAAACCATAAGTGACTCTTAATCTCACAAAACAAACTGAGGGTTGCTGGGAAGGGGGTGGGGGGGGGGGGGTGGGGTTATGGACATTGGGGAGGGTATGTGCTATGGTGAGTGCTGTGAAGTGTGTAAACCTGGCGATTCATAGATCTGTACCCCTGGGGATAAAAATACATTATATATTTATTAAAAAAAAGATCAGGCTATGAGCAGTAAATCTATCTGTAGCAGGCAGCCTGGAAGAGGTCCCCCAAAGGTCCTTGCCTCCTGGTCTTTGTTCCCTTGTGTAATTCCTTCCATTGAATGTGTGCTGGACTTGGTATACTTCTTTCTAAGGAGTAGCATATGGCAGACATTAGCTTCTAGATTAAGTTGTAAAAGACAGAGGCTTTCTTAAAAAAAAAAAAAAAAAAAAAAAAAAAAAAAAAAAAAAACAAGACAGAGGCTTTCTTCTTGGGCCTCTCTCTCCCTCCCTTGTAGCTGTTAGGACGGGAGCTGCACCGAGAGATACCTGCAGAGAAAGGAGCTGAATCCAGGAGAACCTGAGCCCGTCAGGCCACCAGCCTGTGAGAAGAAGAATCCTGTTTGTGATGGGACTGCCCCCAACCGTGGCTTCAATGCGACTTCATGAGAGAGCATAAAGGAGAGGCAGGATGCACTCAGCTGAGCAACACTTGGAATTCAGGCCCCTAGGAACAGAGGTAACAAATGTTTGCTGTGTTAAGTAACTAAGTTTTGGAATAATTTTTTTCCCAGTGATTAAAAATAAGGAAGTGTTTAACTATAGATAGAATGCTAAATGGCTTCCATTACAGAACAGATTACAATTTCTATAAACACATATAGAAGTAAAATGGGTGGTGCAGGTGGAGGTAATAATAAAAAATAATATAGAATGAGTGATGTGCAAGAAGGAAATATATGCTCTAATATTTTATGGATATAATAGTGGAGTAAAAATGCAACCTAGATTTCATAAATTATGAAATAGAAATATAAAAACATAATCTGAGCCAATAAGGTGCATTAGACAAAATCAAATAATGTACAATTATGCATGCATAATGCACAAAAACATAGATATTAATAATAATAGTGAGAAAGATGAAGAAGGAGAAGTAGCTAACACATGTTGAGCAATTATTATATTTCTGTCCCTCTTCCTAGTCCTTTATATATATTAACTCATTTAATCCTTAGAATAATCTTAGAAAATGCATGCTGTTATCTCCAATTAATAGATGAGAAGAAATTTAAAATTACTAAATAATGCAACTATGTGACTTAGTAAAGTCTGTGTTCACACATAAAAATAATATCATTAGGTAAGAATAAAATAAATGAGTCTTCAAATCAATGTCAAAAAAATGACAAATAAGAAAGTATAAGAAGGGAAGTTAGAATAAATTATTCATCTCCCCATGCTAAAAAAAAACCTTCCAGTATTATGTATAATTAGAATCCTCCCCAATTTAGGCTTTTGCATGGGCTCCTTTCTCTGCCCAAAACCCTTTCTCCAGAAATCTGAGTCTTCATGGATTCTGAGTCACATGGTGTCATGCCTTATCCCCTTATTGCCCGACATGTCACCTCTTCAAAAAGCTTTCTTTGAACACCAACATTAAAATGCCCTATATGCAGTCTTTCTCTCTTTCCATTTTTGGTAACTGGGGTACATTTTATTAAGTTTGTCATACCCCTCATGTATTGGTTATTAGCTCTCAGGATATGCTAACTGTCTTCATTCAGTGGCCAGTGCATGCTCCTAGTTAGTCATTTTAGTTCATATCACTCCATTGTTTTTCATGCAATCCTCGATCTCAATCTATTTCTCTAAAGTAACTACACTCAATGCTCTTGAGAAAACTGTATCATGAATTGCTTAGGTCTGGCAATTATACCTATAGGCAGGATCATAATTCTATTTTCAGGAAAAGAATCTGATTACATTTTAAAACTCAATTCTAAACAAACACAAAATGTGCACTAAATGTTAAGCTCCGTTTAGATAAAGAAGTTACAGTCAGCCTATTTATTACAACAACCATTAACTATAGTAAGAATTGAGTCTATGTATTTAAAAATAGATATGTAATCTGTCTTTTTTGTTGTTGTTGTTCATGATAGAAATTCTGTTGTCAGAAAGTCTAAGTCATAAGTTCATCAAGTTTAGCACATAATTATTTAAGGAAAAGTTTAGCACATAATTATTCAAGCAGTAGGAGAGAATAGGTGGTTCACAGATACAAATACATTGCAGAAAAATAGATGAAAAATGAGATTATTTAGATATTTTTCTTTAGGAAATGTTGTCTGTTAAATAAAATTATTAGAGATAAATATTTTTGAAGTGATAAGAGAATTAGCCACATGGGAAATATCATGATTGTTTGGATTATAAGTGACAACATTCTGAGTAAGTCAGAGGATGGGGAGAAAATTGCTATATTACCTATTTTGATACCCTCTTTTTACTTCGGATACACCCAGATATATTTCCAGATATATCCAGAGTTGATAAAACAGTAAGATTCATTTTAAATTAAGTAGAGAACTGCAGATAGATAAGATCTACAGAGTAATAAAAAAAAAAAAAAAAAGAGCTGGTAGTAGCAACTGATAGCAACACTTCTAGAAATTCTGTGGTGCCCTTAGAGGAAAGTTGACCCTGAGACTAGAAAATAAACAATATATATATATTGAAGTTACAAAGAAAAGGTACCAAGTAATTCTGATAAATAAATAAAACTCATTCATTTTTAATACAGTATTTATTTCAATCCTTGTTTATATAACTAAAACCTCAGGTCTTCAGAACTATATAAAATGCCTCTTCTTTTTTTTCCATTTTACATCCCAATCAAAAAAAAATCATTTACAGTTAAAATTTTTTGTAAACCACAGCATTTTCATAATAAATTAACAAAGAGCTATTCTTTATTTTTAACAAATAAAAGGTTTTCTTTTTCCCTAAACTTACTATTAAAATGTTTTACCACATAGAATTTTTTTTTCTTAACATCTAAAATTTTTAAAACAATGTACTTCTCATGGCTATCTGATCATGTGCCATGGTTATTTTTATTTGATTTGGTATTTGTCAAGATAATATTATTGTCCCAAATGAAACTGATCATCCATCCCTTTATTCATTCTTCCCTTCATTTATTCCAAGAATAAAATTAAAAGAAAAGAGGTCTTTGGGACAGATTAATTATTAAAGAGAAGTTTTGCTATGAAATTTCTGTGATATAGCTAAACAAAAGGGGGAAAAAAACAGAAAAGGAAGATTGCACATATGCTAGCATCACTGAGAATAATAGACTTCTGACACTGAATGGCAAATTTTGAGCTACAAAATAATTTGAATCCAAGTTGATAGAAGATTAGATAAGTTGACTCATGTCTCTCTTTCTGATTACCATAAACTTGTAAAAGTGGATCAATGGTGAGACTTATGAAAGAAAATCATTAATAAATTCCAATGTGAGGAATAAATATTAAGTGTACAGAGTCTCAGTGGAAGGATGTAAATTTAGGCAACAGATCAAAAGAGTTCACTGTAAGAGGGATAGTCCCCTAAAGAGGGAGGGATTGAAGTACATGGTTCACTAGAAGATATTAGACAAAGAAAAGAAATAGTACAATGTAAAGAGATGTTAGAAAATATGGTTTATTCAAGGAACATCCAGGAGACCAATGTAGAAGAGATTAACAAGTTGGAAAAAGGCACAGGAGGAGTATTCTTAGGACTCAAACCATCACAAGGATGTTGGCCTTACATCTGACTAAGTCATTGCAAGGTTTTGTGTAGAACAGTGACTGTAAAAATTTAGGTACATCCGAAACACCTTGGAGGGAATGTAAAAATACAGATTGCTGAGTTCTGCTGCCCGGATTTCTGATTCAAAATATCTGGGAGGTGACCCCAGATATTGTTCCTGGACTAATGACCACATTTTGAAAATCACTGGTATAGAGGATTGAATGCAATGTTTAATTCAATTAATCTAGTTTATTTTTGGAAAGAGACCGAAGCAGCTCAAGGCTGAAAGCAGTGGGGAAAGGCCTCTCTCTGTAGATTGTGGTTGAATTCATTTTCAGGTCTACAGAGCATAGCTGGCTTCTGTTAGATTGTGTGTGTGTGTGTGTGCATTATGATGTTCTTCAAAAGACTCTAGTGGCCACTTCCAGGAAATACTATTTGCCTCAGGGGACAAGTATGCACTCTTGATGGAGGGCCTGAGTGCTCAGGAATGTGTTGGGTTCCGCTCTGTCTCATGCAGCTCAGAGACTCCTGCACAGTCTAGGGCCTGAGCCTCTGAGCTACCTCTCCAGGTGGTCAGTTAGTCATTAGTGAAGGTGTTATTCTCCTCATGTCTATGTTGTAAAGCAATGATGGTTCCCTTGGTTGGACTGGAGCTACTTTCTGGAAGAAGAAAGTCACTGAACTTAACTTTATATGACAAATATGTAATAGGCCAGGAAGCTGTGTATCGTTCTTGACTGTTACCTCCAAAACTTAGAGGACTTGTAGTGTCTGCCACCAGCATGACAGGCCAGTGAAGCCTGAAGCTAGTTAGCCTTTGAGGTCTGAGGGATGTACACTTCTCACTGAATCTGGAGTTCCTGAGACACAGGCCCTGATGAAGGGAGCATTACCTCACCCACTACCTTTGTTCATGGCTCCATGCCATTTGTGACAGCCTTGGCAAATCTCCAAGAGGAGATTCTAGCTGCCCCATCTGGCAAGGATTACTAGAAGACCCAGTGACCATCAACCATGGGCACAACTTCTGTCACTCCTGCAACAGTATTTCCTGAAAGGAGCTATAGGATACCTTTCCATGCCCTGTCTGACATTTTTTTTTTTTCCTGTCCAGATAAGAACTTCAGGAGCAAATCCCAGCTCAGTAACTTGATTTGTCACTAGGGTACTCTCCAGATCAGAGGAAGCAAGAGGAGAGGCGTGAAAAGAATGCTATGTTTGAGAAGAATCAACTTTCAACTCTTTTCCATAAAAAAGACCTAGAGGTTTGATATATACAGCACATTTTCTCCACCAAACACCAGAAACTCCACATGTATTGCATGAAGAAAGCTTCTCCCATCACATGAAAATTCTAGACTGTAGCATTGAGCCCTTGAAGAACCATGGGCTGGGGAAAAAAAAAAAAAGACTAACTTCACAAGTCGGCATGTCAGTGGAGCTTACAAAAATATAACAGGTGGGAGAGAGGAAATAAATTCTGAATGTGGACAAGTTAGACTGTTTCTACTAAATGAGCAAGAAGTAATTTAAGCAAATACAAGATAAAGAGATGGACATTATAACAAAACTAAAAGAATAGCTCATAAATTTTTCGATCATAGCTGCACATTGAGACATCTGCTGGGGGTGAAAGAGGGCGAACCGAAGTTACTGCCGTAGGAATATCCACCACAGGGACAGAAACCCAACATCTCCTGATCTTTTTTCTTTCTCATTAAAGAAATACGGATTTGGCCTTCCTCCACATTCTGGCTTGGACAAATTTATCAACCCATTTCACAGTGGAAGTGATGGCCCATGTATGTACTCTGTTTCTTCCCACAGGAGAAAAAATACTTTTTCAGACATGAAAGTTACTGAGCTAATGAAAATTGGATTTTTCACAAGAATGTTAGGAACTTGAGTAATTGTCCATGAAATACCAAAATACCTATTTTGATAATTTTCTGGCTATTGTCCCTAGAAGTATCAAACAAACATGTTTTGAATTTTTTGCCTCAAAAATTTTTAAAGTGAGTATCTCCTGTGTTTTATAGCTTCCTGTCAGCTCATAGCTTTGGAAAGTGCTGAAACAAGCTTTGTAATGGAATTAGTGGAGAGAGAAAAACAATAAGGCAGCTTCAGTGAGATCGTCACAGACCTGCCTAAAGATATGGTCTGTGCAGCTAATGTTTTCAATTCTCTTTCTCACCATTCCTTGTATCCCCTAATGTTTATATCCCAGCTGCCTCCCTGTCCATTGTGGGAAGTGTCGGTTGGAAAGGAAGTAGTGCTGAGAGAAAATATTGATACATAAACCATGTGTTCTCTTTTAGTTCATTAAAATCTACGTTTACTGATTGAAGAAAAAATAATTTGTTAACCTAAAAGGCAGGCTTTAGGTAATGGGAGCCTATTTTATCACATGGCAATGATGTAGGAACTCAGTATTGAGTTAAGCACCAGGCAGAAGAGATTTTTTAAAAAGAAGACTTAATGAAAAATTAGTTTATATACCATAGGTGTAAAACAACAACAACAGTAACAGCTTAGTTTAAGACCAGGTGATTCATACACTTCAAGTAGATTTTTTAAGATGTGTACCAAGAAACAAGAGAGAAAAAAAAGGGGGGGGGAGGATAGAGACAAGAAAAGGAGAGAAGGAAGACAATTGTAACGCAATAGTAATAGAAATGTAGACATGTACTTAAAGTGATTGGTGGATTATTTTATTCAAGGAACATATGCCATGGAATAGGAAATGAGTTGGGAGATGTTAACATTGTTTTTGCCTTTGTTCAGCTTGGTCCCCTATGTATCTCACCGTGTGACATTCTCACTCTCCTGAGTGTGATTCCGGTATTTAAAGACACAGTAGAAATTATTTTTCACATGTCTCCTAAATGCAAACTACTTCATAGTGGGCTCAGCCAAGAAGTTGTGATCTGTTCTATTCTTGGCGGATAAGCCAGGTGGGAAAGACTTGGTAGATGGCCCCAAATGCACTCTATGGCTTATTTAAGAAACTGCCAATGAGTAATTTTGGTTATAGGAAATGTCTGCCTTATCAGGAGATGTTAGGCCCTAATTACCATGTACATAACATGCAATCTCCCATCTGGTAGCACACAGCTTCCGAAAAGCCATATGTGTATAAAGCTTGGGATACAGTTATTTGTTAGTTTCAACATCCACAACTGATATATTGAACTGGTAGAACTAGATAAAATTTGAGAATTTTTTTGACACAAAACACTGCAAGCAAATTCTATACAAAAAAACAAACATGTTTCTTAGAGGGATATCAAAGAAGTGTTACTTGGCAATCAATGACCCAGAATGTTCCACAAAAAAATAATTTTGATATCTTCAATGAAAAAAATGCCCAAATTATGATGTCAAAACCAAATTAAATTTAGACTTCATAGAGAATTCTTACTTATCCATTCTATTTTTTAGTATAAAACATTTGCACAAATTAATTCTTCATTCTGTCAGTGTCTTTTCTAGAAAGTAGGTTTGCAGTAGTTGACCTTTATCCTTATATCTCATATGATATTGATATATACTATACAGTGTATAGATTTGATTTTTATAATATATATCTACATTTACATTTCTCTATTTACGAACATACCTCTTTCTTTCTCTCTCTAATCTTTTTCAGAAGGTATATTATTGGAGAGTCTCAAAATTTAGTGGAAGTTTTGACTAAACTCAGAGATTCATTTTCTCAGTAGACTATAAAATATAAACATTGATTTATGGATTTAAAGGATAATAATGAAATGAAATGTTTTGCCATATGAAGTTCAAAAATAGCTTTTCAAATAAGTTGAGATAGAAATTACTTATCCTTCCGCAAAGCAATCTTTTTTCTCAGAGAAAATAAATATACAAATAAATGGAGAGAGCATTTAATTTCTCCTGAATAGCAAAATCTGGCCTTAATGAAAAATTGACTTTTGCAGGCATATGATTATACTTTCCCTTATTTTATAATTCTATAGTCCTGTAAATCCTATATTTTTTATTTTTATTTTTTTAAGATTTTATTTATTTATTTGACAGAGAGATTACAAATAGATAGAGATACACAGAGAGGGGGAAGCAGGCTTCCTGCTAAGCAGAGAGTCCAATGCGAGGCTCGATCCCAGGACCCTGAGATCATGACATGAGCAGAAGGCAGAGGCTCAACCCACTGAGCCACCCAGGCGCCCCAATCCTATATTTTTTAATCTCATAAATCCTGTATAGTACATATATTTTATAAACTGAGTCTACCTGGATATATAAAAAAAGATTAAATGTATAAATAAATTAGGTAAAGTTTTATCTACTAACATTTGGAAAGTTCATTATATCTAATTTCATTTGTAAGATGTTATGAGATTGTAAATATAATGTCCAAGATGATCTAAGATATGTGTCTGTCTCTCGATGTCATTCTTGAATGTTTTGAATTTTTAAATTCTAGAAAACAGTTTCTGATTAAAAAAAACAAAACAGTTTCTGATACTTTGGACAGACAAACTCTGAAATGAGTCTACTTTATACTGAATTTTGAATTTTATTTTTCCAAATGTGTGATTTTATAACCTTCCAAATTTTACTCAGTTACCAAATAGACTTAGGTTTGAATTCAGAAGTTATTATCTCTGTTTCTGCTTTCCTTTAAGAAAAAAATTAGTTATTGTATTTTTCCTTCTTAATCTTAACTGTTGTCACATTCAAAAAAAACTTAAAGAAAAAGTATAGTTCATCAATTTAACACTCTACTAATAAAACCAAAACAATTAATTATATTCATTTGATTTGATAGATACTTACCGTTAAGGAATAATATAATGAAAGTTCAAACATTATCACTAGAAAAATAATGGAGAAAAATAAAACCAATGATGTACATTTTCCCCTAATTTTAAGTGTTCCTTCAGGGAATGATATTTCCAAATTCATAATCATTCTATTTTGAGAATAGGCTCATATCATATATATTTTTATAGTCATTTTCTCTGTAGTCCTATATTGATAAGTGCTGGGTCAAACCATTTTGATAGTTGAGTTAACATTACCTGGTTACAATTCTCATTAATCAAATTAAGTTTGACCAGTATGTTCTATCCATATAGAAGAAGGAAGGCAGGAAGGAAGGATGGAAGGAAGGGGAGAAAGAAGGGAAGGAGGAAATAGGAGGAAAGAAAAGGAGGAAAACACAGGGTTATTATGGGTAATATAAAAATATAAAAATACTAACAGTTTCACCAGGTCAAATGTAAACTATCAACTTGTATTTAAGCAACATATAAAGGCAACTAAATGAATCAATAATAATTTAAATAACTAATTTTGAATACTTGGTTTGAGTTGCTATTTTATTTTAATAAAATGAATCATAAATATTTCTATGTATGATTTTATATAGATCATTCTTATCAAGATTTAGCATTCTTTAGTCTTATAAATGCAAGAAATATGCCTCCTGTTTGCAGTTTGAGTAAATTATTCTGTAGCATATGCTTTTCTGATAGAGACTTGGTCAACAATGAAACTCTTACATAAGTCTAAAGACTTTTAGACATGTAAATATAATGAAATCACAGAGACTATATTGAAGAAGTCTCTGAAATAAAAACATGAAAGATGGTATGTCTGTTTGAGTAATATTGAATATCTTTCTTTTTTTAAGATTTTATTTATTTATTTGCCAGAGACAGAGCACAAGTAGGGGGAGTGACAGAGGGAGAAGCTGGCTCCCCACTCAGCAGGGAGCCCCATGAAGGGCTGAATCCCAGGACCCTGGGATCAGGACCTGAGCCAAAGGCCTATGTTTAACCAACTGAGTCACCCAGGCATCCCGAATATCTTTCTTTCTTTCTTTCTTTTTTTAAGATTTTATTTATTTATTTGACAGGCAGAGAGCGGGGATGGGGGAAGCAGGCTCCGATGCCGGGCTTGATCCCAGGACCCTGAGATCATGACCCGAGCTGAAGGCAGAGGCTTAACCCACTGAGCCACCCAGGTGCCCCCGAATATCCTTCTTAATAAGGATTTCTAGTATCATTTCTAACATCATTTAAATTAATATGGTTCTGTTTCTTTTGTTTTCTCAAACTTTTCCACATGCTAACCAGGTGTTAATACTTGACATAAGTAATAAGCCAGAAAAGGTGGCTTTTCACATTAAAAATCACATGTGTGGGCACATATCCAATGCATATTATTATCTTAACTTTAAAATTAAACCGTGCTAGGTTTTTCTCACTGTTGTGTAGAACTTTGTGTTTGCATGTGTAGGTTTGGGAATGCTGATAAGAGTGAGGTCTCTGGATCAAATGAATTTGAATTTCCTTCTTGGCTTTATACTGAATTAACAGGATTAAATCAGAAACTACCTGCACAGTGTTTAGTGTGTGTGACAATTAATAAACAGTTATTAAATGATAATTATTATCAACCATTGTTAGCAGTTATTTTGTGTCATGATTAGCATTTCAATTAAAAAAAGAAAATAATCCATTTCCTACCCTTTATAATTACTAATTTACTAGGTCCTTTGAAATAACTCAACACATTTTATATTCACTTCTGTATCAAGTGATTTGTGCAGTACACAGGCTAAAATGATAGTCTATCTTGGAAGAGTACCATGCCTTTGAATTCTTAATTCAGCTTCTTTTTACAGACAAGATTTCTTTCTAGTTTCTCAGGGTGAAAGAGACATGAAGAATGGGTTCCGGACCTGGTTCTAAAGTTAAGTACTCTTTAAATTACAATATTTTATGGAAAACAACTTCAATTTCATCATGGTCAATTGGGATAAATAGTACTTCTTTCTAGAATGTGTCTAGATTACAAAATGATGTAGTAATTTAGCCTCTAATAGCTTGTTAGTGTTTAATTTGCAACTCATATTTATATATATTGTTTGAAAGTACATGCCTCCAGGTGGCATTATGCTTAGAAGAGAAGCTACACGTCAAAAATATATCCATCACAGTAGTTATCTGAGGAGAGGAATGATGAGTTGTAATTGACAAAATATATAAAGTAAGCTTCTGACCCAGTGGTACTTACAATAGATGTATGCTTTAAAATCTGTTGCCTGGCTCAGGATACCTGGTTGGCTCAGTTGGTTAAGCAACTGCCTTCGGCTCAGGTTATGATCCTGGAGTCCCGGGATAGAGTCCTGTGATGGAGTCCAGCATTAGGCTCCTGGATTAGCAGGGAGTCTGCTTCTCCTTCTGGCCCTTCTCTTCTCATGTTCTTTCTCCCTCTTTCAAATAAATAAATAAATAATCTTTAAAAATAAATAAATAAAATCTGTTGGCTGAATTGTAGAGTTCTAGTCTATGCACTTTTCCACGGGCTTTATTCTGCAATAAAACATTTAAAGGATCCAAGTGAAAAACATGTTTATTGTAAGACTTACTTCTAAGTGTTAATCATGTGGTATAGTATAATACCAAATCATCCAATTTTTTTTTGAAAGATTTTATTTATTTATTTGACAGACAGATCACAAGTAGGCAGAGAGGCAGGCAGAAGGGTGGGGGGGAGAAGCAGGCTCCCCGCTGAGCAGGGAGCCAAATGCGGGGCTCCATCACAAAACCCTGGGATGGTGACCTGAGCCAAAGGCAGATGCCCAACCCACTGAGCCACCCAGGAACCCCCCAATCATCCAATCACTTAGGAACATCTTAGATGTTAGATGTTAGAACATCTTAGATTTATCAACCCAAATTTCCAAACGACTAGGATAAGCAATTATCCTCACAGGATGAGTGATATGGGAGCTCCCATCTAGTTCTAGGATTTCAGATGTTACTAAACACAGAGGAAGTGTTTTCAGCCATCTTTTCAGCCTAACCAAGGCAAGAATAAGCCTGAAATTTTTGCTGTGCATGTGTCTATATTAGTAGCAAAAAATACATCAGCTGAGATATGGGGGCAGGGTGAAATATCTTTTGACTCTTTGTGACTTATCTGTGGTCCTCTTTAAGAGTGTCTCTAACACTGGCAAGTGATTAAATCTAGAGTCTTCCAACTGGAAAATTTTTGTTGGTACAATGATTTAGCTCAGGGTCATCTGAAACACTTAGTTTAAATTTCACTTGTAACCTGGAGATTTGGACTTTACAAAAGGTGTTTTTTTGGGGTATTATTCTGATTACCCGTTTAGAACATACTTCTGAAATGGCAGAATGTTAGCACCACTTTATTAATAAAGCACTATGTTTACACACAAACTTATCTAGCATAGATTGAAAAAAAAAAAAAACAACAAACCACTGCTTCTTACTTTATCCCGTCTATTCAGAGGTTGGCAATAATTGCCCAAATGCATGAGAAAGTTTGTCAGTTTGCCTCTTTACATATTGATCAGAACAATACGCTCATGTTTATTTTATTTCATGGGCTTTATATGAATATAATGATTTTAAATAATTTAACTTAGGGTGCTAAATAGGCAGTTCCTATCAAGGGTGATCGATCTTCCCCTACCTGAAATTAATTATCTAAAATTGCAATAACAATTTCTGTTCACTAGCTTCATTTTTGGTGAGGATTAATTTTAAAATTCACAGAAAAATCAGAGCATTTAATTTGTGAATTTATTTATTCTGCTTTAAACTCTATATACTCTTGAATTTTTTTTCTTTTTTTCCTGAATTTGTTTAATAGCAGATCGTCATGTTTAAGCAGATGAATGAATAGGGTCCATCTTGTCTCTGGTGCATTGCCCCAGCACTTAGCCCATGCCTGGCATGCAAGAGTCCTACAGGTTAATTTGAACTCCTCTATCTTTCTACCATACCCAGGGCCTTAGCCTTTCCCCAGAAGGCCCTTCCTTGTCTAATGTATGCTAATGCTCTGGTATTTGCAGTATAATGGCAAAATTTATCTAGCTAGAAAAGCACTCAGTTTATAATAAAGATAAATATTCTGCTTTCAATAGGTACAAGAGATTAAAATTTGCTGAAGGGGAAGCTATTTGGGGGGAAGTGAGCTGCCTTCTCACATTTCTTAAGTTATATGTACTGCCTATATTTTTTATACTGGTTCGCTGAATTAAGCTAATAACTTCCAATTGCATAATCATTTTTTTGCTTTGCATTCAACATTTCTTAATACATCTTAAAAATTGATATATGTACAAGAAATTCTATAGTTTGAGGACCGTAGTATAAATATGTGAGCAAAAGAAAAATGCAGTTTCATTAAGACTAAAGATTATTTTCACATCTGGGAGAAATATTCTACCTGGTCTTTAAGAAAATATAATGATTTATTTTATAATATATATTAGTGTCATATTTTAAATATAACTATACAGATGATTGCAGAACTCATCATAAATAAAACCCTGTTAAAATGTGCTATCTGAAATATTAGTGAAAGGTTACAGTTGATTTCCATACATATACACACAATGATACCATAGAAACATGGATTCCACTTTCCAATTCACAGTAAAAGCATTGCAATACAAATTAGATAATACCTTTAAAACAAAAAATACAAAATGGTTTATGAGTTTTGATCTAAATTATAATCATATGGCATTTTAAAAATTTATTTCTTAAACCTAATTTATTTCATTTAAATACAACTAAATTTCAACTGCCTTGATAGGACCAATCCCAAATAAAACTAACAAACAGTAAACATAATTTGGACATATGATTTTGCTCTTGCATTTGAAATTAGTTTTGTCATTTGCATTCAAAGCATGTTAATGTCCTCAGACTGTGGATCACTCATTCACAAAATAATACAAAGCTATGACATCCCGCTGTCTCTAGCATTAGAAATACCAACTAACAATATAAAATAATATAACACAGCACAAACAACATTGTCAATATTTTAAGATTTGGACTTACTTAATACACTTTCTATATAAATATATATATAATATATAAATATAAATATATAAATTATATAAATATAAACTTTATAAATCTTTTCTGATGAATTAATTTCACTGTAATATCTAATTAGAGAACATTTCATCTAAACTCAACCTCATTTCAAAACTCTTTTAGAATGAAAATAAAAAAAAGCTTAAGGTCCCCTCAACAGGAAAATAAAATAGATCTTTAGTCAAAGATAAAAATGATGTCATTCAGGGGTGCCTGGGTGGCTCAGTGGGTTAAAGCCTCTGCCTTGGGCTCGGGTCATGATCCCAGGGTCCTGGGATCAAGCCCCATATCTGGCTCTCTGCTCAGCAGGGAGCCTGCTTCCCCCTCTCTCTGTGCCTGCCTCTCTGCCTACTTGTGATCCCTGTCTGTCAAATAAATAAATAAATCTTTAAAAAAAAAATGATGTCATTCACCTCAAATAATTGTGATAATTTTACTACACACACCCATTCATATTTGAGAGAAAAAAAAGAAAAATTGGCACCAAATAAAACAACATGTATTTTTTAAAGAACAAAAATACAGTAGATATGTGAAATACGATGGTCAAATATGGAATGAACTTAAGTTGTTAGTAGGGGTAAGGGTTGGTTGGTTTGTTTGTTTGGAAATAATTACAGATACAGAGACAATCTATATATACTTCACCCAATTTCCTCCTCTGGTAACATCTTCTATTGCTATATTTCTGGAGTAGGAGAAGAATCTTTGAAATCCTTCCTTTCAACAATCTATCTTATGCCTTTGCTTAACTCATTTACCAGTTCTAAGGGATTGTGTGTGTGAGAGTGGGTGTGTGTGTGTATGTGTGCACACACATGCATTCTCTGGAGTTATATAGACAAATAAACACATCATCTGCAAAAGTATACAGATTGGAGATTCCAAATTATATGCATTTTATTTCTTCTTTCCTTACTGTAGTGGTTTGAATTTCTACTACTAGGCTGATGAGTAGACATCCACACTCATGCATTGTTCCCTAAGAAGGAAGTCATTCAACTTTCACCATTAAGAATGAATTTAACTGTAGAAGTTTTGGAACTACTTTTCATCAAATTAAAGAAGTTCCCATTTGTTCCTAATTTTTAGAAAGTTTTTCTTTTTTTAATGGATGTGGGAATTTGTTCTATGTAACTTGATCAGAATATATGATTTTTCTTCTTTATTCCATTGTTACTTCTATTTTGAAATGTCAAAAAAGTCTTGCATAACTGAAAAAAATTCCACTTGGCTGCATTGTATAATTCTTTTTATACGGTGCTGAATGGATTTGCTAATATTTTGTTGATGATTTTTCTCATTGATTAAATATTCTTTCAAAAATAAGCTAATATTTTTAGCTTTCTCTAGAGCCCCTTGCATACGGATGTGTGCCTGTGTGTGTGTGTGTGTGTGTGCTAATCATGGTCCTCTCTTTGGTTTATTCATTAGTATAACAGCATTGCATTATTGGTTACCTACCAAAACTTCTTAAAAATCTATTTCCCAGGAGGTAGTAGAACATAATGGCCTTAGTGACTAAAACCATAGGCTCTGGAACAGATTTTGCAAGTTCAAATCCCAGGTTCACTACTTTCTAACTTTGTAACCTTGACAATTTATAGAACATTTTCTTTTCCGTGGCTAAGTCTTTCTCTCTCTCTCTCATATTAAATGACACAGGTCATACGTAAAGCAGAGAGTTTGGCTTTTGTATGGCTTATAAATATAAGAGGGGCTAAGACTAAGATGGTTACCAAATAAACTATAATTATACCTGTAACTCTTTTATTAAAGTAGAATATATTCACATACACTTGCATAAAAATAATAGCAATAAAAAGCAGTATGCTTTAATAAAAGATCATATATTACTAAGTTTGGGCTTGATAATCTATCACCTGGATTGACATTCATTGTGGTACTCGCCTTGAGTAAAACATTTAGTTTTGGTTTATTCGTAGAATTTTAGATAAAAGATTTGACTGGGGTGGGGGTGCTCCTGTAAAGGCCAAACAATATAAATCATTCACTCACCAAAATATTTAGTTCAATTATCTGTTGTCTATCTATGTATCAATCTATCTATCAGCTATCTAATTATTTGCTTTTTCATGTTTTCTAGGGATGGGTCCAGGTGATAGAGTTAGAGTGATGAATGACACAGAGAAAGGCCACTTCACTAGGAGTTACTTTTTTCACTGGAATGGAAGACGTGCATATGCAAAAAGTCTAAGTTGGAACATGACCATAGTAAATGCTTGAGGATATATCTGTTTCCCTGACTCTGTTTCTATGTCAGAGGTCACTGCTATCCATTTATCCATTTAATTGTGGAAAATATGTATGATATTCTTATATCCAAAGAAGGCATGTGACAGCACACTTCTTTGCAACTGAATTGAATTAGCAAGATCCAAAAGAGCAAACTTTTTTTTTAATTAAAGAATATGTCCCTTTACACAATTGTAGACATTTGTTCCTTCACAAAATATGTTATTTTATCATGTCATATAGCCAGCGCCCTCAAGTAAAACCAGAGATTGAGTTATGCACTCTATTACTGAATTTTAGGTAATATATAAAATCCATAGATTTTTGTTTTTTTTTTTTAAGCTTTACATGTACTTCTGACTATCCTACTGGTTAAACTTCCTTTTTCTCAGAACTAGATTTAGATGAACTTTTTATGATTTGTGTTTACATATTTCTATTAAAATGAGATAAAAATTTTAAACTGAATTGAGCGTATAGTGCAGGTTAATATTTCCTTCAACATTTGTTAAAATTAATAAAATAAACAGTTGCTTATCACTGCAAAGTTGATTGTTAGGAAATAATTTATTAACTACCAGCACTCTGCAAAGGCCCAGAAGAGTGCTGGTGAATTTGCAGATTATCTGAGAGGAGACATTAAAATGCTGCAACCTCAGATTTCATTTTGACTGTTCTTGGAAAGTCTCCAACAAATTGGCTAAAAAGCCTACCACAGGAAGCCAAACATCTTAGAGTCTGAGAAGCAGAGACCATTTCTGCTGAATAGAATACTTATTTCTTTTCATAAAAACATGCTTCCCTAATATACATCTAATAATGCATAACCTATCAGTACAAGTCTAACAAAGCTTTTAAAGTTTTAGCTCTTTACATGACTTCTCTGCTGTGGGAGAAAATAATGCACTTGTAAAATCCATGATATAGAGCACTGTGCATATTTGAAATGAGATAAGGTATTTGTGTAGTTGACTATGTTTACTGTTGTAATAAAGGCATTATTTTTCCAATATACCACTTGAGTGCTGAGTATATGATTCCCTTGAGGCCTTCATTTTCATTATAAACAGACTACTACTGGGCCTACTTTTATAGTCACAATAATTTGAAATTATAAAATAACTTCTGAAAGCTTTGTTAAAGAAACAAAGTACAAGCAAACCTATACTGAAGCCCATTTTTCTACAGGTGGGGCTGGATGAGCGATATTATCAATGCAGGTATACAAAGGATGAATTGTGTGATGAGACTGAGGAAAGTGTTCTTTGACAGAATCTATATTGGATGTGATACTGTAGAATGAGCCTGTCAGTGGGAACTGGATAAGCTCCAGTTCTAAGGCAATTATATTTTATTTTATTTTTTAATTAATTAATTAATTTATTTGACATAGAGAAAGAGAGCATAAGCAGGGGCAGCGGCAGACAGAAGGAGAGGGAGAAGCAGGTTCCCTGCTGAGGAGGAGCCCAATGCCGGACTGGATCCCGGTCATGACCTGAGCCAAGACAGAGCCACCCAGGTGCCCCTCCTTTTTTAAGATTTTATTTATTTAGGGGCGCCTGGGTGGCTCAGTGGGTTAAAGCCTCTGCCTTCGGCTCAGGTCGTGATCCCAGGGTCCTGGGATGGAGCCCCGCATCGGTCTCGCCGCTCAGTGCGGAGCCTGCTTCCCCCTCTTTCTCTCTGCCTGCCTTTCTGCCTACTTGTGATCTCTGTCAAATAAATAAATAAAATCTTTTTAAGAAAAATATTTTATTTATTTATATTTTAGATGGTTTAAACACTCCTAAAAAAGTTATTTTATTCTGTATTTGTCTATTATTTAGGTAATTGTAACAATCAGAGAAGAAAAGAATGAAATGCGATTCAAATCAAATATAGTACAAATATAGACAGTATTCTGAATATCAGCTCCTTTCAGACTTTTGGCTCCAGGCAGTGTAGAGAAATGAAGTAGAATAAATGAGTTTCCACCCACCCCTGCTTCGATATTTGACAAAGGTTGTGAATTTCAACCATCAAATCTCAAATTTTAAATGTTTCTCATTGAGGACTTGTGTGTGAAAGTGTGTGTTAATATATGTGTTTGCATGTGTTTGCATGTTTGGGAGAGAATGACATTTCCCTGAATTAGTATACCAAGTAAAAAACTAAAGTTCCAAACTAATAAAAGCACATACGCATTCTAAGTGACTTTGATAAACATTTTAGTAGAAATAACTCTTACACATAATATGTGTCATGACTGGTTATAGCCACACCCCCAATTTATTAAGGATTCATAAAAGGTCACAGATGTGGTATTGGCCAAGATTTCACCCTGGTTCCTGCCACCTTGTTTCTTGGTGGTTGCCTTATCCCACATCTATTTTAAAGGTTTTTAGTCCTATGTTTTCAAATTAGTTCTCTTTAAGTTTTGCTGGTTAAGGCTCTGGTGTCATGTCTTCAAATTCTTAAAAATGGAACTGAATTTCCTCTCTTCCTTTTTTATTTTACATACTCTTTCCTATACATATTCTATTTATAGTTTTCATGCCATTGTTAGTTAAGAAAACTAAGTATGGTTTTTATGCCATTGTCTATATCTTATGTAACTAGTCTACTGACTGCATTTTCGGGGAGATGTTCCATTAGCTGTTTGTAATGCTATCCTTTGGATCTGATTGTTTTGGGTTTGCTTTTTACTTTTTTTCTTCAAATTCATCTGCCAGAAAATCCACTGTATTATATAACAATTTTTTGAGCTTTGCATAAATTGCCTGTTGACTACCAGGTAAAGAAGAAGTCTGGCAGAGGGCAGAAAAACAGCAAAATTCATCCTAGGTTTAAGGTGGCAAAAGACACTATACCCTCTAGATTCTGCCTTTGGATCTATATAACTATTATTTGTCTATTGTGTTTAGTCAGTGTTTTTACTTCTTTTATTCCTAGCTATAAAATTTTCTCAGAGATCTCACCTTTTCTTTTTACTCCCTAATGCTGAAAGATCTAATACTTTCTCCTTATAGACATATTGTTGTTTAAAAACATGCCTCTCTATTTTGCATGGTGCCTGGTGGGAATTCCACAAACTATGAATGACATTGTATCTGCATATACTCTAATTTCCATAATTTGATACCATCTACATTTAATGACTTTTACATCAGTGCATATGCATGGCTTGACTGATAGAAGTAATATTTGCATAGTTCAGTTTTCAGATAAGCAAAATTAAATGTTAAGACTGTAGGTTCTTTCAAAAATCACATGTTCCCTATTAAAGATAATTAATAGCTATTAAGCTTATATAACGTTGAAAAATAAAAATTACCTCAAAAAATAAACAGTTTAAAAAAAAATAAATAAACAGTTTACATATCAGAAAATCAGTCCATGTTGTAACATTTCCTCATATATTTGAAACAAACAAACAAAAAAGCCTGACACACACCACCACACATATTACCAAAGCATAGCACCATGGTAGTAGCAATTTATAAATATTCAATTCTACTTGCTACAGAATGATTCCTTAAGATTTTGATTGATGATAAGTAAAAGAGGGAGAAACAGATGAATCAACTCTTATAAAAATAATTAAAAACAATTTTTTCAAAGATAACAACTTTATTGTTTTTAGAAAAATTGAGCTTTAGTCTTTTGAAAAATAACTGTATCATCAATTGATGTGTTATCATGTCATATTGTTAAATAAAGTAGAATCAGCCTTTCATTTTCTTAGGGCTGGCTTCCAGACTTGAAAGCTTCCAGAAATTAGAATAAATGATCATTTTGAGACACGAAATTTTCTTCTTGCTAAAGATGTATTCAAAGCTTTGCTAGAGATAATACTTGCTTTGAAAATGAAGTGTCTGATGAGGCTTGTCTATAATTAGGAAACATTCGATAAACTTCCCATTGTAGAAACAGATTGAACAACTATTTCACAGTAAATCAGAATTTTGCTATCAAGTTATGTGATAAGCTCTTCTGTATTGCTCAGTAAATCATGAAGTGTGACAATAGGGACACTCAATAAGCTCCTGAGAACTGCATAATAAATCATGAAATTTCACAATAAGTTGCACAATAAGCTCTACTGTATTAGTCTCTAAATCATGGGCTTTCACAATAAAGTTATACTAAGAATTTCACTTTTCTTTGCTATGTCTGCTGTTATTATGGGGCATCTATCAATCAAGAATAAAACTTAGCATTAAAATATGGAGTCCTAAAAAAAAAAAAACAAAAAAAATAAAATATGGAGTCCTTCTCTCACACATTAGCAAGAGTCAAGTTATTGAGAAAATCAGGTTTTATTTGTATGAGAGGTAAAGAAAAACTATCTTGTTCCATTCATTAATAAAATTAATTACAGCATCAACTTGAGTTCACATGTTCATGATAGAGAGCTCATTAATTTAGAGTAGATATTATAAAAAAGACAATGTATTTAATCTGGGTTAATACTTAAGTACTTACAACAAATCGTATACACGAATACATTAAATATAATTAATGACAAGGGGGAGATTAAGTTTAAGTAGGCAATCACAATTATATAAAATATGTGGGGAGGGGTGTGCCCAAGTCCACAGAAAGAAAGAGCAAGAGGGAAAGAAATGTTTACATACTATTTTTTAAAAGGTGTGTTTATTCTCTAATTTTGAAAGCTGTGGAATATGCTAAATTTTCCATGATTTGGGAATTTATATGATAGATATAATATGACTTACAAGAGATAGAACTTTAAAGGTCACTAGATTTGAACCCTAGTTCCATTGCTTAAATGATATGTAATTGAATGTAATTACTTATATGACCTTTATTCATGTTTTTTAAGATAATATTTTAGCAGAATAGCAAAAGCAAACATTTTTAACATGAATCTGGAGGCATTCTTCACTAAAGATTATGATTATTTTATTTTTGAAAAAAAAATTTTGAGAGCGCAAGAGAGAGAACATGCATGAGTAGCGGGAGGGGCAGAGGCAGAAGGAGAAGCAGACTCCCTGCTGAGCTGCTGAGCAGGGAGCCTGACACGGGGCAGTGTCGGGGAGTGTCCAATCCCAGGACTCTGAAATCACCACCAGAGCCAAAGGCAGACATTTAACCGACTGAGCCACCCAGGCATCCTGAAAATAAATGAGATTTGTACAGGATGACAAAATGTGTCCATGACAAAAAAATGTGATACCTGACCTTAGCAAAACTTCTTAAGGGGCACCTGGGTGGCTCAGTGGGTTAAAACCTCTGCCTTCAGTCCAGGTCATGATCCTGGAGTCCTGGGATCAAGCCCCGCATCAAGCTCTCTGCTGTCTGATTCCTCTTCTCTCTCTGCCTGTCTCTCTGCCTGTCTCTCTGCCTACTTGTGATCTCTGTCTGTCAAATAAATAAAATCTTAAAAAAAAAAAGAAAAACTTCTTAATCCAAATACAATACAGGAGATATGTCAATAATAATAGAACCATAATTCTATATGGAGAACAGGAAGAAAGGGAGGGATTTACTGAAAATGTAAACATTGCTGTAGAGAGAGTTCTGTGGCATTTAAGCTTTGCTTTTGTGGAAAAAATTATAAAGTATCATTGGTCTATCGAAAACCCCCCTACACACACACACACACACACACACACACACATGCACACATGCATGGGTGCACACACATGTAATTTTGTTATGTTCTGATATTCTACTAAATTCTTTTTTATGTGATTAAGTCACTGAAAATAGGGGAACTCTGCAGAAGACCAGATATGATCCAAGAACAGTCACCACTATTATGTCCATTGCCGGCTATATTCTTTGATAAGAAGAAGACCCACAACATGAAAAATTCTACTTTGGACCCATACAAGCCAATATAGGAAACTATTTTCTTCTGTATAACCTACACCCAGTAATTAAGATTTCTCATCTCTTTTTTGTTTTCTTATTTTTTTTTTCATTTTACCCTATAATATAGAGATGATCACACACATATTCACATACACATACTTCAACAAGAGAGAGAGAGAGGAGAAATTATCTAGGTGGTGTGAAATTGGGTTTGAGAGTCTTTTAAAGATTAATGTCCTGTGCTCAGTACTGCTTATTATATTAAAGGAAAGCTGGGTAACTAGGTTTGAAACTCACAGTCTACTTTTTTTTGTTTTGCTTTGTTTTCTTTAAAAAACAATCTGAGGACACCTGCGTGGCTCAATGGGTTAAGCGTGTGCCTTCGGCTCAGGTCGTGATCTCAGAGTTCTGGGATCGAGCCCCACACCAGGCTCTCTGCTCAGCATGGAGCCTGCTTCCCCCCACCCCACCGCCAACTGCCTGCCTCTCTGCCTACTTGTGATCTCTCTCTCTTTCTGTCAAATAAATAAAATTAAAAAATTTTTTTTAAAAATCTGGCTACATCATAAACTAAACTTATAATACAGTTATATGTATTGATCAAAACTTATTTTCAATTATTATAATGGGAAAAGTTTGCAGAACTTAGAAATACTAGGAATCCTTTGGTTAGAAGTAAAGTAGTCCACCTCTAAACTGCAAACCTATGAATTGTTTGGATTTTTATGTAAAAAATGTATGTAAATTGAAACAAAATTGAATTATCTTTAAAATAATATTTTCTGAAATCCTAAGGAATATTAGAAAAATTAATGTGAACACAATCTGAACTAGTTATTAGTCATTTTTATGATTCTTTGATAAGCTTTGAAACATTTAAATAAAGCTCACCACATTTTCATTGTAATGTTAATATAAACACTATAAAATATCAAAATCTTTAAAGCAAGACAAAAAATTTAGAGTAGATTTCTTATCAGTTCATGTAGATGATATTAAATTCCAGAAAAGTAATCATAGAACACAGCAGGAGTTGATCTCAAGAATATTAATGAAGAAAATGGCATAATTAATATTCTCAAAGTCCCACATGTAATATTTCTGTTTGGGCAAGGCTAGAAAAGATGTCAAAACTGCAAGCTTTGAATTTTGAGAGAATTTTAGTTTTGCAAAACGTGTGGAACATTACAACATTTTAAAAAGTAAAACAAAACCCCTTATTCAAAATAAACATTTTGCCATTTTCATCTAGCTTGAAAATCTCATTCAATATAACAAATCATTAAAATTCAATCCATATACAACAAGTTTCAACCAAGATAAATCAGCTCCATTGCTTCCTGGTTCCTCTTAAACTACAATGTCCCAGATATAACATAATAAACAAGCATAGGACGATTCTGAAAGTTGGAAAGAAAAATGTAGAGTCCTTAGAGACCTAGACACTTGAGAAACCACACAGTAGTGAAGTCCCTGGGTTTTGTTTTTCCTTTCCACATGTCCTATAAAGGGCAGCCTGGAGCCAACACACACACACACACACACACACAAGTCCGAGTCTTTCTTTCTGAGCTCAAGTGCCTGCAAATGGTGGCCTAACAGAAAACCTTTTGGCAATATTACCTTACTTCATCCAAGCACCAACATAACAATCACACCTATTTATGATTTCGGTAGGGCCATACACACGTAACAGATTTTTCAGCCCCACCCACTTTCTTGGTTGAAGGCAACAGTCAACTTCTCCCACTAGGTTGACCTTCCTGTGGAAGTAAAGGGCTCGTACTCTAATCCCAAATCAAGGTTGTGTGCCTGGAATACAGCGATGAGTTGAGCCTCCATCCCCACTCTATAGCAATGAGACGTCCTGAAACATTGTGAGAAGCCACTTACCAATCCACTTCCCAACCCACTGCATTGTCAGCAGGCTCCACCAATTCCTTGAGCCTTATCATCCACATGGCGTCAACAAGACTGAATTCAGGGCTCTATATGATTTAGGGCTAGGCAGACCACCTACTTAGCCCAAACCTGTTGTCAGCTCATTGCAAGGGGAACTGAACCCCTACCCTTACTTAGCATCATGAAATGTAAAATGAAAAGATGGGAGATTGAGCTAAATGGTACTTTTAATTCTTTCCACCTCCCCTGGCACCAGATTCAGCAGGGAGTTGACCTTCTGCCCCCATACTGTAGGAAGAAAGAACCAGACAAGAGAACCAAACAACAGAATCTAATCTAGTCTAAACAGTATATTTAAAGGAACTGAAATTATACAGTAGACCACAATAAAATCAAATTAGAAATCAATGACAGAAAGACCACAGGAAACTTTCTAAACAATTAGAAATTAAACACTGTATTTCTAAATAATACATGTGTCAAGGAGTTAATGTCAAAAGAGATTTTTTAAAGTACATAGAATTGAATGAAAATGAAAATATAACAAATAATAAGTGGGACACACTACAGCAATGCAGAGAAGGAAATTTATAGCACAAATGTTTACATTACTTAAAAAACTCAATAATCTAAGTTTCTACCTTCCTGAGGTAGTTTCTTGAACTAGAAAAAAAGAACATAATAAATTCAAAGACGGAACAGAGAATTAAATAATAAAGATTGAGCAGAAATAAATGAAATTGAAGAGGGAAAACAACAGAGGGGGAAAATTGCTTTTGCTTTTCTTTGGGGGGAAAAAAAAGAACAAGAAAATGTATAAACCCCTATCAAGACTAACAACTATAAAAAGAGAAAAATACAGGGGCACTTGCGTGGCTGAGTAGGTTGAGGACCCAACTTTTGATTTCTGATCAGGTCCTGATCTCATGGTTTATGAAATTGAATGCTGTTTTGGGCTCAGTGCTCTGGGGGAGTCTGCTTGGATATTCTCTCCCTCTGTCCCTTCCCCTGCTGTACTACTTCTCATTCTCAAATAAATAAATTGTAAAAGAGAGAGAGAGAGAGAGAGAGAAATACAATTAGAAGATAACTAGTATGAAATAGAGACATCACCATACACTGAAGCCACTGAAATTATTGAAGAGATACTAAGAAAAACTTTACTTATAATTTTGACAACTCAGAAGAATGAAATAGTTCCTTGAAAACTACAAACTGTCAAAACTTAACCATTATACTGTGAATAGTTCTATAACTATTGGAAATATTGAATTAACATTTTAAAAATCCTGAAAAAAAATCTTTGTGCTCAAAATGCTTGTCTGCAGAATTCTGCCAAACATTTAGAGAAAAATTAAAACCAGTTTTCTGCAGTTTCTTGGAAATAGAAGACAATGGAGTAACTCTCTACACATTTGTGAGGTTAGTATAACCTTGATACGAAGACAACACATGATGATATTAAAAAGAAAAGAAAGAAAAGAAAAGAAAACCTGCCAATCGATAGCTCTCATAAACATTTGTGCAAGTTTTCATTTCCTTCTCCTCAACATTCTTTCTCACAGAATATTTTACAGTCTATGCTAAAATGTGAGGGGGAAAACCATAGCGTGACATCAAAAAATTGATTGTTTTGTTTCTCTTTCCAGTTAAGGGGGTAAACATTGATGCAATGTTCTGAAAGTAGAATATCAAAATTACCTACCAAACGAACAGTTGAGGTGGTCACAGAAATGTTGGCCACCATCTCTCATTTTATAAACAGAAAATCATGAATTCAAGCAGAAGAAAACTTACCACAAATCATCCTTACTAATTACATAACATAGAAACACCTTTGAGGAAAATACACATTCAAGTTCTGAGTTTGGTAAAATAAAAGAAAAAACAACTTAAAATATTCAACAATTATTAAGAGTTTTTGCTGAAGTAATAGAGCTAAGGGCCCTAAAAACAACCCCAAATATCTGAAAGATGAAAGAACCATGGCATATAATTGGCTTTTCAGTTTCCTATCTTTGCACCTTACAACCAGCAATTAAAGTATTTTATATATCTTTGGATTCTTAGTACTTATAGTAGAGATTATGTATCTCAGTCCCAATCCAATTGTTGAGTAAATGAATTTTAAATGTAACAACAAATATATCCCAGCCATATTGACTGACTTATCATTCAGTTATTACACTGTATATAATTAATTTTCAAAAATTTACCTTTCATTCTCCATGGATTTCTGGGTTTTGAGTGACCTTAATTCTTAAAATACCTTCCTTTTTTTCTCTATAGGTATAATTTCTGATTTTGTTCTTTCCCCGAGAGTCTGCAATTTCCCTAGAGTTAACCTTCGTACGTAGCTTTTGATCTAAATTTTATAAATTTCACAAAATATCAGTGAGGGTGTGGAAAAATGTAGAGCTTTTCTTGTCTGTGTGATGTTTGAAAATTTTATGCTGTACTTGAAAGAACTTTTGAAATGTCTTCACTATAAATGAAGGCACACGAACTAATTGAATTTGAAAATGGATTATCTTTAGAAATCTGTGAGTCTTCATTGTGTTCCATGAAACTTCATGTGCTGCATGAAACTTTTTATGTTTATGCATGGTCAAGTTGCTTTTGAGCAAAAAATACAGCTTATGTTGGTCAAAGGGTAAGTGAATGGTAAGTAAGTCTCAGAATGTAAATATAGAGATCTCCAAAGAGATGTACAGATTTAATGCTCCTGGAGTCCTTTCTTCATAATCCAGAGGTAATCACCTCCTTTTCTCCAAGAGGATTTGTTTACATTAGAAAGGAAAGTTCTCTTCCTCAGCTTTTTTTGTGAAGAGGAGGCTGTTACGCAAGCTTCTCTGCATTAGAGTTGAGATTAATAATTTTGGGATTCCTCTTACCTAGTACCGAGTGCCCTCACTCGGGAGTGGACGTCATCTGCCCTCATCATACTGCCCTGAGTAGAAATTGGGGCATGAGGAATTAGCACTAAGGTATTCTGTTAGTAAATACTCGGTTTACTCAGTCAGCCTCTGATTCAGAAACCTGTATTTACTCTATATTTCAACAATCCGTTGATTGTTTCTTATACTATACAAATTCTTTTAGTTTAAGGTAGTCCTACTTGTCTATTTCTGCTTCTGTTGCTTATGTTTTTCATGTCATATCCAAGAAATCCTTGCTTAGATCAATATCATGGAAATTTTCCCTTTGTTTTCTTCTAGGATTTTTCTAATTTCTTATCTTACATTTAAATATTTAATCTAGTTTGAGTTGATCTTTGTGTATGGTGTAAAATATAAGTCAAATTTCATTCTTCTGCTTGTGGAAATATTGTTAAAATGTCCATACCACTCAAAGCAATCCAGATTTGATGCAATCCCTATCAAAGTACCAATGACATTTTTTATAGAACCTAAGTCTTAAAATTCACATAGAATCCCCAAAGACCCCAAATAGCTGAACCAACCTTGAGAAAGAAGAACAAAGCTGGAGGCATTGCACTCCTTATTTCAAAATATATTACAAAGCTACAGTACTTGAAGCTGTATGATACTGGCATAAAAACAGAAAGAAAAATGGAACAGAAAAGAGAACTTACAAATAAACCCAAGCATATATGGCCAACTGGTTTTCAACCAAGTTGCCAAGAGTCCATAATAGGCAAAGAATATTCTCCTCTTACATATGGTTATATAAAGCAATGGCTACTAGTATTTTAAAATTTCCTTTAAAATGTAGTTTAATTTAAGATTTTATGTATAACTAGACTTCTGAATAAATAATGCACCATGAATCTTCCTATTACATTACATAATAATATTTTTCAACCTTTTAAAAATCACAACATAAAAAGGATGTATGTATAATTTGGAAGCTGTTAAATGTCTATGAAATTGGCATAGATACAGCTCATTAAGCTGAAGTGCCTGAAAATGGTGGCCTAACAGAAAATCTTTTGGCAATATTAACCTTACTTCATCAGATTTTACATAATTGAGAATGAATATATTTATTATTCATTAAAAATAATTTTATTTCCAGAAAAAAGCGTTACAAGACATATTTGCTCAGCCAATCAAAATACACATAGCAATGACTATATATTAATACATATTATTAATAATTATACATTAATATGTGCAACATATATTAATATATGTAGTATATATTAATATAGCAATGAACAACAATGATTATAGATTAATAGCCACAGAGAAGAGATATTACTTTTAAATACTTATTTGGGAAGAAGGAATAGAGAAAATATATCATTCTTTATAAATTATATGCATCTTTTAATTTATGGCATAGGATGGTAGGGATCTGGGTTCAGCACTAGAACATTTTGTTAATAGGTAATGAAATAAATAGGGATGCTAGAACAGGGCCTGTTTTGCTATGGCAGAATTCATGTACAGACCCTCCCACCCATTCACTACAAACTCTGAACCAAGTAATAATAATAAAAATACTATTTGAGGACTCTATGCTGGGGAATCAAATGTGGAGAAATGACTCACATATGGAAAAAAGAACAAAATAAGATTCTCTGATTAAAAAAACCTAAGAAGTTTTGTTTTGTTACCAGACAAGCTCTACAAAAAGTGCTATAAAAAAATTCTTTAGGCTTAAAGAAAATTACACCAGATGTAAATTCAGATCCTTAGAAGGAAATGAAGTAGTAACAACAATAAGAAGAAATGTCTAGATAAATGTAACATACTATTTTGCTCACTTTACTTGTTTAAAATGTGTTCAATTCTTTAAAAATATGTTTATATAAAAATGGTGAACTTTTTAGTAAATATAATATATATTATATTATATATGATAATATATATGACAACTAAGTCAAATGTAAATTAGGGAAGGATTAAGGAGGCTATATGATTATAAGATTTCTATATTATCTATGAAGAACCTATTATGTTATTATTGTATGTTATATTTTATATTAATATGTGTTATATAATAACATATATAATTATATTATTATTACCTATATATACATCATGAAACATTAAGTAATTCTATCATAATGTCTAGAATAACCACTAGAAAATATGTCTAAAAAGATAATATTTAAATTAAAAGAATGCTAAAAATACTCAAATAATCCAAAAAGGGAAAAAAAAAAAAGGTAGGAAAAAAGAGGGAGTATGCAAAAGAACGAAAAAGATAAGGAATTGGGATGTCTGGGTGGCTAAGTTGTTAAGCATCTGGCTTTGGCTCAGTCATGATCTCAGGGCCTGGGATTGAGCCCCACATCATGCTCCCTGCTCGGCAGGAAGCCTGATTCTTCCTCTAACACTCCCCCTGCTTCTGTTCCCTTTCTCACTGTGTCTCTTTCTGTCAAATAAATAAATAAAATATTGAAATGAATTTCAATTAATAAATGAAAAGGAACCTACAGAAACAAATATTAGGTTATACATCTAAATTTCACTTTATAAATAATTACATTATATTGTCTACACAACCAACTAAAAGGCAGAAATTAATGAGTACATTAAAAAAGCCTGACCCTGCTATATAAATTACACACTTTTGATTTAAATATACGGATTAATCAAAATAAATGGATGCAAAAAGACATACTGCAAACACAATAAGCCTAAGAAAACTGGAAGGGATCTTTGAAGGTTGGGTAAATAGACTTCAAGACAAAGAATATTACTAGAGAAAAAGGACACTTTGAAATGATAAAGGGGAACATCCATTAAAAATACAGATCAAGCATTTAATGGAGCCTTAAAATTTATGAAACAAAAATTCACAGACTTAACTGGAAGGATGATAGGAAATTTTCAACATACGTATTTCAGCAATTAATAGAACAAGTAGACAAAAATTTGGTAAAGTCATAAAGGATTTAAATGAAATTTCCAAAAACACATGGTAGATTCACAATGACAGAATATTTTCTGGGCTAAAATGATTCCCAAATATATTTAAAAATATCAAAATCATACAGAGTGCATTCTCTGACAACAACAGAACTAAATTGAAAAGGATTCACAGTTATTTTCAAAACCCTAAATATGTGGAAATTAAGCAGTGCACATCTAAATGATTAATGGATCACAGATTAAATTACAGGAGGAATAAAATATAATTATAATTGAATGATAATGGAATGTAATATATGAAAATTTATGCAACACCACTAAAGCAGTGCCTAGCTGAAAGCATATAGCTTTTAGAGTTTAAAATAGCAATGAAGAAACATCTAAAAGCCATGGTCTAACATTCATTCTTAAAAAGATAGAAAAAGAAAATCAGTAATCCCAAAGTAGGTATAGAGAACAATAGAAATAAGCACAGATAACAGAGAAATCAAATAAAACCAAGATTTCATTCTTTCAAAGGCTTTCTTTTAATTTGTCAAACTAATAGCTCCAACAGTCAAGGACAAAATGGAGTACAGACTCATCAATATCCGGGATGAAAGTGGGGTTATCAACAGAAATTGCATAGATATTAAATGACAAATAAGAAAATGTCATGACATCGAAGCTTAAAAATTAGAAGAAATTTGGTAAACATTACTTACAGAATTGCTTGGAAAAAACTACAAAACCTCAGTAGCCTGTATACAGGAATTTGAATTTGTCCTTCAAAAACTTCCCCCAAAGAAAACTTTCAGCCCAGGTTAATTCACTATGAGTTTTTAGCAAATATTCATGGAAGAAACATGACCAACCCTAGTCAACCTTTTCAGGAAATAGATTTGAAGCGATCAGATCTTATGGTACAAGCCTGTACTAAAATCTGACAAATATTTTCTTGTTGTTGTTGTTTTCTGAGAAGAACTCAATAGGATTTTTACCTTTGAATCCATGTACGCCATGTCTTTTTCTTCAGGCCCTTCTCTCTGGTATTACAATTACAAAGATAATTAACTATTTGACATTGTTCCATTGTTTCCTGAAGTTGCAGTCCTGTTCTTCCGTCTTTGTGTCTCTCTGCTTCAGTCTAGAGGACTATGATTTCATGTCCCCTGAGTTTTCTTCTGCAATGTCTAACCTGTTGTTAAGCACACCCAGTGAATTTCCTATTTTGCTATTGTATTTTTCATCTCTAGAAGTATGTTCTTTTGTATGGCATCCATTTCTTGACTTTTTGGGGTCAGTATTTCCTTTCAATACTTACGCATATTTATAACTGCTCTGTAGTCTTTTCTATTTATTGTATCGTCTCTGTGATTTTGGGGAATATTTCTATTGATCTATTTAATCTCCCAGTTTGGGTTCATATTTTTCTGCCTCTTTTTATTATTGGATTAATTTTATGTTGTTAAATTATGGAGTGGGCGGTCTTCCTTTAAATACTATTTTCAATTTATCCTCAGCCATTCTTATTTACAGATCAGCTTAATCTTTTTTAAGGCCTGCTTTTTTTTTCTTTTTTAAGATTTTATTTATTTTTGAGAGAGAGAGAGAAGACCAAGCTTGGGGGGATTGTGCAGAGGGAGAAGCAGTCTCCCCGCTGAGCAGGGAGTCCTACTCAGAACTCCATCCCAGGACCCTGGGATCATGACCTGAGCAGAAGGCAAACACTAACTGACTGAGCCACCAGGTGCCCTTAAGTCCTGCTCTTAACCTCTGTGAGGTTGGGTCTAAATTAACCTTTTTGACTAGTTTAGCCCCACAGAGAAAGTATGATACTCTGGGATCACTATTGGATGCTCCCGTGTTCAGTGAGATTTTTATTTTATTTTATTTTTTTACTTTGGCAGGCCAGAATTTCAGTACCTTTCAGCCTACAGCTCCCTGGCAATCCTTTCCTTGGCACTTTTGCAGTACCTTGTCCCACTAATTGCAAATACCTCTGTCTTCTCTGATTCTGTTTTCTCTTTCTCTTTTACACAGAACAGTGTGGGACTTTTTTTTTTCTTTTTTCTTCTTCTTCTTCTTTTCTGAACTTCCATCAAGAAAGTGACTCCAAGCAGTGGTGAGGCTGAGTTATTATGTCCTGCCAAGGAAAGCAGCCAGGCCATGTCTGTCCTTTAATACCTAGATAGTATTCTTCCTTATTTTGTAATCCAATTTTCTAATTGATTTTAGTGGAAGGGAAATTCAAGTACTAAGGGATCTCCTATGGTTAGAAAGAAAACTCCAGTGTTTTTCTTTTGGTATAATTCAGGATTGCTATTTCCCCAAGGTTCTAGCATTCATGGTTACCTTCTAAACTTTTCAAACTGCTGATTCGCCTTCCTCACTGAGTAATAGGATCAGTTACTTCCTTCTCCATATGACGTTCCCTTTCTACTGCTCAGTTTTTCCTCACTCTGATGCTCAGAAGTCCTGAGCATTCTTTCACGTTTAAAATTAGATCTCAGGGGGCACCTGGGTGGCTCAGTGGATTAAGCTGCTGCCTTCAGCTCAGGTCATGATCCCAGAGTCCTGGGATCGAGCCCCACATCGGGCTCTCTCCTCTGTGAGGAGCCTGCTTCCTCCTCTCTCTCTGCCTGCCTCTCGCCGACTTGTGATCTCTGTCTGTCAAATAAATAAATAAAATAAATCTTTAAAAAAATAAAATTAGATCTCAGTTCTGTCCTATGGTCTTTCACTTTCCACGTGATTTTGCTCCAATATCCTTCCTGACCATATTTACTAGATGTTTTCCTCTTTTGGTCATTATGCTCCAGGGCTCCAGGCTGGCCCTTGTTCTTCAAAAAAAATGTAGAGCTGCTCTCTTTCCTGGATCTTTCTTTCTACAAGCTGTTGTTATATCTGAATCATGCTTTCCCCGAGTCCTCAGTCATCAGAGGGCTTTTTTACGTGCAAATTTTGTGTAAAAATGTAAAGCAGAAAAACGTACACAGCCTTAAGTGCTACTAAGTGAATTTTCATAAAGTGCACACAACTGAGTAACTTCACTTACAGTATTATTTAGACCTTGGATGTCTTTACATGTCCCTTTTCAGTCATTATGCCACAAAATAATCACTATTTTCGCTTCCATCACTGTAGATCATTTTTCATGGCTTTCAACAGTCTGTAACTAAAATTGTGTAGTATGTAAACCTTTCTGTATAACCTCTTACACTGTCTGGTTACTTTTAGTAGAGTATATTTCAGCTTTGTTGGTATATTCTTTGTTTTTAAGATTTTATTTATTTATTTATCTATGAGAGAGAGAGAGAGAGAGAGAGAGAGCACACAAGCAGGAAGAGGGACAGAGGGAGAGGGAGACGCAGATTCCCGGCTCAGCCCATGTTGTGCTCCATCGTAGGACCTCAGGATCATGACCTGAGCCCAAGGCAGATGCTTAACTGACTGAGCCACCCATTCACCCCAGTTGTTGGTAAATTCTTAAAAATTCTTTCTTGTATACTATATTTAGGTTGGCTCCCTTTATAGTTGCTTAATTATCCATTTATTCCTAGCCTTTTTCAATAGCTATTTGTCAGTCCATCTACCTATTTACCTATATTTACAGCTATCTCTCTCCAGAGGACAGATATTTACTTTAACACAGTATTTTAAAAAGTGCCTGAAATTAGTAAGTACTCAGTGCAAATTGGTGCAATGACTGAATAAATACATATGGTAGGAAATTATTTATCAGAATATCAATAATGAGTCAGTAGCTCCCATCAGTCACTTCTGCATTACTTATCTTAAGGTTTGTGGCATGTGATGATGCCTAAACTTGTTTTCAGTTCTAATACAAAGTTACCAACTGATTTTTCTCTTTTGTTACTTAGACAAGATTGAGTAAATAGGAGTATTGGGTGCGAGAGTTCAAAGTCAGAACTCATCTGGAGGTTTTCACATTTTTCTTGACCATTTTTCTAATATCCACCTTTTCTTTTTTGTCAATAATGAATACAACACAAGTATGTAGCAACTCTGTCATGTTAGTAAAAAAAAAAAGATAAAGTGTTGTAAGGCTTACATGCATACCTTGGTCTCTAACTGCCTGTGTATACCAGGAATTTCCATGGAAAAATGAAGGATGCATGCTTGTTTAGTGAATTTCTGTAAGCACTCATTCTGGAAAAGATAATAGTACCTGGTTCCAAGTCTCTGGAATTGAATTTTAATTTATATTAGAATAATGGTTTAAAAACATGTATCTCTTTATTCTGATATAAATATTAAAGGGGTATTCAGGTAAAAGTAGACCGTATGTTAAAATTATGCAGAAAACCATGTCCTCTTCAATTATGCCATTAGCATATGTGAACCAAACTTAATGGTCCATAAGTAGTTGAGAATGAAGAAGTGTCTGTGTTCTTAGAAGTTCTCAAGCTGAATTATATTGGAGCAGAAAACTACAAGCAGTCACTCGTGATAGCCTTTACATTTCTAACTAGAAAATACTGACACTTCATAGAAGAAAATCAAGTGATATAAAAATGTGATAAACCATAACACTCAGAAATAAGAAAAGAAGGGGGGTGATCAGGTGGTTCAGTGGGTTAAGCATCCACCTTCAGCTCAAGTCATGACATAAGGGGCCTGGGATCCAGCCTGACATGGAGCCTGTGTCAAGCCCTGCATCAGACTCCCTGTTGAGCAGGGAGTCTGCTTTTCCCTCCCCTTCTACTCCTCCACTTGCCAACCTCCCCTTCCCAGCTTCTACTTAAGCTCTCTCTCTCCCCCTCAAATTAAAAAGAAGAAGAAGGAGGAGGAGGAGGAGGAGGAGGAGGAAGAAAACCTATGAGTGCATAGTTGAAAGAAAAATCTCATTCTATTCTTAAAGAAACATTAATCATGACCCTAGCTTTCCCATAAATGTTCTTTAAAAGATATTTTTCTCTTATATATGCAACACCTTTTACAATTTCCCAATGATTGCAAGTGAAAAAAAAAAAAAAGTATCTTTAGAAGGTGAAACATAATGCAAAGTGTTTGAGTAAACATTAAGAAGAACAATAATGAAAGAGCTAGAAATTAAGAAAACAATCCTTGGCTTTTGAGTCTTCTCATGTTGCTGTTCACTGCAGTTGGTAGAACATATTTAAAAACCCTAGCAGGATAATGAAACCTGACTTAAAAAAAAAAAAAAAATGTGTTCCATCTATTTGTGAGATAATATACTTATTACCTCCTATAGTTTTTTTCTTAAATTTTAGACTTTAATCCCTCAAGTACTGAACTTGGGTCTCCATTCAAGAATAGAGACTTGCAGCTGTTGTTTATCATGGGCTATTTACTTTTAGTTCTAACAGTCCAGGTACAGCTGTGCAGTTGAAGGGATTAAAAAGTTAGAATATTGTTTCAGAGGAAGTTATGCACTGTCTGCAGAAAGAATAACAACTTTAAACTCTTCAGAGTTTACAAATGTTAACTTCTATCTCCTGAGGTAATCCTGGTCCTATTATACATTTCTGGACTCCTCAGATGAGCAACATCTTATTTACTTTTGATGTTGGAAATAAAGTATTTCTTGCCTTTAGCAATAATAAAATCGTTACAGAGAATGTTACATCCCACAGACTCAAAGCAGCATTCAAGATATAATTTTTTTAACCATGATCTAGTGCCCATAGCACTTGAAAAATTTTAGAACTAATATATAAATAGTGCTACAAAGAAACAGGAAGGAAGAGAAAGGTTTCGGTTCTTATTGTAGGTTTTCTATAATGTTTCTGCATTTAGTAAGATAAATGATCCAAAAATCAAGATTTATACAAATTTGTTATTAAAAACTTTGGTGTAACCAACACTCTACTAAAAACCAAACAAAATTAATAGGAATGGCAACATCCATGACTCTTATGACTTCATCAAAACCAAATAACAGAAGTAGAACGCCATTTAGAAAAGAAACACATTTCCAACCAGACCAAAACTACCCTGTAGTCTAAAAGCTTGGATGCTAGCAAATAAAAAAATAAAAAAATAGCTTCCCAAATTAAATGGTGTGTCATATGACAGGTCTGTGCCATGAACAGGTTACAAGTGGGTGAAAATAGGTTACAAGTGGGTGAAAACAATGATCAATTAGATTTGGGATTGTGTAAGTTTGGTGGGTTGCCAGGAACACACCCCACTCCTACCCAGACTGTTCATGTTTTATGGGCACAATCTCATTTTTTAACCCAAGTATATTTTACTAACTCTACTGGTGTCAATGTGAGCCACAAGATGAAAACATTTGGGATGTATGACATTAACCTTTCTATACCTTTCACGTGAGAAAGAATTCACAGAGTACTCAAATGAAGAAAAACCAAAATATACCTTGAAAAAAAAATGAACAATCATGAATAAAGGTGGGACACATCTTACCCTGACTTGTCTCACACAGACCAGAAATTTTATGCATAGCATTTAAGATAGTATGGTTTTGGCACAGGTATAGACCAAAAAGCCAATGGAACAAAATGAAGAGACCAAAAACAGATCTATAAATGGATGAAATCTTATATTCTTGTAATTAATTGTTCACATTGCATATCAGTGGGGTAAATGTTGAATAATCAAAAATGAGTCTACAACAATTGGTTATTAAGGGAACATGAATGAAATTAGGTAACTACTATATACTCATATTAAAAATTATTTCCATGTGAATTTAATACTTAAAAGATGAATCAGAAAAATATAAAAATTATAGAAAATGATGTAGACTCTAAAAATTACAGAGAATAATATAGAGAAATAAATGTATAATCTTGTGACAGGAAAAGGATTTCCTAAAGATTATATTGAAAACATATAGGCAAATCATAAAGAAAAAGAATGATAATTATTTCATTAAAATAAGTAATATGTGTTTATTAAAAAAACACCATAGAGATTGAATCATAAACTGAAATCCTACAGAGGATTAGAATCCATAGTCCATTGGAACAATGACTAAAAACTTGAACAGCCATTTTCAAAAGGAGGACTAAAGAGTTAATAACCACATGAACAGATTATGCTTATTAATTGCATATATTCATCTTATACCATTAAAATCCAGTAGATTGGTAAAAAATAAAAATCAGAAAATGCCAAGTGTTGGTGAGGATGTGGAGAATGATGAGCAACTCGTTCATTGCTGGTCGGAGGATAAATTGGTAAAAACACTTTAGGAAACAGTTTGGCATTTACACTAAAGTTGAAAATATGTGCATCCCATGACCCATCAATTTCACCCCTTTGTATGAACTCCAGAAAAAATACTTGCCAATATACACTAAAAAGTTTCATACAACTTTTCTGCTCCTTCAGAAGAACCAAAAACTCAAATATCCATCAAGATTAGAACATGTAAATGTATGTTTAATTTACAGGATGAATAAACATGTCTTCATTTAAAAAGATGTTGAAAGAATAAAAAATACATATTGAAAATTACATTTTTCCATTTACAAAATGTTTTTAAAAAGGAAAAAAAGCATATTGTTTACAGATACATGCATAGGTGGTGAAACTATGAAGAAAGGCAAATGACTAATTTACATATAGTGCAAGATACTTCTTTTCTCTGGTTGGATTACAGTGATAGTGAAAGAGAAATGATTGGAAGAATAAGTAGCCTTCCTAAAAACAAAATAGGTAACATTAATGGTCTTTACTTTGCAACAACAGTAAAGTCTCTCGGGAAGTAGAGTCATTAGCTAATTTGTTGAAGAGATTCTGAATTCTAATCCTTTTGCTACTGAGGCTAGAAAAGACAAATAAATACATTAAACCTTTTAAGTGTAGATTTTTTAAAAAATCTATTGCAGTTTTACAGTGCTCTACTAAGGATATTTAAGCTGAAATCTGTTTGTAGAAACCAATCTGGAAGGGGGAGCTATGATGAAATGAACACCTGTATTCTATCAAGAAAGAACATTTTCAAATCTCTGTGGATAACATTAACCATTAATTCTCTTGGAATTATCTATCCACCTGGTGTACAAATGAGAGAAAACAAAGACATGTACCATTCCCAGTATTATTATCAAGAACCTCAAGGTAAAATACTGCTCTACCCAAAGATGCGAAAAATTTACAATGTAGCCAATGTATTTACATTGTAGCATGTACATTTACAATGTAGCATTTCCATGTAGTAAATGAGTGAATCCAAATTTTGAGCTACACAGTATTCACCAGATAAATAAGCAGATTCCAAGCTGTAAACTGCAGGTATAGTTTTCACAAATTTACAATGATGCCATGAAATCTGTCTTTACTGCAAGCATTGTCAGTTGATTGCGAAGCACACGCAAGAACAGATGCAGGATATACTAGACACCAAGAATCCAGTGAGCGGTATCAAAGCTAAGGAAAGAGCCTTCGCAGGATCTCATGCCTTTGTTCTTTGTTTTGGCACTTTTGTGGTTTGCTCTTTGATATATTTGGGTTGTCTCCTTCTATACTACTGATTAGATTGGCTAAGCAGTCTTACCTTGATCTTTATTTTGCTACAGCAATCTAATCCTTCTGGCACTTTGACCGTTCTGCCTTATACTTTAGGCCAGGATAGAAGATATAAGATACTTGAGGTAATAAGCAGGAAAAAGGAAATGTGGAATTAGTCGAGGCTGAGAGATTTGAGTTTAGCTGCAATATTTAGAAAATTAGGAATTCTGGGACTTTGCCAGGGTTAGATTCATTATAACTGTTTGGTGATTAAATGCAATGGTTAAGCTAAGCTCTCAGGGTTGGGAAAAGTGCCTCTGGGGCTGCTCTAAATTGCAGATCTACTAGGCTTTACTCTCTGTGAGACTCTGAGCTCCTAATATGACTTCCTTTGAACAAAACTTCTGTGCATAAAGTAGATATTAAGTTCCATGTTTTGATGAAAAGTAAACTGATAAAATATACTTTTTTAAGGTATCACTTTGTGCCAGAAATTTTATATAAACCATTTCATTTATACTAAGCCCTGACGAAAACAAACTGAAAATGGTAAAGAAGCTTACAGAATATAATGTGTTTAGTAACTGATAGTGACGATGTTCCCATCAAGGTTATCGACTACCATCTATATACTGTAAGCAACAACTATTGTGTTTTGTTCCTACACAAGTAACTGTGAAGTACTTTGTTTTTCAGATATGAAATATAATACAGATTCTACTAAAATTATGCATTATTAGAAAATATGTAACAACAAGCCTGAAATAGAAAGGAAAATGATAATTTCTAGAGTGACCTATAGCAAGGTACAGTAGCCGTGACCACAAGAACAAAGTTAAAGTTTTGTTTTTAAAATATCTTTGTCTTTGAAGTTAATCTTTATAGAATAGTGTAATGCATTACGGCAAGTCACAGTCTTAGTTTACTATTTTATCTGAGCTGGGCTACACTATTCTACAAATATCCCTCTGTATATATTTCTAGGAAAATGGTTCCTCAACATTATTCTGCCTAGAAGTGAAGAGAAAAGCTTATAAAAATGTATGTTCCGATGCCCACCAGTCATTTACCCTCTCTTATTCATGTAGCCTGAGGTAACTTCCAGAGAGCTGCCTTTTTAACAAGAACCCGAGGTGATTCTGAACTAAGTGGCGAGTAGAAGCAACTTCAAGAGACATTGTTTTATGGTAAAAACAAAACAAAACAAAACAAAACAAAAATCATGTCAGTAGCTAATGTTCATAAATTTTCAGAGTAGCCTTTGAAAACAAAGCATAAATATAGTTTATATTACAATGTGTTGTTTGGGTGGCTCAGTGGGTTAAAGCCTCTGCCTTCGGCTCAGGTCACGATCCCAGGGTACTGGGATCAAGCTCCACATCAGGCTCTGTGCTCAACGGGGAGCCTGCTTCCCCCTCTCTCTCTGCCTGCCTCTCTGCCTACTTGTGATCTCTTTCAAATAAATGAATAAAATCTTTAGAACAAAAACAGAAACAATGTGTTGTTTACATTGAATATAGAAGTTGTCATATCTTCTTCAAAATGTGGGTTTATTTAAAAGCTTTCAAAACTTTTAAGTTTCTCTTAAGATTTTGAAACAGGTGCTGGCAGAAATAAATATATATATACATATAAATTTGAAAGAACACATATCCTTGCTGTCAAATTTTCAGTAATGATCACATCTTTGGAAGAAAAAAATCAAAGTTATAAATTGCTTCTTACTATTAAAAAATTTGATTTATGCTGAGTGAAATAAATCAAGCAGAGAAAGTAAACTATCATATGGTTTCACTTATTTGTGGGGTATAAGAAATAACATGAAAGACATTAGGAGAATGAAAGGAAAAGTGAGTTGGGATAAATCGGAGGGGGAGACAAACATGAGAGACTTTGGACTCAGAAACAAACTGAGGGTCTTGGAGGGGGGGATGGGAATGGGTAAACCTGGTGGTGGGTATATGCTCCATATATTGCATGGAGCACTGGATGTGGTGCATAAAAAAGAATCTTGGAACAATGAAAAAATCAATTTAAAAAACTGGTTTATATTATGTACTATATATTCTTTCTGGACTCAGTAAGTATTTACAATGCTCTTTAAATCATTCAAATTTATGTTTAAGGAATATTATAAGCATAATTCATAAGCTAATGCTAATATTAGTCATCATAATAAATAACTACCACATTTGGAACATCTGAGTCAAACTGCTAACTAACCAAAGATAATGTTTTAATATTTTCCACGAGATAGGAAAAATGACACTATATATACCTAAGAATAAAAGAAAGTATGAAAACTGTTTTTTTAAAATAAAGTTGAAATGACAATGTAAATATGCTTTTAAAGTACTAATAGAAAAGATAAAGCAATCAATCTAGTATTTTGTATGCAGCGAAAATATCCTTCAAAGATGAAAACTAAAAAAGGCATTATTAAACTGATAGAAGCTGAAGGGACTCACTTCCAACAGCTTTACACTACAAGTAATGCTAGAAGAAATTCTTTTGTCTGAAAGAATTTACTATAAGAGGGAACTCCAAATCTGTAGCAAAGAATAAGGAGCATCACAGAGGGTAAATACTTGAGCAAATAAAAAAGAGTGTGCATGTGAAAATGCACATCAACTTAAAACTTTACTGATATTTTTGAAGTAAGAATTGTAATATACCATGGGTTTTATAAAATATTTAGAAGTAAAATATATGACAGAATAACTGTAAGGAGTTTTAGGGAAGAGATCATTATGCTACTGAAAGATTTAAACTTTTTTCACAAACTAATATTATTTAAGGGTAAGGCATGATAAATTTGAAAATGTATATTTGAAACTATAGCAATGACAAAAAGTTACAAAGGTAGATAGCTAAAAAAACACAAAATGGACTATTAGTTAATACTCATTTTACTGAAAATTGGGCCAGAAAGAAGGAACAAAGGAAAACAGAAGAGAATAAAGAAACAGAAAATAAATATTCTACAGAATTGCAAATGTCAATAACTACATTAAATGTAAACATACTAAGTACATGTATTACAAGGAAGAGTTTCTCAGAATAGATAAAAAGCAAATTCTAAAGGTCGGTTTGTTATAAGAAACACATTTTAAATAGTAAAAACACATGATTTGAAAGCAAAAGAATGAAAAGTATTATGCACTGCAAACATTAAACATAAGAAACAGTGAGATTGCATTTATATCAGTTAAATATATACTTTAGTAAATATTATTAACAGAGATAAGGAGGCATAGTTCATAAAGATAAAAAAGGAAAAATCATAAAAAAGACTACAATATTAAATTTTTGTGCATGTGATGAGAGTTTAAAAACACATGAAATGGGGTACCTGGGTGTCTCAGTTGGTTAAACAACTGATTTGGGCTCAGGTTCTGATCTCAGGATCATGAGCTCAAGCTTCCACCCCCACCCCCTAACACCCCCATAGTGGGACCCTATGCTGAAGTGGCCTACGATTCTCTTTCCCTTTCCCTCTGTCCCACTCCCCGTGATTGTGTGTCTGCTCTCTCTCTCTCTCAAATAATTAAATAAATCTTTAAATATTTAAAAAATAACAATACATGAAGAAAAAAAAAGGAGGAGTAGAAGAAGAAATAGAGAAATCTATAATCAAACTTAGAGATTTTTGCATTCCCCTTTCAGCAATTTCAAAGTACTGTAGAACAAAAATCAGTAGGCAAAGAAGTGATGTCTGACACTATTTAGAACCACTGATATTGAAAAAAATTGCTATATCTAACAAGACCAAGGTTTTGTCTGAAGGTTTTTAGCCAAGAAAAATGAAAACTTGAATCTCTGGAAAGACTTGCAAAACAACAGCAATTTTTTTTAGAATAATACAACTTGGAAAAATGCCAAATAACTAACAGAAAAATTGTGATACATTCATGTGATGGAATACTGATGAGCAATAAAAGAAATGAAACATAGATTGACTTGCAACAAAATGCCCAATGTTCTTTCTCTCCTCTCTGTCCCTGCTCCTTCTTTTTCTCTCCAGATATATGGTAGACAGATAGATATATAGATGGATGATAGATAGATGATAGATAATAGGCAGTTCATCACCATTTCTGCCTCCTGTGTGTTCTCCTGGGATTTACATTTCTCAGAATCTCTGCCAACAGGGTTCAATGTTATATTACATCAGTGGAAGCCAATCTTACACAACTGACAGGATAGAAGAGAAGCAAATGTAAGCTGACCTCTATAAGCATAACAACAAATTATCCAGCTTAGTTTCAGAGCCACTGAGTGCATTATAGGTTTTTTCCTTTTTTCTGCAACCTCTTGAGGCTCTGAAAGAAAGAGTTGAAATGGGGAATTAGAAGTCCATTTCATAACTTTTTTTCCCCCTTCAAAACTTTTAGTAGCTTTGTAAATACTGAATGACCTTTGAATATTACACTCCTTTCCAATTGAAGCAGTTAAAGAAGTCTCTGGTATTTTTATGTTTTGTTTTGTTTTGTTTTTGTCTTTGTTTTTTTGTGGAATCCCAACAGATGCAAATCATGGATCACTAGAGAGAGAGAGAGAGGAGAGAGAGAGAGAATTTCTTTTGAGATATAGTTTTCATACGAAAAACTTTTTAAATTAAACTTATTTAATTTGAAGAGTTTTATCAATTATGCATGCAGAGTAACCACAGTCCAAATAAAAAGAAATAGAGTATTCCTCTTGTCTGACAAAGTTTCTTTACACCTCTCTCTGGTCAAGCCTCATGCCAAATTTTGAATTATATACCATAGAATAACATCTCCTGCTCTTGGGCTTCTTATAAAGAAAGTCAGGCAATGTCAATTGGAGAGGAAGTCTAATCGTTCTCAGGATATTTATATAACAAGAGAATTACTTGTTTCTTGAGAGCTTGAAAAAATATATACCCACAGTTATTCCTTATTTCTGAAAGAGGTAACACAGCATAGTGGTGTAAAAACATTTCTCTAAATAAAGAACAGCTCCATAGCAGGCCCATATTGTGTTTTGCCCACCTTATATGCAGTGAGATTCTGCAGGCTTAAATATGAGGTGATGGATTGTATTTGGGCAGCCATATACAAACCTGCATGAGTTGTAAATGTAAATTTGCTCCTCTTCACCTATCTCAGCCATCTTGACTCCCAGAAAACACTTTACAGATAACACATATTTAGTATTTCCGTTCTGAAGCAGAAGGAAATTGAGCCATAGTGTGTATTCCCTTCTGCCATGAAGCAGTTCATAGCCCCTGATTGTAAGTTTAAAAAGTACTATATAATTAGAAGTGGTATTTTTATCTTTCCCTATTTACTATGCGGGATTTATAATGAGTTGGTACTTGGAAATGTCTTGATGAATTATAGACCGTTAAATTTCAATGTTGAAAAGAAGAAAAATCATGTTTATTGAAGACCTAATATATTTCAAAGACTGCAGTAGTTTGTGTTTCTCTTTTTCAGGACTCTAATTGTGATATTGAAATAATGGCTTTGAGGAAATTCTCCAGCTATGTTTAAAATTCTGGCACGGGTAATTGTTTTAATTGTATAGTTACCTTTATTCTAATGATGCTGCCAACATTGACTTTACAAATTATTTTATTAAGTCATAATAAATTCCACAGCCTAATTTTATTAAAAGTACTCCTTCAATCTAGAAGGTATGATTTTAACACATAATTTATACTTTTAAACTTTTATTTTTACCCACTGGTTTTTGCTTTATCAGAAATGGAATGAGAACACTAGTCTTTTCCCTAATGTCTACGTGAAAAAGCTCTGTTCTAAATCCTACCGTAACTGAGAAACAGAAGTTCCCAGAGGGGCACACAGAGGATTCTGGCTTTTCTAAAACCATTTCCAAGAAATAAGCCTAGAATAATATAAATTCCTCTTCTTACTGAGGATGCTCTGATGGTTTTACAGTTTTTCTATTCATGAAATTATTACATTAAGAAATAAACTAGAAAGAAGTGCTAAAATGATTATAAAACTGAATATTCACTTCCCACATTCCCATTTTCCCATTACTAACTAGAACAACTAATTCTCAAGCAAATCTTATAGGTGTAAAAGCTTGCAAAATAATGAAAATAAGAAGGAAGACCCAAGGTTAGTACTGTTATCATTCTATTATTTCATCGGGG
Source organism: Enhydra lutris kenyoni (assembly GCF_002288905.1). NCBI lineage: Eukaryota > Metazoa > Chordata > Mammalia > Carnivora > Mustelidae > Enhydra > Enhydra lutris. Next base: position 42,769,974 of record NW_019154099.1, on the reverse strand, counting down.
CAAGCTGAGAGAAATGATCCTTTGTAATAATTTAACCCTACATTTTAACTAGTACAACAAAGAGAGGATTAATACATCCACCACATGTTACTATGCTGCAAACAGAAAGTCCAAAAGAATATTTTCAGAATATAATTTAAAAATCTCAAGCATCTCTGCATCCTCAAGTTAGCATAGGATAGAACTGTACTAATGATTATTAGCAAATCTACAAAAATAACTCAGCTAAATACCAATGAAATGCAATCCCCAAACTATCACCCAGTAGAAAATGGATGTGATGCTGGCTTTCTACATTTTAACATGTTAATTTGTGCTAAAACTATATGTGAATGAAGTCAGAAATTTTCTGATATTTCTTTTCTTTCTTTGTAAACATAAACAACTTCCTTTGTCATTTATTTTTTCCCCTGGGGGGTAGTTTTTTTTGGCTTTTTTTCCCACCTGTTTACCATTTCTGTGAGAGCATTGTTATCTGAGATCTTCACCTTTGTTCAGAGATTGCCTGAATTATGTTAAGTTTGGATTCTAGGTGTTTTCTCCTGTCTTTTATATCTCTCATGGCCTCCAAAACTGAGTTAGTGTCACCAGATTTTGGTGCTGAGAAAGTAGAATGCCACATCTTTCTAAAATGCCTGTTTAGGCTTCATATTGTTTGGTTCTTTAATTTCTCATCCCTTAGGCAGAGTTGTTTTATCATATTATCATCTTCTTGAAGGGGAGGTACCACTTGCAGCTTTTGTAGTCACTCAGATGTGAAGTTTGAGATCAGTCACCACTACATCTCTGGGCTAAAGACAAATAATTTAACCTCAAAACAAGGTATTTTGTGTTCACTTCCTCTACGACCTGAGTGTAGGGAAAAGTTTTCAGAAGAGGAAATAAAGGGAAAGATTTGAAAATTTAACTAAAATTAGAAAAAAAAATTGTATGAGGAAAAAAAATGCCATAAGCAAAGACCAAAAAGGGGGTAAGTTATAAGAAAATATTGTTCACAAATATTATAGATAATGGCCTAAATATTTCAAGCTTATAAGGGAAAGAATTTTTAGAAGGTAACCAAAACAAGAAAAATTTTATAGAAAAATGGGCAAAAGACATGAAAAATCTACAGGAGAGATGTAAAAGGCCTTTATATATATGAACTCATGATAGAAATGCAAATTAAAATTAATATACAAAACTAGAAGTGGAATACAGTTTCTAACCCATTAAATTGGCCAAAATAATCAAAGGTTATCAATAACAATGTCTCTGAAGAGGATGACAGTAAATGAAAAAAGAAACATGTGAAAGATCATATATAGTGTATTACTCTTTTAAGTAAGAAAGAAGGGAAAATGACAAAATATACATAAATTTACAAAAAGAAAAAAATAGAAAGAATAACCAAAAAATATTAGGGTTAGATTATATGTAAGGAATGGAGAGTAGAAAAGTAAAAAACATTTAAGAGTGATACTATTCTATATAGATTATTTTTACTTTGGAAAATATATTACATATTACATAATCAGAACATTAAATTCAGTTAGTAAATATCATAAGAGTAACCAAATGAATAATTACATTGACACCAAGATCCAGTGTTCTCACTGCAGAAGATTAGACATACTAGTATGGAATGGGACAGGGTAAGAAAAAACTCCAGGGAGTGGGTTAAATTTGAGATTTTTCTGTGAACTCATGATTCCTAAAATATGTATGTGATTATATGTGTATACCTGCACATGGACATGGATGTGTATGTGTATGAATATTTGTTTATATGTGCATGCATGTATGTTCATATTCCTGTGTATATTTCCTGGTTTTGTCCAATAGAAAGGCCAAAACAAAGGTAGAAAAAAGTAAAAGGTACCTCAGTATAAATGAGCATACCTAGTTGCCAGGTGCTGATCTCTAAACCCATTTCCATTAAAATTAAATTAGAAATTGGCAAATATCAAGGTGGAACAAGTTCCATATGAGATGAGTCCAAAGTATGTAGCTATGATAGAAAGTAAGAAATGCCAAAGAAAACAAAATAAAGCAAAAACAAGATCAACTCTTAAAGGCATATGTAACATAAGACACAGTGTTGAAGGGCCAAATCATGGACAATTTGAGCACATGTATAATTAATAACAAGAATTATTTAATTTGAGACAAATAAAAATCTGTGGTTTCATACAAATTATTAACTAATTAGGGGGAAAAGACAGTCTCTTGGTTTTGGTTATGGTAGAATGTTGAAGACCAAGGACAAATGTAGAAGGAGTACTACAAAGTGGACATTCGTAACCATTATAGTAACCGTTGGATCAGAAAAGAATAATCAATTGGTGCTAAATTTGGGGGAGATTTCATTGAGAAGAAAATTTTTACAGCTTTAAAGTGCTTCTGCACAAACTACTTATGCTAAGTGAAAAAAATTAAACACACACACACACACATAGCTTATAAAGTAATCAGGCATCACCTTGACTGGGTGATCAACATTAATATCACCAGTGAAGGACAGTTGGACATTCATGTCTGAAATGCAGCACCCTGAAAAAGGAACATCATCTATGCAGTATAGTAGCCAAGAAAGCATTATGTGAATAATGAAGAAACAACTAAAAAAACACAAAATGAGGACTTTCCAATTGCAAAAAGAGAATGCTGTATTGTTTAGAAAGGTCAATGATAGAAATAACAATGAAAGGCTATGAAAATGTTATAGATAAAAGAATGCTGAAGAAATTAATTAAGTGCAGATTTGGTTGGATTCAACACAGTATGGGGAAAATAATACTATAAAAGACATTAGCTCACAAGTTGGCAAATGAACAATGGATTAGATAAAAACATTGTATTCATTTTAAATTTAATGAAGCTGATAACTGCACTATGGCCATATAAGAAAGAAAACACACATTGAAGTACTGAGGTGTAAAGGTCTATGGTATATGTGACTGCTCAGGGGAAAAAAAAAGTGTGTTTAGAGAGAGGGAGAGAGAATGGGGAGGAAAACAATTGATAAAATAAAGGTTAAATTTTCAGCAATAGCCATATCTGGATAAATGATATACAGGTGTTGTTTGTATTATTTTCACTTTTACAACTCATCTCTGTGTTGAAATTATTTTTAAATAAGAAGTAAAGTATTAAAAACAAAGTTGATAATCACACCTGCTTTCATACAATTTTGATGTACAAATTGTTGCTGTAAAATTCATAAAGTCTATGCTGACTTTGTGACACAAACTGTCTATCTTTGAGTCAGAATAAAATCGCAGGTTCAGAATCATCATCAGAAAGAGCCTGTACAAGTGTGCCTTGGTGGTTCAGTTGGTTGAGCAGCAGTTTTCTTGGTTTCCACTCAGGTCGTGATGTCAGGATCATCATCTCAGGGTCATGAAATCTAGCCCTGCGTGGGCTCTGCATCCAATGTGGAGTCTGCTTGAGATTCTCTCTCTCCCTCTTCCTCTGTTTCTCCCGCTTGTGCTCTCTCTCTCTTAAATAAATAAATAAATCTTTTAAAAAGAGAGAGAGAAAGAGAGAGAGAAACCTGTGCAAAAGGTCAGGTTGAATCTCTGCTTGAACAGTGAGTCCTTCTTGCAAATAGCTCCATTCACTCACATGAGGAAGGCTGAATGGAAGAAACTCATTGAGGGAGACAAAGTTGCTGGCTGTTTTGATCTTTGTACTTTGCTCCAGGAGCATTTTTTTTTTTTTAATATATCTTGAACAATGGTGACTATTTATGTCAGAATAGTCTGTGATGTTGTAAGCAAAACTAAAATATTTCTAAATTTTTTAAGAGTCTTGATTCCAGGACCATAAATGAACAGATCTCTGGATGATAAGAAGAAGAAAAGTATTTAAAATTAAAAAAAAACAACAACAACAAAGAAATAAGATATAGTCATCATACAACTATCTGGCCTTTATAGTAAATTACCTTAAAAATCAGTTAATGAGAGACAGAATTTGCCTGAGTTTTCATCTCTTCTTCTACACTTCTAAAAAGTATAAAGTAATGAAATCCAACAGGTGGTGAAAGAATGAGTAAAACATAGGGAACCTTTAACATAGCAAAACTTAGTAGAAATATGGCATAATTATATCTCTTGATTCTATTTTATATCAGGCCTCTGAAATATTATTAATATGAACAATGATAAAGGAAATTTTCACTCTTAATGTTTGTAGACCCTGCTTCTGAGCTCCCAGGGAAGCTACATTTTAACTTTTACTGAGGTCATAATGACTTAACCAAACTTCAAAGCATGGGCTCTATTTCTGCCCCGAGCACACATTGTACATGTGCTTCGTTAGCAAATAACCTAAAAGAAACTTTTCAAACTTAAGATAAAAGTAAAAATCTCCCTAAATTCCCACACCTCTGAAGCCTACAACCTTGCACACACTAAAAGCATAAAAGTTTGTAATTTTCTGGAATGCTTTATGTCATGATATTTGTGACTCTTGATATGACAAAATACATATATAACCCTGTATTAAACATTCTTTTTCCTGGAGCACTCTCTTCTTTGTGAAGACTGTGTATCCCAGGCAGCTGTCTCCCTCGGCCTTGAATAAAACTCTCTTCCTAAAAGCTCTGTTCATTTTGGGTTGACAACAACCTACAATGTTTAATTTAATTAATAAGATATTAAAGAATTTATTACCATTTTAGTGTCCATTGCATGAACCACACACAGAGAATAGTCCTGTATAAATGAACATGATCTGAAAACATGAAGTATTTTTCCTCTCTAATCTAATGAGTCTTCCCACTTTCTTGTTTCTCTTTAATCTCACTTGAGGAAAATTCTCCCCAAATGTGGCTTCTTCATGGGATTCAGTGTGCATTTCTTGCTAAGACAGTCAAAGGGCACAGTCAATAGATGGGGAAATGATGTAGGCTTAGTCAATAATGCCTTCAGTGCTTTGGAACTTCTGTGACTGCAACACAGGGGCCAGGGAATTCCTTCGTTATAGTGATAGTTGCAATGTGTGGACCAGTTTGTTATCTGTGCAACCTTTGCTGGAGTCTCTGCTGCCTCATCCTCCAGGGTTCCTCTGGGAACTGCCGCTTCCCCAAATCCAATCTCCTATCATCCTAATGAGTCTAGGAGGCCTCAGTATTTTTTAACTAAATCTTTTGCTTAAAATAACACAGAGGCTTTCTGTTGTTTGCAGCCAATTATTTAAGGAGGTCCTCTGCTCTTTCTGTCAGGGGATATCACATAAGTAGATTTGTTCTTAGAGAGCCCAAGAATGAATTACAGGCTATCATTCTACCAATGGTTTGCAGCAACATACAAATAAGTCTGTTTTTATTTGCCCTGTATACTACCTATTGGATTTTATTATTTTACGCTTTTAGCTGAGATATTTTGGGGGGGAGGATTTATTTAGCTTCAGCAATCAACTTTTAAAATGCAAGTTAATTTATTTATGTATTCATTTTTAGTTTTTTATGTTTTTAATTTATAATTGCAAATATCTAGTCAGGAAAAAAGACATAAGAAGGACAAATGCATCAATATGTAAGGTCTAAGTGATATTAGTTCTCTTCTACTCTTAACATGTTTGGTTTTGCAATATTCCTTATACCTTCCTAAGTTAGATTCTCTTATTACTTCATTAAGTGCATCCCCTTAAACTACATATATGTAATAAATATATTTATTATTATATTACTTATATATTAAATAAAATATTGTTATGGCTATTATATTTATTATTTACATACACTAGCAAGAGCCACTATATGTTTATATATTACATAATTTGTGTTTCATATATAATAGTGAAAGCCATGTATTAATTTGTATTATATATATATATACACACACACACATATACATATGTAAAATAGTAAAAGCCATCATTATGCTTTTAAACATAACACAAAGAAGAGTTTAGTACTTTGTCCTGAATAAATTTAGTTAACAGAGTAAATTAATTGTACCTTTACACATCAATTATGTACTACTCTTTGTGTCTATTAAACTTAAATTTTACTTTAGTTTTGGGATATTATATCCTCATTCCACTTAAAATGAATTAATAACCCAAAGATGGTGGTGAAACATTGTGTAGTGATACTGCAGAATAACATTATATTAAACATGATGTACTGACGTTTTTGATCTGTATAGGGACAAATAAATCAGCAAGTGTAACTCTAGCACACAGAGATATGGGAAAACATTTGACTGGGATTTTATTGGTTCAGAAATCTCTTGGTCCCTAATTTCCTCTGTGGTTTCTGTTATCAGATTCTGCAAATTAATATAATGAGGCCATCAAAATTTAATATTCAGTTTTGCACAAACCTAGTGGCAAATTTAATTGG